>NW_017729006.1:9501670-9501940 GCF_001723915.1 Gavialis gangeticus | reverse complement strand
GGTGACTCCCCTCTGGACAACACCTACTGGACAAGGACCCCTTTCCAGCCTGGATAGGTAGCTATCACCCCCTACCCCCTCCTCAACCAAGGACTTGGACTCTGCTTCTCTTCCCTACCTGGACTCCAACCTTTCCACTGAGTCTCTTTCTCCTGCTGCCATTGTGAACGCGTGCGTGTGTGTGTGTGAACCAATAACTTCATGGGGTTGTGTAGTATGTTGTCTGTTTACTAAAACTGTTATTTGGACCCCTAAATTGGGTTTTGCTTT
>NW_017729006.1:9495370-9500944 GCF_001723915.1 Gavialis gangeticus | reverse complement strand
GAGATCTTGAGAGTTGGCCTGACCCCACAGGGCAACACCTCCACACATGACAGCAGAGTAGCTCTACCTGTGCATGAGCACACTGTAAGATCAGTGTTGAAAAGATGAGACAGAACAGGCAGGTGAGAGGAACCAGAGAGAACAGAGGCTGAAGTAAGGGCAATAACAGGAAATGTTAGTGCAGACTAGCTGTGTACTCAAGGTGTCTATGTAAGAAGCCAATCTCTACTGGCAGCTGCAGTCCCAGCAGCTTGTCACCCTTTTCTCATAGTTTTCATTTCTCACACTTGCAAAGATTGTTGCAAAATACCTGAATATTTGGTCAATGTTAGAATCACAGGAAAATGGGGCTGAATGGGACCTCCAGAATCCACTAGCTAAATAGCTTGTTCAAAATAGGATCATTTTTGTCTAAACTATCCCAGACAAAAAAATGTATCTAACTGGCACTTAAAAATTTCCAGTGATGGAGACTTCATTGCATTCCAAAACTGAAAAGAATTTGTGGTTTTTGAAGGAAAAATTTTAGAAAGAAACAGGCAAACCATTTTCCTGAAAACTAGGGGAAATTGTTAATACGTCAATCAACTTTTTTTTTAAGCTAAGCTAGTTATGTAAAGATACTTGGAAGAATTTCACATCTTTTTTTTTTAAAATGCAAAATCTACATACACAGGCACAAAAATAACCTGAAATAAGGGATCATATTAATGAAAATGTTTCATGATTCCTTCCCACCCCGTGATGCCACTTTACCTAAGCACAGCCAACAAACAACCGAACAGGAACGACCTGCAACAATGTATGCAATGGGCGGATAACTTTAAGATGTATTTTACCAGATTATGTGAAGGCAAGCAAACACCCACATAACACTGGGCCACATAGCAATCTCAGCCATCAACTACATATCCAACAGGTCCTGACTTTGCAATGGCTAACGCTCATTATGGGTCAGTGAGGTAGATGAAATTCATCTGCTTCTTTCTCTAGCTTCAAGAGACTGTGGGATCTCCATCACTGGAAATGTTTAAGCACAGGTTAGACAATTTTGTTGTCTAGGATGGTTAGACAGAAGTGATCTGGTTTTGAACAGGGTATTGGGCTAGTGGACTTTCTGAAGTCCCATTCAGCCCCATTTTCCCTATGATTCTAACATAGACCAAATATTAATGTATTTTGTGAAGATCTTTGCAAGAGTGAGGAATCAAAACTAGGGGGAAAGGACATTTTGGGGTTGGAAGTAATGCAATGCAGCTGTTCTGTATAATCTATAATATAAGCAGTTAGTGACCATCAACTCTATAGAGAGATTGAACTAACTAAGGATTGTTAGGAGTAGCCACCCTGTCTCTAGAAATGCAGCCTCCAGATATAAAGTAATTATTTTACTGTGTATTTTAGTATGTGGACTTTTAAATTTCACTACATAACTATATAACTGAGAGCAGAGTAACTAGAAGCACAGGAATAATTTGAGAGTCTCTGTTGTAATTTTGATGATTCAGCTGTGTCTTGATTACAGAACTGGAAGTGGCATCAGACCAGGGTATTTGAGAGATAGAGATTGAGCCTGTGCATGTGCATAATGCTGAATGTCCCATATCAGCATTTATGAATTGTCAGTTATTTACATAATTTAATTGTTCTAGAATTTAAGCTTCAAAATCCCATTTATGCAAATCTGATTTTTAATAACTCCCTAAATGTATAGCTACATAGCTACACAGTTGCAGTTTATGGTGTGGATTCTTATAAACCTCTCAATTTTTTTTTTCTTTTTGTTTCCCCTTTATATCTAGTCAAGATTCACTCATACAGCTGCCACCTGTTCTAAGATGAGGAAAAAATTGCCTGAGTAACAACAAGAAGAGAGCTGAGGAAGTTTCATCTATCTGTTGTATACTAATGCTGCTGTATAAACTGGCCATGTTTAGTAACTTCACTAAGAATTAGAATTTTTAATATGTTTTTCCTTATATATTGTAGCAATGTGGTTTTCAAATGGCAGATCATAAAGCTCTTGCTGGTGGATTGAAATGCTGGTTAGATAGTGTAGGGTCTCCTCTCTATTTCCAACTGCTAATTTGGTTTAATAACAGAAGGTAAAACATTATTGTTATCATTTTTGCCATGTAAGAAATTATAGTTGCCACAGAGATGTTACAAAATTATGAATAGGGGAGAGAGAATAGTGTTTGAACATCTGGGCCTTAGGTTGGAGTTTGGATGTCAGTCTGGGTGTTTGGGTGTTTATCTGGGTGTCTTAAAGGAAAACTCAGTATGTGGGCTACTACTGACACAGTTTTTATTGGCCAGAAAGGTCAGGCTTATACAGCCTCCTGGCTGATCCAAGAAATGCTGTTAAGAAAATAAGCCTTCCGTACTCACACCAACTTGGCTGCAAGAAAGATGGGCAGTTAACCAGAATAGACTGCTTGGGAGCAACTCAGAGTGGCCCAGGAACTATCTGCTTTTTCCAATTGCTAGTGTTATCTGTAAGCTTGATAAAAGCAAGTGGGCAGGACTTATTTTTTCAGCCGCTTTCCTGGGGTGAGGTAGGACGGCTGTGTAGGCCTGCCCAGAAAATCAGCACAGAAGGTAAATCGGGGGAAAAAAAGCAAGTTCACCCTCTTTTAACACTCCAAACTGAACATGAGTTGTGGTACACTTTGAGTAACAAAGAGCCAGTTCCTGCCTTTCTTGGGTACTTTAACACACATGCTTAGACCCAAGCGCCATTTACTCAGGATTTCCTTGACAATTGAGAATTAAAACAAGGCTGAAATTTGTCACTTATTTCCATTTCCTCATTCATAGTTCCTATTTCCTTACTCACTAACTGAACTTTACTGCTTTATTTCTAGATTGAACAGTGAATAATTATCTTCAGTTTACTACAGGTAAAGGGAGCCAAATTGTGCATAGTTTAGCTGAAATCTGAAGAGCAAGCAACACAGGTAAATATTGAAATATTAAATAGTGAATAATTTTTTCTAGAGCTTTAAAAATGAATCCAAATAGACACACCAAACACAAACAAACGTAATGTCTCATATAAACTCATGTACTTTCACAAAGAATTAAAAAAGGAAAGGAGGATGCAAGCTAGAGATTCAGAAAAATCTCTTACTGTGATGTTAGCTCCAGTTTTAGAACACACCAGGTACAAACTACACAGAACAAAGGTTTTCTAGTTCAACCCATGCCCAGCCCACAACATTTCATTTCTATCAGATGCCCAAACTACTATGTACTGGTAACTTTCTTTCATGGAACTTTTAATTTTGCTTTGAAACAATATCTTATTTTGATTTTTTTTTTTACTACAATACAATTGTTATAGTACAATACCGAATAAATCTGCTTTCAGAGATAATTTTGGTCTGTAAAATATGTCTGGTGAAAGTACTGCATTCATTTTCTCTAGAAGGGAGGGAGGATTCAGATGATTTTCATAGATTTCATAGCGTTTAGGGTCGGAAGGGACCTATTAGATCATTGAGTCTGACCCCCTGCCCTGGGCAGGAAAGAGTGCTGGGGTCAGATGATCCCAGCCAGGTGTTTGTCCAGTCTCCTCTTAAATACCTCCAAGGAAGGGGACATCACCACCTCCCTTGGAAGCACATTCCATATTTGGGCAACCCTCACTGTAAAGAATTTTTTCCTGATGTCAAGAGACAAGGACCCCTTTTCCCCCAACAAGGATTTCCCCGCTAGGGATCAAACTCTGGTCTCCTATGGGGTAGGCACAAGCTCTACCACTGGGCCACCAGTACATAGGATAATCTCTTAGTGATAATCAGTGATAATCTCTTAGTACATCAATGGACACTGATCATTTGGTCACTGGGGGAAGGACAGGAATAAGTCAGCCTTACTTCTGGCTGAGAGGAGTAGGCTTGCTAAAAGGAAAAACTTTCTCTATTAGGATAGCAAAATGCTGTAAGAGCCTGCTAATTTTCCAACCTTAGACCCTGCACATGTAACACTTCCCTTTCAGCATTCTGAATCAAAATCTTCATGTTCCTACAGTTCTATAGTTGTGCTGCACCACTGGCTGCCAATGAAAAACACATGGGTCATCACACAGAGATGTTAATTATCGTGCCATATATGAATGCTTAAAATATTACCTTTTTGACGTTATCTGGGTGTGCAGAGTTATTGCCTTTATTAAAATGCAGACTTCTTTATTTTGCTTAACCCCATCTGCTAGTTTGGACTTGTTGCTGATAACTCACACATCACTGAAAAACATGTGCAGCCTCAAGCAAGGACAGTTACAAAAGGTTATACTAGTTGAAAAGATTTATGAAATAATAATGCGAAGTGTTTGGACTTTATTCAGCATCATGCATATATCTCAGATATAATCAAATTAAGCCATCTGCTGTGTGTCATCCATCACAAGATGGTAAGCAGCGCATTATCAATTCCTGACCGTTTTAGGGGGAAACAAGAATACAGTTATCTTTGAGACTTATTTTAACTGATGCTTTCTGTACATGGTCAAATTTCTTGAAAGAGACTTAGCAACATGAAATTTTGAAGTGTTATTCAAATTAACATTACATTTTTAAGCACTAATCTTCATGTGATCACCATGTAATTTAAAGCCACAATTCTAACCAGACCTAACTAAGGCTCATTGAATCATTTGGTATTGTTTTTAAATATTTTTGTGTTAGTATTTCTAACAGAGATAACAGAAGTTCTGAAATACCAGAAGAGGGATTGTTTTTTCAGTATTTCTGGCCTAACAAAAACAGGAAATAAAAATAATTTCACAATAAAGCCCACTTGGTAGAGATTTACAGTAGTCATGAAGAAACAGAGTTCTGAAGAATTCTATTTTATTCTCTTGGTTCTTGCACTGCCTCCATCACTGTGATGCCATGGTTTTATGTAAAGACCTGGACATTTGGAGGTTATCCCGTAAGTACTATCTACAGATGTTGTATCTTTTTCTTTACAGTCAGCAGCTTTACATTTCTACAAGGGACCAGCACAAGTCAGCCTAGTTGAAGTGGTACTTAAAAATATCAAACTAAATGATTCTGGAAAACTGGAGGTAATTTCATAGAAATGTGGAGTTTCTTACTGGAAGTTACCCCCAGTGCTAGGTTATGCCGACAAGTGCAAAGTGATGCACCTGGGGAGGAACAACCGGCAGCATACCTACAGGTTGGGGAACTCCCTTCTTGTCAGTACAGAGGCGGAAAAGGATCTTGGAGTCATCATTGACTCCAAGATGAACATGGGCCGGCAGTGTGGGGATGCAGTCAGGAAGGCCAACCGCACCTTGTCATGCATCCACAGATGCATTTCGAGCAGGTCCAAGGAGGTGATCCTCCCCCTCGATGCGGCACTGGTCAGGCCGCAGCTGGAGTACTGAGTCCAGTTCTGGGTGCCGCACTTCAAGAGGGATGTGGACAACATGGAGAGGGTCCAGAGGAGGGCCACTCGCATGATCAGGGGACAGCAGGGCAGGCCCTATGAGGAGAGGCTACGGGACCTGAACCTGTTCAGCCTCCACAAGAGAAGGCTGAGGGGGGATCTAGTGGCCTGTTA
>NW_017729006.1:9480331-9490370 GCF_001723915.1 Gavialis gangeticus | reverse complement strand
GTAGATTTAGGCTAGATATCAGGAGGCGCTACTTCATGGTCAGGGCGGCTAGGATCTGGAACCAACTTCCAAGAGAAGTGGTGCTGGCTCCTACCCTGGGGGTCTTTAAGAGGAGGTTAGATGAACACCTTGCTGGGGTTGTTTGACCCCAGTAATCTTTCCTGCCATGGCAGGGGGTCAGACTAGATGATCTACTCAGGTCCCTTCCGACCCTAAAACTATGTCTCATTGTCTGTTATTGTAGGCCTTTAATTAGAAGAAACCTGAATGTCAGTTGTAGAATCTCAGTCAACCTCTTAAGGCCAGGTATGGACATTACACTTTTACTGGGATAAGTGATCAGAAACCAGTCTCTACCCATAACAGAACAGAAGTTCACCACATACAGACTAGTTTAAAAATGATGGAACCCAGTCTAAGATTTGCCCTCAAAAGGCAAATGTGTTCGTTACCGATCTAACCTATGCCACTTACAGGAAACCATGCAACTTATATTGATTCTGCGTCAGCTTTTTGAATGTCTGTACCTAGCCTAGAGCTCTCAAGGGAACTAAACAGATTCTAACACAGCAAAAATGATTTTTTCCTGTTTTGTCTCCATTAGAAGAAATGGAAGATATATGGGTATGGAGCTGATAGTCTATCCCTAGATTTAATCTGACACCATATTGACTATGAAGCTCTAAACTTTAGAAACTAGCATTCCAGCTCCTATTACTAATATGGCAGGAGAAGTTATGTCTTGCCCAGTGCCATTCAGGAATGCAGCACAACACTGTGATCATGTTATAGTGACTCATTTGACTAGGATTATAAAGAAGTGCGTTTACAACTGTTCACCTTTGAAAGGAAATGCATGTATCTCTGTAATTCTTATTAGTGATGCATCTTCACGATCTGTGGTGACAGCAGGTGGTGGCTGCACTTAAAATGTCTGAAACTTCCTGTACAGTGAAAGTCAAAAGACTGTGGAATTGGATATAGTTGCAGCTGGAGTGGGTGGCAGAATGGATGAATGGCTGGGTTGTGGCTGGTAAATAATTATATTAATGAGATTCATGTTGTCTTATTTTCCTTTCTTGTTGTCAGTGCCCTCATCCATTTACTTACTGGACCCAAGTCTCAGTTGCACTCATGCCTTTTTAAAATACATAACATCAAAGCCACTGAAGTAGGGATGAATGCAACCTACACCTTTGTAACCCCTTTAGCCTTAGTGCAATATAAATGATGGCAGAGTAAGTAATTAATTAAAGAGGCCTGATTGGCATAATTGAATATCAAGGAACAGTATTATCAATGTTCTGTTAACTGACATAGCAGGGGTGTGGACTCCTCATGTGACCTGTTTTTCTATCCTGGTATTCATTCTATCTAGAGAAAACATGTCATGTCCATTTCAGCTTTGAATGCACTCCACTTGCATCTTCATTTACAGAGGTTTTGTTCCACAGTTCACAATGTTTCTCATGGATGGGGGGAACAGATTTGGGAATTATCCAGTCTGAATCAAATAGGAGTATGATTAAGCTTGATGGGGAGATGCATTTAGAGGAGGATTTGGGTGGATGTTTGCTGCTTCCCCTCCAACATCTACCATTTATTTATAATCCCTCTATGCCTGAAGGACCTTTTACCTTGCACTCTGCAACTCTCAGGTCTGGTCTACACTGTGAACGGTTTCGTCAGCATAGTTGTGTTGATCATTGGTGTGATCTTTTTCCTGTCCTAGCTATGGAATACACACAGTAGCATAGTGCCTTCTGGTTGGGAAACCACTTGAAGTTATATCCTCATTAAAGCTTTTTTTAATATAAACCTTATTTTCGGTAAGGGGGAGGGAGGGTTGCCAGTATGCTCTCCCTGGTGTATCTCTATACCAGTGAATGCCTTTAAATGAAGACAAAGACATGTCCCTGCTGGTCCTGTCAAATCATGCATGATTCTGAAGCTTACTTGTCCTCATGCATCATGCATCTGATGGAAAAATCAGCAAAAATACTTAGTATTTGAGGTGTGGTGCGGGCCACTAATTCTAAGGAGTTGTAGGGGGGGAAGAGTTGTGGGGAGAGGGAAAGGGTGTTGATGAAGAAGTAAGGCAAGCCTGATGAAATCAGACTGCGTTTTTTAACTGGAACTTTTCTGGTGAGATAGAATCTCCACGTAAGGCTATTTAGTATTTTCTATTTGATTTCATGTATTTACCCAGTGTAAACATTGGCCTTATTTTTACTTTCATTTTCTTTGAGGTTTGTATTGTTGTTGGATAGAAAAAAAAGACTAACTTCAAAGTCAGCTAAAAATATTTCCATAGCTATCTCCATCACAAATTAGACGTCATTTATAGCTGTCTGCATGATCTTATAATGTCTGTCTTCAATGCCTTCCATTAAAGACATGGAGAGAACTCTAGTGGAGAGTTCTGTTCTCCTCCTTTTTCTACATCTCTCTTTCTTGCTTAGCCTTTCTTAAGATTCTTGGTCTTCTTTCCTGCTCTCCGGCCATGCGTACATGCAATGCTGACTTCTCAGTTGTTACTGCGTAGTCATTTGGTACGTGTATAAACAAGTACTAAATGACAAGTACTAAATGACTGCATAGTCACCAAACATCTTTTTTGTGATGCTGACTGCACATTAGCCCAAAACTACTGTGCAGTAGTGTTGCGTCACACTTTCTGCTCCCTCCTGGATTTTCCTTTTGGCTATTTATTAGTAACTTATTTAGAAAATAAAAGTCTTTTAATATTTCTACAATTCCTGCATTCATTGTCGTTGTTTAACTCCATTATACCTTAAACTGTGACCAGAGGAAGGGTATTGTAGAGCTAGGCTAACCCACCTGAAGCACTGTAGATGCAGTACCCTAGGTAGGACAACCTGTGAAATTCCTTAAATAGGTGCGACACTTTCCTACTCACATTGCTGAGCTGGTCTGATGGCCACTGCATAGAGTAGTGAGAGCCCTGGCTCCATCTGTTTCTTGCCTTTTCCTGCTCTTCAGGCAAATTCTTCCCAGGGAAGTGGACAACATCTTGGCAACAGACTTTGTGCCTCACAATAACCAGAAATTTTGCCAGCTCTTGCATGTGTCTAGACAAGGGGATGTTTCCTTATCTTCCCATGATTCCTTCTATGTGGATGCATAAGGTTCACTTGTAATCTAGTCCCATGCAAGTATGTTCTCATTAGTACAGATATAGGGAGCATACCAAGGCCCATCAAAAGTCACCAAGATGATGCAAAAAAATGTGTGCTTCCAGAAAGCATTAAGTACTATGGAATGCATCTCGTTTGAACATATGTCTCTTTTTGATGATACCATATTTATCATATGAATTATTATTAAAATATCAATACTTTTCAAACATAAAACTGAATAAATACTAGAAGCTGAGTAAAATGAACACAGTCCTTTGAAATGAGGAACAAGTGAGAGAAGTGATATGGAGCTAGAGTAGAAAATGTTTCTGATGAGATATGAAAGAGGGAGCAATCAAAATTCTAAGAAACCAAACGTAAGAAATTAGCGTAAGCTACACTGGTATACATCACTTTTTACACAGTTCAGCATGTATAAAATAAGGGTTTGTAAAGTACAGAGTTAGCTTGGGTTCCTACTTAGTTGTTAACATCCCTCTGGTCCAATTCAAGTGAGTTTAGTGGTGCTCTCAGAAATGGGGTTTCTGGCCTGGCAGAGGATGGAGGGATGAAAGCTGCAGAGGTGGTAGTCCCTGCTGCGGCCACGAAGCTTGCCAGCTGTTGAGGAGATCAGTGCAGGGGGGCTCTGGGGCCCTGCACCTCTAGCTGCTGACAGGCAGAACTCATGACATGGGTGTTTGTGCTCCAAAGCTCCGAACCGCTTCGGAAAGCCTAATGAAACCAGCGCTTCGATCTGGACATGCTGCTTCAGACGCCATAGCGTCTGAAGTGTCTCTGGATCTGAAGCACAGTCCAAAGCCTTGCACAGCCCTAATAGTGGAGCTACTCTGGGGGAGGGCTCCAGGTAGCCATTCTGGAGAGCAGCTGCAGAGGGTCCCCAGAACCAGCTTTGGCCACAATTTCAGGTTTGGTGAATATGAGCAAGAGTGTGTAGGTACACATTGTCTTCCTTAGGATTGCCTATGTGAATAAATACTCACCATCATAGAAAGTGGTGGAACATTTTAGCCCCTAATACAGAAAATGCACAGATAAAAGTATAAAGAGATAAGGGAAATAATACAAGATCTTTAAAAATATTAAAATATCTTTATATTGGAAACAACATCCACTGTGCCTCTTTTCTCTCTTTCTTCAAATTCTTAAGTCAGTTCCTCTCATTCATGTCACTTCATGTGTCTTGTTTTTTTAATTCTCCCTCCACAAACACAGTGGACTATGTGTGTAAATCTGCCAGTCATTCTTTGCCACATGCTTGCTATACCCCCAGCAGAAAGGGGACTAATCAATAATCAACAGCTAGAATTCTGAAGAGGGCTTCTATAAACGGGGGCTTTTGGTGCCATGGTTGTATATTTTCATTTCAGTGTCTGTGGGAGACCAGTGCTAAAGAGTATGCTAGTCTTTATAATCCTCTCATTCACTGTAGCAAAGGAAGAGAAGGAAATTAAACAAAAATCTAATAGCTATTTCACATGTGCCCTCCCTCCCTTAAATTAGTTTTAACATAGTTTGATAGAAATAATGAATGGTTATGGAAAGGGCTGATGGGGTTTTAGCTTGGTCTAGCTACACTGAGTATGTGCCTTGACAGTAGAGCTAAGCCCAGATGACTGGCACCCCAATCCAGGGGAAGATCTGGGAGGGGAAGGGAGAAAGTTGGGGGTGTGCAGTGGCACTTCAGAGTTTAAAACCAATTGCATGGCAGTGATAGCAGCATTTCTATGCAGGCAGCAGTGATGGACTCAGTTGACTTTATGGATCATCATAATCTACTTCATTCCACAGTTGTTAACAACACTGTCTTCTTTTTAATCATCTTTGGTGTTCTACTAATCAAGCTATCCCTTTTTCAGTAATTCTGTTATCTGTTAGCTGTTCTTGGTAATATAGTTCCTATTTAAGTGTTGCAGACTGTTTTTAACTGTAGCTGAAAATATGACTCAGGTAAACATTAACTTGGGTGTGGAAATAACTTTCAGTGGAGCAGTGGAAGTACTGCCAAGATGCTCAAAAAAAGTCTAGATTTTATTTTATGAACCTGAAAAAGAAATGTACATTTAACTCTACTGACTACAGAACTAATGAAACAGCAATTTAAAAATCTATATTTTGTACCTAATTCTGTCCGGTTTTTTATACAATAACAAATGAATGTGCATTCCAATAAGTTATATTTGCTTTTGCTTTGATTTTAAACTGAATAATATATCACTAAGTCCCTAGCATATTAGTAAAGCACCTCATTTCTTTTCAACTGGTGAAAAAATGTGTGTTATAACATGGGATGATGTATCACATCGTCTGCACCTCCCATTTTCAACATCCTAGATCTGCTTATGCCTGTATCTGAGCACCTTCTTTATACTAACCTAGGGGTGAATAGCCATACTGCAAAGTCATACTAAAATGACTTGTGCTACATGACCACCTCTGTGGATGTTTCTAGGAAGTCTGGAGCAGATTCCATGGCTTTTTGGGCTACTTAAGTTGAGCCCCTCTATGGTTCTTTTTCAGCGATTTCCTGAATAACTCATTTTTCCTTCTGGACATGTGGGAGGAATTGTGGGAACATTATTGAAGGATTGTCATTACTCTAATGATTTTTACCTGTGTCCTCACTGCAAACTAAGCAGGTTAGCAGCCCAACTGGAAACAATCCAGGCCCAAGCCTCCATTTTGGCCCGGCTGCTTTCACCCTGCTGCGCCTTAACGCATCACCCATGTCATGAGTTTTGCTTGTCTGCAGTTTGAGGTGCAGTTCCCCCCAAACCCCTGCACCTATCTTCTTAAAAACTTGGCAGGCTTTGAGGCTACTACCCCCTGCAAGTTTCATCCAAATCAGACAAAAAACAACAACGTTATAGGTATTTCATTGATTCCCCATTATACCCCGTGCCCGGATCTCCAAGGCGGCTCCAAAGCTTTGGAGCCACTTTGGCCAGAACAAAGCAGAAACCCGTCCGGAGCTCAACATCAGATTGCTGGCATCCAAAGCAGCCGGATCTGAAGCCAGATCCAATAGCTGCCTACCCGCACAGGCCTGTTCACTATCACACTTCTAGAGTTCAGTGCATGTGAAGCAGATGGCTGGATCATGCCCAAGAGCACCACACACCAAAAGCACAGTGTAGAAATATCCACAGGGGTCTGCAATGCAAATAAAGTTTGCACAGTTAACTTAAACTATAGTTTAACCAGAAAGGTGCATGGTAATTAAACTTGTGATCACGTAGCTCACTTCCAGGCCTCTCTGGTCCCAAAACAGTATTGGAAGTCTGGGAGCAGATGGAGCCCCTTGCAATTCAGTGGGCTTGGGTTCTGTTTTCATGGATTATAACATGGGACCAGCATTTGTATTGGTACAACACCTTACATAATAGTCCTGGTCTCTGACTGAGGCCTTGGATGAATGATATAAACAATAATGAATAATTTCAATACAAAATACACACCATTATGTATATATTTCATACTGGGTTAGAGTGATCTTTAGTCAGATTAGCTGATCATGAATCATGAAGCAGCATGTGACCGACCTGCTGTACTCTGCCTTGAGTTCAAACTTATACTGTCTTCCTCCTGTTACCTAAACAAGCTGCTTGCAAAGGAGATGCCATTTATTCAAAAGTAAGGGTAACGGTAATATATTATAACAACACAGTTCATATGAATATGTTTTATTACCTTTCCCATTTAGATACCAGGCATTCCTTTCACTCCAACTACTTTTTATATGAATGTGCTCCTTTTTAAACAAAGAAAAAATACTATGTTCTTAAATATTTTCCTGTGCCTGTGTATGTTTTAAAATGCTGGATGCTAAGTATGCCATAGATCATAATCCAAAATATTACACATCCTATGAGTATCACAGTTCAGTCCATGGTTTTACCGTTGATCCAAGGACAATGTTCCACATCTTCTATCTTGGTTCAACTGTGTTGGATGACAGTTCCTTCCTTTCCACTTCTGTCTACCTCCTGACAAAGGAAGTGGTAGCTCTGTGAAACCTCCTCTCCTCTCTCTACTGGAATCCAGAGTGTAGATACCCATCAGTGGCCAGGGCAACAGGCTAGCCAGATTGCCACTAGCTGACCCTAGTTATCCATGTTGCCAGCAGCTTAACTACCTACACTTGGCTACAAGGTAGGGTTCCCTGCTTATAAACAGCAGCCCTTTCTGTGCCCAGCAGGCTTCTCAATAAGGCAGATAGATTTAGTTTTCTTGATCCTGTTTGCTCCTGGTTTCCTGTGCCCCGAGTCCTACTTCCTGACATCATTCGTTCCTGCCTGCCTGTTCTTTGTTCCAGACTCTGGATCCTTGACTCCTTCCACTGCCTGCTCCTGGACACCCATGGAGGTAGGGGTATGCAGGAAGCAGGGCCTGGGACGAGAAACCTACATGCAGCCCGTGGCTGAAGCAGAGCAGGAGTGGTGTCTTTCACTCCCATGCCCTACTATCAGGTCAGCCAGGGACAGCAGTAGTGGTGTCAGCAGGGGAACCCCCACTTTGTGTGCCTTTTCTTTACCTGGTTCCCAGCCCCAGGGGATCCACGCTTCATCACCATCCCCTCATGGTTTGCAGGGACCTTCCTTTAGTAAATCCTGTATCCATTCATGGTTCCAGGATTGTGGCTTAGCTAGGCCCACAATAAGCTGTCTGTCCCAGAGCTCCTGGCTGGTAACACTGGTCCTTGACCCCTGTTCCTGATCCCCAATACCCCAATCTGGGGCTCTAACCAGCATGACTGTTTAAGTCAGTCTTATAGACTTCTGCCTCCTGACCCACCTCCTCCTCCTCCTCCTCCGACTCCTGGCTGGACTGTAGACCCTCGTTTCTCTGACCTTTTCTGTTCCTGAACCTCTGGATATGATCCTTTAGGATCAAGATCTGAACACCTATGTCTCAGTCATGTGCCCGACAGCATCTTGTATAGAACAGTAAGCAGAAATGGGGAAGGGGAAACTTCACCTATCACCACACTGGAATTGCCTTGGGCAGAACACAGCAACAGGTTAGTTTTTATTATTGTCTTCACTAGAGTATAGCACTCATGACTCTACAGCAATATAGTAAATATACAAAAAAAATTTGTTGTATAAGTAAATCCCTCTGAATGATGGATAATCACGCTTGCATGATGAAGCCTGTCAGTCTGTAAATCTCGCTAAGGATCCTGAGAGCTTCCATTGAATCAGAGAAAGTTTAGTGATGTTTATACCAACAGAATCACTGATGTCTACAAGGTTCCTTGTGAAATGCACAATATTAAATGTGAGAGACCCAACAGACCCATAGACCAATTTCTCTCATAGTCAGGGATAATTTTACTCCGAAAGTTAGCCATTTTGTTGGTAGAGTTCAGAACAAATTTGGACAAAGATATGTTTCTTTTCCTATTTCTGTCATTGAATGTTTAGTGTTTGTGGCAAGACAGTTGCACAAACATCTCTACACCTCAGTTTCCACGTTTGCAAAATAGGGTTAATAATCCCTATCCCTGGGGGCAGTAAGGCTTCAGTCATTCCTGTTTTGTAAAGTTAGGTCCTCAGTTAGAAGGTAGTACACACATGCAGAATACAACATTGTATTGCAAGCATTCTTGTGTGTGGTGCTGCAGCAACAAACACTTTCTTATTGTGGCCAGTATCAACAACAATGCTTATAAACAATCTTAAATATAGTATCAACTATGATATATTGGGGACAGTTAACATAGAAAGCACTGATACTAGGAGATGCCAGTTATACACTGGCAATTTGATCTGCCAGGTGTGAGAGAACTGATGGCAGATAAGAACTGGTGAGTGCCAACAGGGTGTGCAGCAATATTAGATAAGCAAGAGCCAGCATGAGAAAGATTTCAAAGCTTTAAGTCACACTTTGCACAAGTAGCTCAGAAGGTGCTACTGCAGCTGTAGCCCTACACAGGAGTTAGAGGTTGTTTTATATCATCCCCAGAATGCCACAGTGCTATAAATGATATAGTATGTCTTCTGCATTTGCAAAATAACTTACCACAGACATTTTCTCACCAGATCACCTCTGCTGAGCTTGCTCCACAGTGTTACTGTATGAACATTGCTGACTTGCCTTATGTGGTATATAGAGCTGTTTGGGGAATTTATTGTGGTATATCTGCTGTTCCAGTCAGCAGCATTTTCTGGTCCTTGTCTCTGTCTTTTTAGGGACCAGCCACAAGCTGTTAAGTCTGGATCTGGATCCAAACACAATTTTCTTCAAAGTTCAGAGGAAATCTCACCCAGGTTTGAGCCCAGTCCATTCAAATCAAAGACCAGCTGCAAATCTATTCTTCCAATCAAAACTTTTCAAAAACTTAAGGGTTTGGATTTGAAGTTTTGCTTCAGTCCCATCTCTAGACTAAAAAAAAACAACTTTACTTTTAACATTCAGGATCTGGTCTTTTTCCCCAGTAAAGTTAATGGGAGCCTGCCTTTTTTCCATGGACTCCAAAATTACCAAAATAAATGGCTTTCAGTGTTACCTGTTAAAGCTATTTAAGCATCTAAGGATACAAACAAGTATTCACTGAGCATTTAAAAATGTCTAGGCTCCAAGCTTACGTTTTTTAGGCACCTAAATATCTGTACACTTACTAGTGATTGACTCCTCTAAACATTCCCAGAAGCCCTATGTAATTAGAGCATGTCTACATGAGACGTTTACTGTGGAGCTAACTAATTAGCTCTGCAGTACAGTTTCAGTGTCTACACATATGGCCCTACTAGGCCACAGGAATATAATAAACAACTTGACAACACAAGTACTATCCTATGGTGGCATTATTTAGTGCACCACAACACACGTATAGATGCTGACAGGGCTGGTTGGGGCATGAGAGTGCTTTTGTGCAG
>NW_017729006.1:9474685-9475331 GCF_001723915.1 Gavialis gangeticus | reverse complement strand
CAGTACAGTTTGAGTGTCTACACATATGGCCCTACTAGGCCACAGGAATATAATAAACAACTTGACAACACAAGTACTATCCTATGGTGGCATTATTTAGTGCACCACAACACACGTATAGATGCTGACAGGGCTGGTTGGGGCATGAGAGTGCTTTTGTGCAGGGGCTGCCTGCCAGCTAATCCTGCACTGGAGCACCCTTGTGTCCCAGCCAGCCCCTCCGCAGCACATTGAGCTGGGTCAGAGCAGCCCCAGGCTGGCAGGCTGGCCCCCCCACCCCCCCTGCCAGCCAGGGCTGCTCTAACCCAGCTCCACATGCTGCAATCCCAGGCATATGTGTAAACATGGTGCCAGGAACTATGCCAGAGTTTTTTCAGGTGCATTCATTTCACATGTAGATGCTAGGGGTGTGCAAAACAGGCCATATTCAATTTGGATTTGGCCTGAATTGGGGACAGTGATTCGATTAATTGATTCAGATCACTGTCCTAATTTGATTTGGCCAAATCTGAATCTGAAGATTTGATGCTGTTTGGAGAATCAGCAATTTGGCCATAGACACAGGTTTAAATGTTTTTTCTACATACCTTGAAGTACCAGGCATGGCTCACGAATGCTGCAATGCTGGAGTGGATGGAGCATCCCA
>NW_017729006.1:9473312-9474426 GCF_001723915.1 Gavialis gangeticus | reverse complement strand
CCAGTTGCTGAGCTGCCCCCCCCCCACACGCTCCCTGGTGGACCCAGAAGTGGACCGGAAGTGCTTCTAGTCCACTTCAGGGTCTGCTGCCGAGCACGCTGGGGACCCCCCAACCCCCAGCCCCCCATGCTCCTGTGGGACGGTCTATGTGCCCCAGCATAGTATCATTGACAAACCATCTGGTACCTTGAGGTATGTAGAAAAAACATTTAAAGCTGTGTCTATGTCTGACTCATCAAATCTTTCCGAATCTCTCCGAATAAATTTGGAGAGTTCCAATTCGATTCGGAGAGATAAAAGGGTCTCCTGACTTTATTCGGATTCAGAGACTCGGCCACTAAATCGGGCCAAATCTCTGCTGAATCAAATCAGCAATTGAAGCTTTGCACAGCCTTAGTAGACACATCCAGTTTGTACTTTCTCTGAATGTCCCAGTACTGAGCACAGTTTAAGACAGGACACCGGGTTCAGATGGACCGTTGATTCATTTCAATATGACAATTCTTATTTTACTTCACCTGATCCTGCAGGGGAGAAGTGACAATGCACTACAACTACTTCTAGACGGCATGAGCACCCTGGAGAACCATTATTCTGAGAGAAAGAAGTATCAGAACCTGGTATAGATAAACAAAATTGATTGCAGAGCACTCATTCTCACACTGTGGATTTTAGGATGGGCTCTTGCACATTTGTCTTGGAATAGGTTTTGGAAATAATCCTGCTTTGAGAGAGAGGCACTTAAAAAAACCAAAAACATATGTTATTAATTACAACACCCCTTTCTCCTCCATGCCTTTGACTGAACAGGTTGCCTCTATGGAGCACCATGGAAATAGCAGTCTACTTCAAACCAAACAAAGTTGAATTCACACAGCCCCAAACATACTAGGCAACTTCCTGCTTGTAAAAAAATGTGATAAAGGGTATTTGTGAAAACAGATCTTATCTAACTGCACAGAAAAAAGCAGCGAGTCTGTATTCACTGTTAGATAACACCACCACCTTTATGGTGTCCTGGGACCATCAGCAGAACTTCCCTCAACAGTGCATAAAGCTCCTAGCAACCCATACTAAACAATTGCAACCCATACTAGAAAGAGACCCTATTCTT
>NW_017729006.1:9469360-9470491 GCF_001723915.1 Gavialis gangeticus | reverse complement strand
TCTAATAAAAGATACCAGATTCACCCAAAGAACCTTGTCAGCCTAAAGCTCCTGGCTGCACTCAGACTCTAGGCTAGAGGTAGCCAACTTCTGGCACAGGCAGCCTACGTGCAATGCATGTGGCATGAGTGGAAGGCAAAGACGGATGGGGAAAGGAACAGAAAGAAGAGCAGCAGTTCAGGCAGGGAATGGGTATCACAGTGGCACTCAGGGAGAGCAGGACTAATTTGTGCTCAGGGCTAATTTCTGCCATGCCTGCCAAAAGGTTTGTCCCAACGGCCTTAGGCTATGCCAGCTGTTTCTGTTCAGATCCCATTATGCTCTAAAATGTGCTGTGTGAAGTAAAACTTTGTATAATTGCCAATTCAGTCTGTAGGCCTCATATCATATCTACTGACAGTTGGCTTATAATATGATGAGAAAGTCACAAAGGCAACAAGATGACATTAAACAAGGCACAGACCTGGGAAATGTTTGTGGAGACCACAGAATTTTCTACCAGATAAGTTTTCACTTACTCTTCCCTGTTGCGAAAAGCAGCTCTTGTGGTTACCTGGATTCAGTTTTCAGACTTCCTGTGTGACAGTCACTTCGTCACTTTGTTTCAGATCTCCATCTGTGAAAAGGAGATAACAGTGCTTCCCACCTCACAAATACGTTGTTAGGCTAAGTTTACTATGTTCTGAAGCTCTTGAATACTGCGGTGATGGGGAAGTGAGCAAGCAAGCATATAGACAAAGCTTAATCCTTTTTCAGCCAAGTGATTTCTTATCTCTTTCCATAGAACAACTTTTCTATAAGTGGAGGTTCACTTCTCTTGCAAGACACTAAAATGATTCAGGGGCTTTCCTTTAAGAAACAGGTTCACTGGCTGCATATAAATGACCCTGGTCTCTGGAAGGCCAGGGAGACTTTTCCCAGCTCCATTCCTCCTAATACTAGGAGGAGTTAATCTGGGGGAAAGCTTGCAGATGTTCAGTCTTCCAGGAGAAACTCTCCTGGGAGACTTTTCTTCCTAGTTGTTGGGTTATTTTTCTCCCAGAGCAGCCATTTTTACTTTGGGAGAAAAAGCTGAAATGTCTGTGCACCCATGGTTTCTGCTAGTAGAAGGGTGATTCTCTCAGCAGGAAC
>NW_017729006.1:9463358-9464360 GCF_001723915.1 Gavialis gangeticus | reverse complement strand
TAGGAGGAGTTAATCTGGGGGAAAGCTTGCAGATGTTCAGTCTTCCAGGAGAAACTCTCCTGGGAGACTTTTCTTCCTAGTTGTTGGGTTATTTTTCTCCCAGAGCAGCCATTTTTACTTTGGGAGAAAAAGCTGAAATGTCTGTGCACCCATGGTTTCTGCTAGTAGAAGGGTGATTCTCTCAGCAGGAACTGAACGCCTTTACAAGGCCACCACCACCACCATACATCGAAGAATATAATAAACGCTTGCTGTACCATACATTGACACCTGCTGTTACCTATGGGACTAACTGATTTGCTGTCTAGTAGAATCAAACCTCAATAAAAGCAGGGACTATATCATAAGGGAAATCAGGATGACAAGTTAAAAGGAGCTGTTGGAAAGAAGACTGGGTAATACATTGTCTTCAGCATCTACACAACTGCTATTATAGCTTCCCCTTTGCTAGCAACCTCACTAAAGGATGCACAAACAGATTGGCAGGAAGAGTGAGCAGCTCTTTCACTTCTTATGGGACTCTCTTCAAGTCAAACTTGAAGTAAACTGGCAGGGACAGTATGAAGGCAGCACTTTGATTGTCTGTACAATTACTGTTCTGTGGATAAATTCAGTCTTCAGTGACACTTATAATTACTTTGGGATTTAAATATCTTACCTTGCATAGTGGGATTTTACACAGGTATATATTCTTTCAACAGCATAAGTGTCAAAAATGTGTTTAGGATTTAAAAGATTTGTGAGTCATAAAGGCATTTGGGAACAATCTGATATTTAGAAATAATCTCCTCATTAAGGAGATATTTAGAAGGAGATATATAGAAATAATTTCCTCCTCTTCCTCCTTTCATTAATTACACTTTGATTTGCCTTTTGCACTGAATATTTTCTTTCCTGTGTTGTTCAAATGTTCTCTAAACTCTTGGTGCATATAGTTTCTCTCGGTAAAATTAGCTCAATTTGGGGAGGGGGCCGCAGGAAGACGAGGAGACACTACCCGAG
>NW_017729006.1:9461242-9462559 GCF_001723915.1 Gavialis gangeticus | reverse complement strand
TATAAGGTCCCTTCCAACCCTACTTCTATGATTCTCTGATTCAAGCAAAATTATATGCAATAGGGTTGTTTCAATCAGGGAGGGGATTGCTGGAAAGGCCTCCAAGATAATTGGAAAGATTACTTTTAACCAGATACAAAGATATGATTATACAGTTTATGTTAATTGTTAGTTTTTCAATATAATATTTTGGTACCATGTCATCTTTTGTATAACCTACAGGCAGCAGCCTGGCATATGATGGTTTCTGAGGGAAATTAAGACAGGGAGAACAGGCTTTATTAGCAATAACTGAAAATAAATAATAATACAATCATTATGGTAGAAGAAAATGTAACACTTTTACTGTGACTATAGACTTAAGGCTTGCTTGATAAGTGTTTCAGAAATTGATTTATGACTTTAGTAATGTATGATAATTTGTAATGAAGTTAGCATTTAAATTCAGGTAATTTGGCAACATGGCTAGCATGGATAACTTGTTGCCTTCATTTCCCTGCAGACAGCAGCAACAAAAATACAAGTGAGTTCAAAGGTATTTTAGTCCTCTCAGTGAACAAAACTCTTATTTAGTTAGAAACATAACTTCTTGAGTCAATGTCAAAACCAGCTGGATTAATTCAGTATTTAACCAAATGTCCAGGATTATGTCAAAATGTTCTTGCACTGCCTAATTGCAACAAGTAGAAACTACGAGTTTATTTTGGCTTTGCCAGTGCCAAGTTGCAACTGACCATCAGGATACCACGCGCACACAGTCTTTCCTTTCTGGAAAAGAGTTAAAGCTTTACTGTTTGTTTGGTAACATCTGTATCAGCAAACCTGTTCGTAAATATATACTTTAATACTAAGACTAAACAGTACATTTTTTTGCTGTGGACAAGCAAATATCCTACTGCCAGTTTTCTCTGGAAGAGCTTATTATTTCCACTCTCAGTGATCCTGAGGTAACACAAATTCACCTTCAAAAAGTCAGAACATCCATAACTGTTAGAACTTCACAGAATATCAAGAATCTTCTCACCTGAAGTGAGAAATACTGTTTTCCTTCACTGCCAGCAACTGGGGATCTTGTTTAGGAGCAACTATTAGTTCTATAAATTTCTTGTCTGACAAAATGATTCCATATTGGCAGGAAATACCTTTTCAGGGAAGCAGCAATTGCCACATCTTCCCCATATCTGTTCCTTTGCATGGGCAACCACATTCTTTGCAGCACTGGTGGTGTGGCTGCCATATTGCTTTTTAGGGGTGTGCGAAACGGGCCATATTCGATTCAGATTTGGATTTGGCCTGAATCGGGGATGGTGATTACAT
>NW_017729006.1:9452336-9456242 GCF_001723915.1 Gavialis gangeticus | reverse complement strand
AATGATTCCATATTGGCAGGAAATACCTTTTCAGGGAAGCAGCAATTGCCACATCTTCCCCATATCTGTTCCTTTGCATGGGCAACCACATTCTTTGCAGCACTGGTGGTGTGGCTGCCATATTGCTTTTTAGGGGTGTGCGAAACGGGCCATATTCGATTCAGATTTGGATTTGGCCTGAATCGGGGATGGTGATTACATTTGTTGATTTGGATCACTGTCCCTGATTCGATTCGGCCAAATCTCAATCTGAAGATTCGATGCTGATTTGGAGAATCAGCGATTTGGCCATAGACACAGCTTTAAATGTATTTTCTACATACTTCAAGGTACTAGGCACAGCTTGTGAATGCTGTGATGTTGGGGCAGGTGGGGCATCCCACAGGAGTGTGGGGAGTCCCCCCGTATGCTTGGCGGCAAACCTAGAAGTGGACCGGAAGTGCTTCCAGTCCAGTTCTGGGTTTGCTGCTGAGTGCATGGGGGACTTCCCTTGCGTCTCCCCATGGCTTGGCAATTGGCTATGGGGGCACCTTGGGTGCCCCCCCAGACCAAGGAGGCACCAGTTCCCGACCCAGGGGGAGAGTGGGGGTCTCCCATGTGCTCCCCAGCAGACCCGGAAGTGGAACAGAAGTGCTTCTGGTCCACTTCTGGGTTCACTGCCAAGCATGCTGGGACCCCCCCACACTCCTGTGGGATGCTTCATCTGCCCCTGCATCTCAGCATTCACAAACCGCCTGGTACCTTGAAGCATGTAGAAAAAGCATTTAAAGCTGTGTCTATATCTGAATCATCGAATCTGAATCTCTCTGAATCAATTTAGAGAGTTCAGATTTGATTCAGAGAGATTAAAGGGTCTCTTGATTCAATTCAGATTTGGAGATTTGGCCACCACATTGGGCCGATTCTTTGCCAAATCGAATCAGCAACCAAAGCTTCACACAGCCCTATTGCTTTTCCCCTTACCACAACTGGTCTCAAAAAGATTATTGGTTTTTCTGTCTCTGCATAGATTACTTCCAAAGTATGCAAACATGCATGCATAAACTGACATCTCATTCTGCAGTAACAGATACATCCAGCTGAAATTTTACTTTTGTATTTATGTTCTAATATACCAATATGTCCGCACTGGTAATTAATGACTTCATATTACTGAAGGTGGAATCTTGCTGGGCATCACATTTAAACCTTTGTTTCTTCTTAGATTTCTTTGTAGTTCTGCAACTTCTGCAAGGCATGGGAGAAATCTGGCAAGATATATCATTATTATAACTCATCACAGTCTAATAATGGTATCATGGAAAGTGATGTGGCCTAGAGGTCTAGCATTATCTAGCTGGGGGAACTTGCAACAGTCAGTTCAGTCCTCTATGTCTCAGTTTCTTCATTGTGTAAAATGGGGAAAATGCTTCTTATGCCTTATATAAAGCACTTTGAGAATTACTGATGATAGAGGCTTACAAGAGCAGAACTGCTACCCAGCCAATCTCTCCAAGTTGTATGTGTGCATATTTTTTAATTGAATTCAAAACAAGGTAAAAAGTGGGCCCACTTAAATGTTAGTAAAATCTGTAATATAAGAAAAATAAACACAAAATTAAAAATAAAGCCAACATCTTCATCATTGTCTCTTTAGCCATCCACCTAAACTTAAGTCACCAGTGCATAGTCTTGCAAGTCCTCCCTGGATGCTCTCCTGAAAAGAACAACATTCTACTATGTGTTTTTAAGGTTCAATTTTTGAAGTTTATTATTTCTATTTAAGTATAATACTTCACACGTGTCTTGGTTTATTTTCATGCTTTTTATATCAGACCTCTTCTTGAATTTGTTATGATAATTTGGAAGTCTAATTCTGTCCTCCAAAGTGCTTGCCACCCCCCCGCCCCCCAACTGCAAGAGCTGTGGTGACCATATTTACTGCAAATGCATAAAGTATGTTCTCACAGTTAAGGATGATTGTCTTCCATGATTGTCTTATCTCTGTGTCTGAAGATGGGTGATGAGGCCCATCTGGAATCAACAGACTCTATTGCAGCTTGGATATGTTTCCATGTGGGTGGCAGCACTGTTCCACAACACACTGTTTCTGCTGCTTCCACTTTTCCATCTCCTGTTGTTGTTATAAGGTTTCCAAGTATTGAGATCCCTGCAGCAGACTCTTTCTCCATTTGGGGCGTCCTGGGTAGTAGTTTCCCATGAGCTGATATCAATGTTGCATTTTTTTTAAGTTGGCCTTGAGGACATCCCTGAAACACTTTCTCTGCCCTCTTCTTGAGTGTATGCCTTGGCTGAGCTGGGAGAATAAAACTTGCTTCTGGAGTCTGGAGTCGAACATCTGGATGACATGGCTGGCCCAACAAAGATGATGTCAGAGGATCATTGCCTCAAAACTCATGGTGTTTGCTTGCAGGAGTATAAAGCATCTGTGGTAAAACTCAAAAGACTTGTCAGTTAGAAGCAGTTGCAGCTGGAGCTGGAGTTGGAGACTGAATCAAAGAATGAAGCAAAAGTAGAGGCAACTAGTAAGCAGAACTAGTAAACAACCAATCCTTGCCACATGAACTTGCTTAATTTTTTGTTAATTTATTTTCTTGTAGGTGTTCTTCAGATCCAGTTAGAGTAACTGCATTTAAATTAAAGGCATGGCTAGGTGATTGGGTTCGGGAAAATATAAGGCAATGAAGCTGGGATGTTTCCTATGATCATTACCAATATGATCAATTTAAAATATCGGCATGGTAAGAGGCCAATCAGTGGCAGCATTTCTTTGTTTGCAACATGGATATGTTAACTATGGTTAAATAACTGCTAATGGTAGTGTTATTAATAGTAGCTTCTGGACATTCCAGTTGGGGTCAGACATATTTTGATAGGTACTGTATGTGATTTCCTAAGTGCTGTATGGTAAGATATTACCATACAACATTACAACCTTAAAAGTCAAGATAAAGGGTGAGAGGGGAAAAAAGAAAGAGGTACTAAGCAGAGTGACTTATATGTGGTCATAGAGGAGGGTTTTTTTTATTGTAAATAATGTTCTTCCAATAAAGGATCCCATTGCTTTAGGCAAAGCATAGCACTTGGACCTGTTTAACTATTATCATTTTAACACTGGGTAGTCCCTTAAGGAATTTTATGCCAAACTCATAATTTTTTAGCCTGAGTTCAATGAAGAAGTCATTCTAAAAAGTAGATAGGGAATAAATGCTTAAAAAGAAGAGTGAGAGGTGACTTCATTACAGAGTACAAGCACATTTGCAGGGAGAAAGAATCAGGAAAAAGACAGAAAAAAACCTATGGCTGGAAGCTGAAGTCAGGCAATTTTAAATTAAAAATTTTTAATACCAATTATGGTTAATCACTGGAACAAACTATCAAGGAAAGTAATGAATTCTTCATATCAAGAGTTTCTGCTAAGTATGCTTTAGCCATGCACAAGTTGCTGTCATCAATACCCAAGTAACTGGGCGAAATTATAACAGCCGGTGTATACAGGAGGTCAGACAACAATTACAAGCTCATTATAACAATCAGTGTCTATAACAACCTCACACTTCTAACAATTCTAACAGCAGAAACCAATTTTTTATTATTATAATGATGCAGCAAACTAACTCCATTGCACTGAATGCCCTCTTTTAATGATCTTTCCTCCTAGACATATGGGGGTTCATTATAATGAGCCTGACTATGGTTTCTTTTGGATCAAATCTATAAGAAATGGGTGGGCCACTGACAGCTCTTATGATGAAAATAACTGACATATGGATCTGTCCTACTTCCTACCTATTTATCTGCTGGACTGTCTAGGTTGGAGTGATATTAACTCATGGCAACTGATAATGAAGGGTTCTTTTGCCCTTTCTACCTGGTTTATTTTCCTCATTCATTGTCCGTTCCTCC
>NW_017729006.1:9449226-9452197 GCF_001723915.1 Gavialis gangeticus | reverse complement strand
TTTTTTTCCCCTCCCCCCCCCCCCCCCCCCCGCCTCTTTCTGATCTGTCCACATTTTGGTTCCTTCTTCCAGTTGTAGCAGAAAGTAAATGACATGGCTGCAGGCTTGGTTTTGCTTATACTTGGGTATATAGAATTATTTGGTTTGGGGGCTTCCTAGAGTCATAGCAATAATTATCTACTCAACATTTTTAATAATTTTAGCAGGATTGGGTGGGCTCCAGTAATGTCTATTGCTTTTTTAAAACCCAATCTACCAATCTCTATAATCTTTAAGCAACTTTTTATGCCTTAGTCCCAAATGCTCCTGAAATCTGACACGCTCCATGTTACTCCATGTTTCCTCAAGTTAGATGGTATGACAGAGCGCTTAGCATGCCTGTGACTTTAAGAGGGGAAGAGGCTGCATGAGAAGCAGCCTGCAAGTATGGCAGGGGCTAATGAAAGAGTCAGTTGACCAGAAGGGGGCTGTGTTTGAAGCGTATAAGCCCAGAGCCTGAGTTGGTCAGGCAGTCTAGCCCCAAGACCCACAGAGAGAGGAGCTCCTGGGCAGCAGGGCTCCTGGTTAATATCTGAGCTGGGATAAGCAACTCTGGGGGTTTGTGGATGGGATTAAGGGGTGGAGGAGGTCTCAATAGGCCTGTGAATGGAGAGGCCTGGGAGCAAGAGCTGGTGAGCCCATAGCCCAAGAGGGGATGGAAACAGGCCTGGAAATAGATAGGCCTGGGAGATAGGGCTAGAGAGCCTGTAGCCTGGAGAGGCACATGAGGGAGTAGAGAACTGGAGAGCCAGGAAGCAAGGAGAACCAGGGTGCCTATGGCCTCAACTGGCCTAGGAGCAGGGCCAGGGTCCAGGGAGACCAAAGGTCAGGAACAACTGCGGCAGACTGAGGGTGGAGCGGGGGAGTCAGAGGACTTGTAGCTTAGATAGAGGCATGAACAGGGTGAGGGAGCCTAAAGATTGGGTCCAGAGGTCCAACACCCAGGAGGGGTGGAAATAGGAGCCTGGGAGAGCTGGATGTGGTGCCTGGTGGTAGCCCACAGAGGTGAAGTGCCCAGGTGGGGAGTACAGGCTGAGATGCTGTACTCAGGAGTAGCCCTAAGAAGTTAAGTGCCTGGGTGGAGAAGGCAAGTTTGGAAGCTACACCCAGAAGTAGCTGAGCTAGACGAAGTGTACGAGCAGGGAGGCCCACTCACAAGAACTGAGGACATGGCGCAAGGGGGCTGGTGATGGACAGGATTGTTAACATTTGTGAGGCATTGACATGGTGTAGGGACAGTGGAAGACATGTTATAAGTGCTTAAGGGGAAGAAGAGATGCCTGAATACCGACATGGAATCGGAGATCCCTGGGGCAGATCCTTTTCTAAAGATCTAAGAACAATAAGGCATGGCAGGGGAGGTGAAGGGGAGCAATCCTGAAGAGTGAGGGCAGAGTAGGGACTGAGTGGTTACCCCTGGGATGAGTGCTTGTTACAGATGGTACTTTAGATGTGGCTTTGTAGCTCTGCACATATCAGCTTGGCCAGTACTTTTATCATTTATGTGACAGTGCTACTTCATATTTCAAAGCCCAAATCAGAAATCCAACATTTTTCCATCCAATTTTTTTTGTCTTTGCTATGTGCTCAGAGGTCTAGGGACGAATACAGTGAGAGTTTGAAGACACTCAACTTCCATTGACCTCCCTGGGGCAAGTTCCTACGTGCACACACTTATTTTATGTTGCTTTCCCAAAGAATAATGTGCACTTTTAATTCTTTGCATTTTTGTTTCCTTTTAGGCACATTCTTTACTATCAAATGAAAACCTCCGTTGCCACTGTGGTTTGACCTGTGTTCTTTGGATTATGTTACTTGTCAAAATACTGCCACATATTAAACTATGTCAACATTTTATATGCAAGCTGGAATGATGCCCTTCCTTTTCCCAGCTACCCTACAACGCTTTAATTTTAAACAAATTTCAAATAATTTCTAAACCAGTTTTCTGCCCTTGTCTAATTCTAGCAATATATCTTCCATTCTGTAGTGACTGATGGATTTGAAGAGAAAAATAAATCTCCCTGTTTACTCAATTTAAAATTACTTGGAGTACCATTAAAATTACTTGGGATACCTTGCAAATAGTCAGGGGAATAAATGCTGTAGTTCCCTGAACTGACAACAATCAGAAAGTCTTAAAATTGTTGTGTGCATATGCATCAACATATCTAGAGGAAAATTAACCCATTTAAACTTTGTTATCAAGATGCTGCGCTAAAAGATGCATAAGTGCAAAAACATTTGGGATGATTTCATTTAAAAAAACATGCTTAAAAACCTCCATGGCTTCCTCTGCAATAGGATAAATAAAATTTAAGGATAAGTAGAGAGAGCCCATGATAAAGGATTATGGCCAGCTGAAACTCAACTCACAAAAGAACTGGGAAACTAGCATACCAAAAGCCTAGACACCGCTTTAACCATGATACAGATATTTGTAGGAGATTACCATTTTTGGATAATTAGCATTGTTTGGTGTTGTGAATTATATTACAGAGATCTGCAGACTTAGCTAAAAAAATTAGTGAGCTTTGAGGCAGGTTGGTTGCGAGTGAATGAGTGTTATAATAAAATGTAATTAAACTGTATGCACCCTTGATCAGTTAAGTCCAGCAAATGCAAGTAGCAAATTTACTTGTGAGTAGTTACTGTGCAGTAGTGCTCATGTAGATGTCTGACTGAGATCAAATCTGTTCCCAGTCAGCTGGCCCTGAGGGGGCAGGAGATTGCTCACCAAGTCCTGTGGGTGGACCTTATGTCCCCCTGCCCTGGCAGCCAGGACCTCCAAGCCCCCCGCTTTGAGATTGCGATGGGGAGTGGGGGGTGGGAGATCCTTATCTCTTAGTGCCACTTACATGACAGTGGAGCCAGCACTGGGAAATCCAGCCAGCTCTGTGGCGGGTGCAGAGATCCCACCTCAGGAACACAG
>NW_017729006.1:9447869-9449215 GCF_001723915.1 Gavialis gangeticus | reverse complement strand
TTTTGGGGAGAAACCAAGGTGGCTTTCTGCCACAAGCTCCATGGTCACTGGGCTCAGGCTGGGATATCCTTACCAGTTCAGAGCTGTGGGGAATAGGTCAGGGAGCTTGTTCCCCGCCCAACTTTGCGAATGTGGAGCTGTCTGGGGAACAGGCTGGGGAGCCCATTCCCTGCCCAGCTCTGTGCTTGCGGAGATGAGTGGAAAATAAACTCCCCAGCCTACTCTGCACCCAGCTCCATGATCATGGAGCTAGGCCGGGAAAAGGCTCCCCAGCCCCCACCAGCAGGCAGCTCCTAGCACCAGCTCTGTGACCATGGAGACCATGGAGATCCTTATCTCCCAGCACCAGCTCTGTGACCATGGAGATCCTTATCTCCCAGCACCAGCTCCATGGTCACAGGGCTCAGGTTGGAAGATCTTTATCAGCACACGTAGCTGGCCCACCGGTGGATTGGGGGATGGGAACTTCCCCTCTCCTGAAGCTCTTTCCAAGTCCCCTGCCCCAATCAGGGAGTCAGGGCTGGGAGCTCCCTGCTGCTGGGGCAGGGGGACATTGTCCCCACCCTGGGAGCAGGCAGCAATATCAGAGCCCTGGCTAGGAGATAGCTGTCTTCTGGCCTGGTGCTCCCTGCCTCCCCCTGGATTAGCACCTAGGGGGAGCCTTGAGCTCCCCCTAGTGGCAGCAGGGGCCCCTTGCAGGGACACAGGAAGTGGGAGCAGTTTGCTGCTAGGAGCAGCATATCTGCTCCTACGTCCCTGGATGTGTAGAGCCTGACTGGGAGCATTTACTCACGAGACGTTTACTTGGAAGTAAACTGATCTTGGATCCAATGCATGTGTAGATGTGCCCACTGACTCCTTCTATGCTATTATATAAACTACTTCCATTCTACTGTACAGTACTTTACTTCAATTGTTTTGACAGTATTATTTTTTTCTCATTTTATTACCAATTTTATAAGTTTTATTCATAAAACATTTGCAGAAAGAATATTGCAGAAAGAAAGCATGATACCAACATTTGTTTAATTGCAGTATAAAATTAATTTTATGAAGAAAAGAAATTCATTTCTGATAGAAGTGTTTTGTCAAAGAGTAAAAAATGACAAGATGAGGTCGTGGGCAGGTGGAGGAAAGAGTTAGAAGAAACTAATGACTGGAAACTTCTTCATGTAAATTTTGCTTCAGTGACTTGTTTTTACTTTCTTGGGCCTTCCTACTATTCTTCAAGAACTAAGAGGGCTCGATATATATGTAACAAGGTGGTCTAGACATTACTATATTTTATGAAATTTGCTAAAGAATACCTAACTCCCATTAACTTTGGTAGAGCTAGAATATATCTT
>NW_017729006.1:9429727-9442869 GCF_001723915.1 Gavialis gangeticus | reverse complement strand
TTTTTACTTTCTTGGGCCTTCCTACTATTCTTCAAGAACTAAGAGGGCTCGATATATATGTAACAAGGTGGTCTAGACATTACTATATTTTATGAAATTTGCTAAAGAATACCTAACTCCCATTAACTTTGGTAGAGCTAGAATATATCTTATGTATTTTACCAGTCAGCTACTGATTGATACTGTATGTTCCAAGTTCCCATGCTCCACAGCTCCAGTACGACTTAGCACTTCACAAATGAAGCTCAGGATCTTTCAGTATCAATTCCTAACTGCTATCTCTGGGACTTGTCTACACTAGAAGAGCACCCCCCATTAGTTATGTTGATACAGCTATGCTCATAGAACTGTCCACAGCTGGAGAGACAGCCTATACCAGTAAAACAGTTTTTGTTGGCATAATTGTCTCTCAGTATTGTCAGCATAGCTGCATCCACACCACAAAGAGTGCTGGAATAGCTATGTTACAGTGGAGCTATGAGATTTCCCCTCCCCACCCCCACTCACACTCCTCACCATTACAGCCGCTCAGGCAAAACATTATAGCATAGATGTGGCCATTCAGAAGATCTTGGTGCTTGTTACTATGACCAGATTTCTAAAAGACTCAACATCCATTCAGGAACTGAAAGAAAGGTCCCCAAATTAGTAACAAACATAAGGAGCTGTGGTCTCTGATGTCTAGTCTCCAGTCAAAGGTATAAGCCCTTCTCAATATTCACTCCTAAAGCTGTTGATAAGTAGTAGGTGATGGTAAGTAGGAAGATCCTACACCATCGCTCTGTTTCCCAAACACTCTAGCCAGCGCAGTCTGCTAAGGGCAAAGTACACTAGACTAGGTATTTTGTTAGGGTCAGATATTTCCCTTTATGCCACAGTGGAGGTAAACAAGAGAAGTAGATTATAACAGTTGTAATCTGGTACCCAGAATGCTTCTGGGTCATATATGCTGTTGCACATACGGATCTTGTGGCAAAAATTAATAGTTGACTACTAAGAAAGATCTATATTAATAGAACAACTTGCATGATATTATTTAGTAATAAAATAATGTTTTTTACACAGGAAGGAGAGTTAACTGATTTTAACCTAATAATGGATTTGAAACTGTCTTCAGTGCAATGACTATGTTGTATTTATATCTGATGCTCTTTAGATTAATTATACTCAGCGCATGTTGCTGCTGCCATTAAAATCAACAGTTTTGCTACAGATTGTACAAGATGTTGCATCTATATGTGAACAGAAGTTAAGCATTTGGCAGTGCTTAACCAAGAAATTTGTAACTAAAAACTAAGTTCAAGAGTAACAATATACTCACTGATTTTCCTTTTCTGTGCCATATTAGTGATGAGCAAGTTGCATCAGCAATAAATGACGAAAGTACTAAATAAACTGTGGTTTTATTTCAGATTAAAAATGGATCCATCTTTGGGGTGGGGGGAGTCATGTGGGATGTGGATTTATTTAACAAAAATGGACCATTCCCAGATGTAAACGAAATGGTCAAGATTTCAGCAAAGGTAGCTATGCACAAAGAACAGGAAGCTCTTTTCATTTTTATACAGGCTCAAATGGGGGCTGAATAAATCAGGCTGCCCTACATCACTATTTTAGGGGATATCCAACTCCTTTACTTTCATTCCACACAACTTTGCATGTATTTATGTTATGTTACTCATTGCAGTAGCCTTTGGGCTCTCCACTCAAGAAATTCCCATTCTAATCCCTCATTTAGCAATGTATGCATGTGCTTGCTTAATTTTAACCACCTGCTTAAATCCCAATATTTTCCATGAGATTTAAGTAAATGCTTCAAAAGTAAAACACCAGCTCAACTGCTTTGCTGATCCAGTTACTGAGTGCCCTGTAAGTAAAGTGTTCACAGGTTTGGGCCTTTCCTTTCCCTCCCTGTTTGAAAAAAAATCTTAAATATTTTCTCGAAGTCTTAGGGCTTTGAATGAGCAATTTAGTAGCCAAATACCCTAAGTCAAGATGAAAAGACTCCTCATTTATTTGTAGATAGATTTTTCAAACGGCAGAAAATTTGTATTGAACCCCAGAGAGATATATAATGCCCATAATTTTTAATATTTTGACATGCCTAGGCAAGATGGAGAGAGGGAGACAGATGAAGGAGACTTACAAATGCTTGTTACTTTTCCCAAATTCTCTTTCAGTAATTCTTTGAAATTATACAGCTGCTGCCCTTTCATTTTTATGACTCCTCCTCCAGCTGTGAGAAATGCTGCAAAACCCCTCTGTGACCTGATGTTTAAAACATTTTCAGGCAATCGACAATGGCATTGAGGTTATCTACGACATTATATTACCTACCCCTGAAGCTGGTGTAAATGAAAAGCTTAAGTTACTTCTCAGCTATATATCACTGGAGCAGAGGCATGTGGGACACCTGCTCTCAAAACAGTGGAAATTGTTTAGTAGTTTACTTTATATAGGAGTTTTCAGGGTTTTGAAGGTGGTTTCTGAAACTTTCTACAGGAAATAAAACAATTCTAGGATTTTTTTTTTCACTGTATTCTATTTTTCAGTGTCCTGGACCTCTTCACCTTATTCTATCCAGTTGCTATGGGGCTAATTGGGAAATTAACTCTCCTCAGTTGGGAATGATTGTTGGTCCAGCAGCAGCTGGAGAATTAAAAAGGCTGTAGACAAGAAGGAGAGAGAGAATGATGAGCTACTTTTAGGAATAAATTTTGGAGGAATTACCTAGGGAACTAAGGAAGAAAAGCAGGAGATGTGAGATAGGGAAAATCATCAAGAAGAATACCTGATATGGATTCTGCAGCCACAAGTTACTACTGAGCAGTCAAGGGGTTAAAACTGCTTCCCAATGGCATCTCCAGGCTAAAGCTAGAGGAATGTGTGCCTACAGATCCCCCTGAAAATCGTAATGGATGGGTTATTACAGATATAAAAGCTTCAGATACCCATGGCGTGTGAGATTGCCAACCTTTAGATAGCATGGAGGCCTCCCAGGTCACTGCATTTGTGACTTCCTCGAGGGGGGAAATGGTTAGTGATCCAGCTAGAGTGGAAAATGAACCACAAGATGGGCAGCTAATGGAATAAAAGGAAATGGAGGCAGGCCCACAACAACTCCCTGCATAACTGAGAGATGGCACCCGTTGGAAAGGCTGAACTTGGGGTATTCCTCTTTCATTGGAATATTGTTCTCTAGCTCCAGTCACCTTTGACTGAGACATAGAATCATAGAGGAGAAAGTGGAGAGGGATCTCTAGAGATCATTTAGTCCAACCCCTTGTCAGAGGCAGGATCATGTATATCCAAACCATCCTATACAAACTACTGTCTACCCTCCTAGCAAAACTACACAGATAAAACACAAGACATGACACTCTAACAAGTAAATAGGAGGACCACAGTGGCCAACATCCTGCTGCTGGAAAGGTTGTTAAAATACACTGAAGAGATGCCAGATACGGGGTCATGGCCCGGCTACAGAAGGTGGCAAAAACCTCTACAGTCTACAGCAATCTGACCTTCCTGACCCCAAATATGGCAATCTGTCTGACCCTGAACAGGGGAACAAGACCCTCTAGCCAGCAACCTCCAGCTTGAAATCCCAGCAAAAGCATTGGCACACCCAGTCAAAATCACCTGCCAATACGCCATGCCTCTGAGGAAAGCTAAAGAAACCGGAAAGAACAAACCCTGACACATGTATCAGAAAAAGGCAGGGGGGAGGGGGAATAATTCAACTTGTTCTTGTATACCTTTAGTGATGGAGTCCATAACTTCTCTAGGCAGTTTATTTTACTACCTCAGTGAAAAAGATTTTCCTGATATCCAGCCTAAACCTACTTTGCTGCAACTTCAAGCTGTTAGTTCCTGTCCTACTCCCTGCAGAAAGACAGAAAAGGTGTTCCTCCTCTTTTTCATGGCAGCCCTTCAAGCATTTGAAGACTGTGATCATGTACTCTGTTGAGTACCTTTCCCGCAAACTGAATGTGCCTAGGTCTTTCAGCCTCTCCTGAAGCCCTTTATCATCTTTGTCCCCCTCTCTAACTTCTCCATGTGCTAAGTTTTTATAGTCAGTTCAAATAAAATAGTACACAAATTTGTCTTTAAGCAACAGACAATATATACAAAGGCAAAAGGAGATCAACTCCCAGGTTTTTAAGAACCATACATATTCCACTGGCTTTGAAAATGCTTGCAAAAAGTAGCAACACACACAAAAACAAACAAACAAAAAAACCCAGAAAAAAAAAAGAAAAGAAGCTTGACCCCACAGTAAAGATTTTGCTTTTTTTTCCACTTTCTCAGATCATTTCACCACCAGGTTAGGCAACGAAATAACAAAAAATGTTGCTTCACTTAACATGTAGTCACCATTAAATTAATGCATTCCTACATGAGGCCGTTGCAGCAAAGTCTAGGCCTCAATTTTGTACGAGGGAAAATTTAACATTAGTTATTCATGTTGCAATATTACACCGTAGACTTCACGTAGTAATGTGACCGTTGTTAGGAAGGAATTCTCTCTCACATGCAAACATATGTTCAGTGTCGTTCTTTTTAGCTAGGTGTGTCATGAACTGCATTACCTTCAATTGCAGCATTGAATACTGCTGTCAGGACACTAAATTATCATAGGCAGAACATCACTAGAAATGTGGCGATACTGTTGCTGCTAGCAAACACTCACAAACTTCCCAGGCTGCGTATATAGAGATGTTGACAAAGGGCAGACACTTTGGCAAAAGAAATGATTGTTTATTAAATTCCTTTCCATTTGTCTTGTCACTGTCTTTAAGAAAGTGTGGTTTACTGCATTTCCAGAAATTCATGTTGATGTCAGACTTGCACTTCCCATAAGAAAAGGTCCTTAAGGGTCCATTATTTTGACTGTTTCCAGAAACGCTTTCCATAAAGAAAAAAAAGCCCAGAATTGACTGAGGTAAGAAACACAACTATGCACTATTTTCTGTAATTTAAGTTTCACAATTCAGCTGCAAAATTTAGTCATTTATGGGAAATAAGAATGGCTAAAATTCTGTGCTGATTTATGTTGAACTCTGTGGGGCTCAATATTAATCATTACAGAATTTGGACATGTGTTTCTGGATGACTGGCTTCCTAGGTCCAGACTGTGTTGCCCTTGCTTTCGTTTACGGGCCCTGAACTCCACAGAGAGTTCCACTGTTTTGTTGGGAAGCAAGACTGAGTAAAGGTATCAGAATTTGGCCCTTAGCATTTTGATTCAATGTAGTTGAATCAAAATTCAACTACAGGAAACTCTGCAAGATAGGGGTGGTGTGGATTTCCATCTGAAGCCTTTGCTTAGCTTCTGTTTAGGTATATGATGAGGAGTCCATTATAAGAGGCAAGAATTAGGTATCAGGTAATGAAGAGCTGGTACTGGATTTCAGATATCAAGTCCTAGAAGTCCCATACTTTCAGTCTGATACAAATATTTTTGTATCAAAATCTTATAAAAAACTACTAGAAATTTAGGTCCCAATTAAGAAACACCATACATTATTGTTAGACGTTACATCACCTTTTAGATTTTTTGGGGGCCAGAATCTCAGCAGGTCTGTCCATAGAGGCCCACCATCTTCACTAACATATGCCAATTTATTATGCCAGTTACGGTTCTGGCCATATTTCACAATCAAATAATTAGATGTCCAGTTTCTGGAGAAAGTTTAGTACTGAGGTGTTATAATGTTTAGCTATTGTGAAAGTGGGACTGAAGATAGCAATGGCAGAACCTCTTTTAAAGCTGAGTTTAAAAGGCCTGCCTACTAAATATATTTCATATGAGGGATGTATTTGGTAGTTGTGTTGGTCTGAGACAAAAAGAAATGCAAAACTCTAGAAATCTTGGTTCAGAAATGATACCTTTTATTAGACCAACTAAGAAATCGCAAAAAAAAATCTTTTTCTGCACCTTTTTGGACTCTCATGCTCTTCACCAGGCTCAGAGCAAATTAAAGATGGTAAAAGGTCCCCATAGGTAAGAATGAAGTTTATTTCCTACCTATGGGGGCTTTTTACCATCTTTAATTTGCCCTGAGCCTGATGAAAGATGTGTGAACCCGAAAGCTTGCAGAAAAAGATTTTTTTTGCAATTTCTTAGTTGGTCTAATAAAAGGTATCATTTCTGAACTAAGAGTTCTAGGGTTTTGCATTTCATATGAGGGGAATTAATGTTCCACTATATTACTCTACACTACAAGTTACAATGTAAATCAGTGAAGGGAAGGTCTTAGTAATTTTGTGGTAGAAATAAAAGTCTAGCCCTGGTACATTGTGGGGCAGGTCCACATGAGGACTTAGACATCTAAAATGACACATAGCCAGAATTTGGCCATCTTAGTTTAAAAAAAATTGGAATCTTGAAAACCCCTGATCAACTGCTACCTTATCTTGGGGATGCTGCAAATTCATAGGCCCTTCTTGTTTTGGGTCTCCAGTTCTCTCGAGTATTTATAGTTCTGCTTCTGTGGATGTCCAGATGTGCCTCAGTTTTGATAAGTCTGAGCAGCTTGATGCCCTTCTTGGCCGTGTCTAGATGAGCGCGGCCATGCGGTACGTGGTGCTACATACTGCACATTCAGCTGTTCTCTGTGCTGCAAGGTAGCAGCATGGGGGGGCAGGAGTTGACCTTGGGAGACCCCAAAGTAAAAAAAAATGTGCAAAAAAAAAAAAAAAGCGGAGTGGCACATGCAAAGGCAGTGCGCACCACCCAAAACTGGAGCCTGGCCAGCTGGAACCATGGTTCGGCTGCTGGCCAGGCTCTGAGCAGTAGGATTGCCACTGCTGCAGCCCAGGAGGCCCCTAGTATCCGAGGTACGGATTCTGGGGCCAGCGCAGTGCTGGCCCTATTTTTCCCTACCTCACCTGGGGTAACCTGCCACGTACCCTCTGGTGCATGGCACAGGCGTTGCTTGGGGACAAGTAGCAGCAGCACAAGGTACAAACATCCACACTTGTGTGGATGCAGCCCTTATGTCTAAATCTGATAGGGATCCATAAACTAGCCATTCATCTGCCAACTATTTCCACGGAGCTGAAATTGGTAGGTGTTCTCAACGCTTGTATAATTCACATATACTGGTTTCTTTTTAAAACTCAGTAGGTTCAGCTATATGTGAAATTAATGCAACGTGATAAATTCTGGAGCCCTTTGAGCTGGAGTGAATTGATTCCAGGCGCAGCACCTACACATGCACCGAGGACAGCAGCAATTTGAGCTGGGGTGGAGCAGACCCCTGTCTGGCTGGGTTGGTCAGGCACAATTTACACCCTTGGTCACGATCGACATGTGCATTTTAGTGCAGTAAAGTACTCTGATAAGATAGTACTGTCCGCAAAGTTACTATCCTATGGTAGAGTTAATTAATTTACTGCACCCTCATACTGGCACATGTGTAGATGGTGACACTTTTTTGTAGAGCTAATTAGGCAACTCCACAGTAAAGGGCACATGTAGATGTACCCAATGAAGAAGAAAGGTAGCACTCCTCTGTGGTATGTTAGCCTACTGGTTAGAATACTTGTCAGCAAATAGGAGACTTGGGTTCAGTTCCCTTTTCTACCTTCAGAAATTCAAACCCCCAACTCTGACCTTCCTAGAGAACAACCTAAGCATTTGGTTATAGGGTGCTCTGATGTGGGGAGAATCTCAAACCTTCCTACTGAGGATGTTTACTTAGCAGTAGAGAATTTAAGATTGACTGAGTCAGCAAAAGGGAGCATGACTCTTCAGGGCCCCTTGCCAAGGAATGGGACACCTTGAACTACCATGAAGAGTACAAAATATTTTTGTATCAGATTGAAAGTATGCGACTCCTAGGATTTGATATCTGAAATCTAGTACCAACTCTTCATTGCCTGATACCTAATTCTCTCTTCTTATAGTGGACTCAAAAGTAATAATAATAGTAATAATAATAAATGGAATTGAAAATAATCAAGAGCATTAATCATAATATATGGAGCTTTTTAAGAACTCTTCCTGTGAAGAGTTACAAATTTAAAATTTAAAAATGCGAAGCATATAAAAATGCTTCCTGAGTTTCTGGCTTACTGTGTCCAGAGAAGCTGCTACTTTCATGAAACAGTTATTGGATAAAATATATAAACAGTCTTTGAATCAGGGACAACAAAGAGTTCCACTGTTTCACTGGGAAGCAAAACTGAGTAAGGGTATCAGAATCTGGTCCATAGCATTTTAATTCAATGTTGTTGACTTGAACTCTACAGGAAACCCTGCAAGATAAGGATGGCGCGGATTTCCACCTGATGCCTTTGCTGAGCTTCTGTTTAGCAATATGATGAGGAGTCCACTATAAGAAGAGAGAATTAGGTCAACAGACTCAGTCACCTTAAATGTTAAAAATGTTTCAATGTTTAAAAATGTTTTAAAAGCTGTTTATTGCATACCTCATTCCTCAGAAAGTAAAATAGCGATGTCACTAAATTGCTGATTGACGTTAAAAAAGCATTAGCACCTTATCAACTTTCTAGTACAAATGCAGTGCATTGTAGAAGGGCACATGAGAAGTTCTGAATACAGTTAAACTTTGTAACTGGTTACTGCACAGTCATCTAGTACTTGTGTATGCATCTCATGTAGACGTGGCCATTCTCATCTCTAGCAAACCAAGAGGAATAAAGCAACTGTGTGTGGAGGAAGGTATACAGGGTAAAAGGAAAGAACATAAAAAAGAAAACAATGAGTTTGAGGAAGAGAAAACTCTCTTTTGATTAGATACAAAGAAACTTAAAGCAAAGAGAGGGAAACAGAAAAGGAAAAAGAGAGGACTAGGTTAGAGAGGTGCCTCAGGAGACACCCACACAGCAGAATAGAATGCATTCCTTCTATAAATGATACACTGAGGCATTCATAACCAAAGGGCTCAAAACCTGTAAAGAAAGCAATTTCATTCTATAACATTGACTTAAAGTACTTACCAAGTAATTTCCCTTGAAAATAATAAAGCACTGGTTTCTTAAGGAGCACTGACATGGTTTATTGGAATTTAGAAGTTGCAAGAGACTTGAGAAGCCCAGAATTTCTCTTTGCCATGTCCATATCCCATTGACCTTACTTCCAGATAATAAAATTATAAAGACATGGGACAGTATAGCTGCATTTTATAAGCTTACAGAAAAGCAAACAGAAGAAGAAAGAGAGATGTATAATCTTACCACTGTATTTTCCCCAAACAAACTGAAGGGCCAAATTGTACCGTGAGTATTTTGTTCCAAAGTAAAAAGGGTTTCACAGGTTTCATTTAGGCTCATTCCTTTAGGATTCCACTTGTTTTAGGCTTGTTGCCTCTACTCTCATTTTAATTTCTACTACCATTAATGTTCATTATTATGTTGAAAGCCATTATTCATTAGAGCAATCCTTAAGCTGCTGTGAGTCTATCTTGGTGATGTGGGTTAGGAAATACTATCATTTAAACTGATTAAGCATAAGCATACCATTTGTCTTCATCTCATTAAATTGTAACATAGAATGTACTGTAGACTTTGGAAAATGCTTAATGGCATGCAGGCTTTAAAGGGGACCAATGCTCAATAACTAGAGACACCAGTCTTGCCTAGGAGTCACCTGGGATTAATTCCTGTACAGCACAATACATATCAGTTTCACAGACCTAATAAAACTCAGATTAAGATTTCAACCCTATATTAGGGTACATGTCATCATGGAACAATGAAGAAAGCAAAGTCTAAGGAGAAAATATAACTTACAGTATAAGACACTGCTATCTACATAGTGGGTTGAGTATGAAATTTTGCCAATTACTATATATTATTGGAATTTATGTATTTCTAACAATAGTATAATTTACACTAGAAAATTAACATGTACTGTATATTAGGGCTGTGTGAAGCTTTGGTCCCTGATTCGAATCGGCGGAGGTTCAGCTCAATTCAGTGGCCGAATCTCCAGATCAGAATCGAATCAGAGGACCCTTTAATCTCTCCGAATTGAATTGGAACCCTCTGAAATGATTTGGAAAAATTCAGTGATTCAGACATAGACACAGCTTTAAATGTTTTTTCGACATACCTCTAGGTAGCAGGTGGCTTGTGAATGCTGCAATGTTGGGGCACATCGAGTGTCCCACAGAAGCATGGCAAGCTCCCCAGCATGCTTGGTAGGAGACCTGAAAGTGGACCAGAAGCAGTTCCAGTCCACTTCTGGGTCCGCCAGAGAACACGCTGGGGCCCTCCCATGCCTCCCTCCTCTGACTTGGCAACTGGTGCCTCCTGGGTCTGGGGGAGCACCAGGGGCCCCCTGCTGCTGATTGTGATCCCCCTCCCCCAGCAGACCTGGAAGTGGACCGGAAGTACTTCTGGTCCACTTCCAGGTTCACCGCCCAGCACGTGGGAGCCCCCCATGCTCCTGTGGGACACTCCATCTGCCCCAGCATTGCAGCATTCATGAGCCAAGGCTAGTACATCGAGGTATGTACAAAAAACATTTAAAGCTGTGTCTATGTCCAAATTGCTGATTCTCCGAATCAGCATTGAATCTTCAGATTCGGATTCAGCCAATCGAATCGGGGACCAGTGATCCAAATCAATGAACTGAATCACTGTTGCTCATTTGGGCTGAATCTGAATTGAATAGGACCTGTTTCACACACCCCTACTGTATATTTCATATTTAAATGACGAAAAAAGAGACGCTCCCAACCCATTCCACATTCTAGATGCTAACCTAGCAGCCTGAGAGGGTCAAATATTTAAAATATGTAATAAAGCTATGACTCTTTTACCTCAGAGTTGAAATTATATAGAAGTACTTGAAATTATATAGACATGTTGCACTGGTGAAAAAAAATAATAGACGAAAAGGAGCTACTATTCCTGACTATATATAGGTAGACCAGAACATACTCCATTGAAAAGAGTTGAAATTATCAAGGCCTCATTTAGTTGTGTCAGATTAGTGTCTTAAAAAATTGGAATAGGTCTGTGTGTCATGACATTAGGTGTAATAAAAATAGTCAGAGGCTTAGGAAAAGTCAGAGTAGATATGAACTTCTATAGACTAGCTAAGTAAGTCAGGAAAAGTCAGCCATTCTCAGCTAGCCAACTGCATTTTTGAGTCTGCTTTGCATTGCTCAGGGTCAGTACAATGGCTACAATTTCAACAGGGCCCCAAAATTTGCACACTTACATTTGTGAACAAATTGAGTTTTTAGCTCTCCAACTGATTTACAGGTTCATTTCTGTGTACATACAGGATATAATTACCAATGTGTGCACACACACACACACACATGCACGCACACGTGCATGTGAGCACACACACGCACGCTTGTATAGTCACATGATAGTGACATGATACACTCACATCAAATACATTTTCCTCCCAACTGCAAAATCTTGTGGGTTGAAAGGTGGGTAAACTGAATTCATAAGCACTACATTAACACTTAGGAATCCTACAAAATCTTTTCAGAAGCTACAATGGACTTGGCACATCATACTACCATGTTATAAGAACATTCAGAATGTACTTACTTTTCATTTCAGTGCTGTTTGATTGTGCCATTCACAGACACTGCTGCTGTTAAACTATTTTGTTGTCATGGGAAAAAATGGTAGACTATGCCTATATTTTTCTGCTTTTCTCATGGCACTATTTATACTTGTCCGGCTAACATGGAGTATTTTATTTTGGCTGTCCATCAAACAAGAATGGCAAATAACAACTGAGAAATTAGGGACCTCAAAAGTAGAAAGTATCCAGTGTGGGAGCTTCTTCAGCTTCCAGACATATGCACAATTTCAAAAGTTCAGTTAGGATCAGATCCTGATCCATGAGAGTTTGACCCAATGTATTTCAGAGGTGGCTAAATGAAAAGTGAGTGATGATAATCTATGATAGTCACATAAATCGGGGGCTGGAGGGAATGTTTTTGGCAGGCATACCACAAATAAGCCCCACATCCTTCCTGAGTCCCATTCTGATTCCCTTCTCTCACTTGATCCACTGCTCTGCTTTCTGCGCCCAGCCCCATGTTTCCTACATGCTCTGATGCTCTGCTTTCTACTTCTTTCCCTGTGCTCCCTGACCAATCTGCTACTTTGCTTTCTGCTCCCCACCCTATTTGCTTCTGTGCTGTCTGCTCCCTCCTTAATGTGCAACATGCTACACACAGGGGCTGCCTGTACCACTTGTGGCACCTGTGCTGCCACAGGTTGGCCACCCCAACATAGTCTATGGGTACGGCTAATAGTTTATGGCTATGTAATGCTGACTCTGAGGTGAGGCCAGGAGCATGGCCCCAACTACTCTTCATGTATACCCAAGCCTGGATATCAGGTAGCCTAGATTCCTTAGAGCAGTGCTGAGCACATAACTCTCTCAGAAGAACAGGAGTGCAGAGTTAGGACATGCTAATGTTGCTGTTCTAAAGCCATCATAGTCCCCAAATTACAAGCTTGGCTGTGCATGGAATAGACATTTCCATACTTCTCAACAGGTCTTCCAGCCTACCTCTAGACACTGTATAGATTGGATCTAATTTTCTGGACTTGGTCACATAGACCAGGTGAGAGAACAAACTTTTCAGTGACTTCTCCCAGAGGCTGTATAAACATGGCTTATAAGGAATTTTTGGTCAGGATCAAAGCCTGCAAATCCATAAAATAAAGGAACGTGCTCTGGCCTCTGAGAATAGAGTGAGGAAAAATAAAGTTAAAAATGAATTTTAAACACAGGATAGGCCTCAGTCGTGCAATCAACCCCATGTGCAGAATCAAGGACCAAATGACTCCAAGATATCCATTGTAGATGAAAAAATGTTCCATGTCTTAGCCCAAGATATCCTATTTATTTGCTCCACTTGTTAAGGAAGTAGTATATTCTTAGAGGTATCCAAGTTCTTTGGCTCACTCTGCTTACTGCAAAAAGAAATCTGCCATTCACACAAAGTAATTTTTCAGGATTTTGAATAGTACTTTCTGCACATTTCCTCCATAGTATTTTCTGCACATTTCCTCCATTATAGATTCATAGATGTAGGGTCAGAAGGGAGCTTGCAGATCTTCTAGTCTGACCCCCTGCCCTGGGCAGAAGAGAAAACTGGGTTCAAATGACCCCAGCTAGGTAA
>NW_017729006.1:9426632-9429145 GCF_001723915.1 Gavialis gangeticus | reverse complement strand
AAGTAGTGTCTTCTAATGTCTAGTCTGAACCTACTCTCTAACTACTTATGGCCGTTATCCTTGTTACTTCGGGAGGCGCTCAGGGGAATAAGGTCTCTTCTATTCCCATCTGGTCCCCCCTACAAGTTTATAGACAGCCACCAGGTCCTCTCTCAGCCTTCTCTTGTGAAGGCTGAACAGGTCTGAATTAGACTTGAATTAGATCAGCAGTTATGCCATTCTACATTATCATCATCATTTTTCCCCCACTGTTTCACTTCTGCAAATCAGCCAGATATCCTCATGTTACGGAGATCTTTTAATTTTGTATTTTTTAATTAATAGGAAGTGGCTCTCTATTACACTTTACACATGAGAAATTGCTTCCTTTCTTTAATTATATATTGTCTAGTGAAGAACCTATTGTTTCTTGAATCATTGTCTTCAAACCCTGCCAGCAAAAGGACAGCTGTGAGTTAGAGAGGAAGAACACAATTCTGAGGGGGCAGCCATAGTATAAATCTGTTCTGCTTCTACCAGTAAGGGAAGCTTTGGAATAAAGAACTAAAAGGTTTTTGAATTGCATAAAAAATGCTTATGACAGGTTAATGACAAACTTTCTCCTATAATTTTCTCTCTGCTGTGCATCTGGTTTCATCATTTGAACCCTGATCTTTGCATAGAATTTTCTTTCACTTTTTCATCTATGATTGACTTTAAACTCAACCCCATTTACTGTTCCATTTTGCTGCTATTACATGACCTCCCTTTTCCATTTCATTATAGTTGGATAAATAATTTGCAGAAAATTATTTACTCAATGAAATGCACCTTGAAATGTCTGAGAACAGATTATGATGGTCTCAAAAGTATCTTCTTTTCAATACCTGGTAACTAATTTCAGCAAATAAGTCTTGGTCTATAAATCATTTGTGGACAGTAACAGTCAAGTATGCTAAATTCAAAAGGGATTGGTCAGTTCTGATGGGGCTCATTGGCCATGGATTTATTTTCTTGTTCTGTGATTGGCTAACCTTAAGTATAAAAATCAGACTTCCAATAACTAGTTTGTGAGTGCCAATCAAATTAACTATTTATCAAGTTCTTCAAAAGTTAATATTGACTTAAAATTCTTAAAATTCACTGTTCGACAGATAATTATATTATTGTGGTAATAAATTTGTTTGCTAAGATACTCATGGAAAGAAAACATGAACACAGTGCAAGCATACTCACTATTTTTATTCAAAGACTAGTCTGAAATTTGGGGAGGGGAATTCAGTCAGCTCTAGTTCCAAATTTTACAGAAAATACTTGCAAGCTTTGTATCTTTGCTTTGGATGTGCTATCTATCTTCTAGAAAACCATGGCAATTACTCAGCTATCACTGGTATCTCAGAATTTATATGGGATTGGACAAATGATTCTTGTTCACACATAGCACCCAATGTATTGGTTGTAAAATAAATTCTTAACAATGTCATATTGTCAAGGACCTTCCAGAAGGGGTACTCCACTTTCTTCTCTAAACAGGGTGGAAGAGCTGGGATCAAATGGACCTGTACCATAAGATAGATTTCTGACACCTACAATATGTTTAGCTTTGTCAGTCTTAAATTCTTTTCATCTTCTAATATATCCTAACAAATTCTTTTCCCTTTCTGTGAATACAAGTCATTGTGACTTACATTGTTTCTCTGTTAAATACCTTTATACATTTTATTTTGATTTTAAGAATTCTCTACATCAATCCCATTTTTTATATCTTTCTATGTTTACTGTAACAGTTTGGATTGTGTCTTCTTTCTTGTAATAAAGGGAAGAGGGGGTGGGGTGAAGGGAAGTGTCTGGTAATGAAATGTCTGTCTCTGTATGGGGGAGTCACTAGGGAGCACCAACAATTAGCTAACTTTGCCCAAGAAGGTCAGTGGAGATTACTGAAGAGCACTGACAGGCTGGCTGCTAATCCACGGTAAAGAACAGACAGAGGGTTGGCAATTGCAGCCCATATAGGATTATAGAATGGAAAAATGAGGAAGATCAGGAAGAGAACAAGTGTTAGCAATGGCTGTAAAAAGTGACACTCTGTAAAGCAGGAGAGACTAGAACCTGAAGACAAGACCAAGCAGGAGAAGAGGGGCCCAAGAAGAATTCTGGGCTCCATGGAAGGCTAGCAGTGGAGACGCAAAGGCACATAGGAGGGCGAAAGGAACAGAAGAAGATCTCCACCCTAGAGTTCTAAAGGAATTGGCCGAGGTCATTGCAAGACCCCTGGCATGGCTTTACGAGCACTCGTGGTGCTCTGGAGTGCTGCCGGAGGACTGGAAGAGGGCCAACATGGTTCCCATCTTCAAAAAAGGGAGGAAGGAGGACCCGGGAAACTATAGGCCAGTTAGTCTTACCTCGATCCTAGGCAAGCTGTTTGAGAAAATTATTCTGGCACACATCCAGGAGGGGCCAGCGGGGGACTGCATGCTTAGGGGCAACCAACACGGGTTCATCAGTGGCAGGTCCTGTCAGACCAACCTGGTGGC
>NW_017729006.1:9414950-9426213 GCF_001723915.1 Gavialis gangeticus | reverse complement strand
GGTCTGGAACCAACTTCCAAGAGAAGTGGTGCAGGCTCCTACCCTGGGGGTTTTTAAGAGGAGGTTAGATGAACACCTTGCTGGGGTCATTTGACCCCAGTACTCTTTCCTGCCATGGCAGGGGGTCAGACTAGATGATCTGCTCAGGTCCCTTCCGACCCTAGAAACTATGAAACTATGAAGGTCTTTTGTATAGGTTTTTTTGATTTTCCATAAATTTGTACCTCTTTTGGACTTTGATTATGAGTAAAAAGTAGAACAGGGGTGTCAAAGATACAGCCCACAGGCTAGATCCAACTGTCACCAGGCTTCTGGTGTTGCCCCTTGGTCTGCATTAACACATGCAGCATGTACTGGACCAGTCCGATGTGCAGGGCTCAGGATGCCCACTGCACATGGTGCCTGTTCCAGGATCTGTGCAACATGTGACAGCTGTTTTGGTTGGTCCAGGATCCACAGTGCATGTTGTGTCCCCTCACCTGCCCACTGGTTTGGGATGCACACTGCACGTGGCACCTGCTGCAGCTCCAATGGACCTGTGTGCAGTGCGGGCTGCAGAGTGGTTGGTACAGGTGCCCGATGCAGTGTAGTCCTAGATCAGTGCAGGTTGTAGAGCAACTGGAACGGGTGCAGTGTGTGGTATGCATCCCAGACTGGCTGAAGCGGGATGTACCATGTGTGGTGTGGTTTGCAGAGAAGACTCCATAACTCTGGACGGGACAGAGATGGGGATCCACGGATCTGATCCTGCCCATGGACTGGCCCCACAGGGCCAGATGAGTTTGACATCCGTGGTTTAGAAATTATTTTGTAAAATGTGTTACGTGTTTTAGCTGTCACAAAGTTCTTGAAGGGTAGAGCTCTGGGTACATTTAAAACTTACTGGGGTGGCTTTATGGGCTCAATACTGGTCTTGGGATTTCCAGCAACTAGACTGGAGTTTTACATCTCAATAAAGAAATACAGTATAAGGGATATCTACCACAGGTGTATGCCAGAGAGTTCAAATAGAGACACTGCCTGGATGCTGCTAAGATCCAATAGATTTAGAACCCTGCAGGATCCAAAGGTTGGGTCTAGTAAAGCAGCCTTATAGCCATCCACAATGGAGAGCTCAGCCAGGACTAGGACATATTTCTCTCTCAATAGCTTTTTTGTGATACTTTTCCTAAAGGAAAATTGCTACTGAATTATAATGCACATTGCCTATAAAGCTTTCAATAGAGGAGAAGATTTAAAGTTTAAGAATAATTAATACTGAATCCTCACTAGTAATTTGGCTATGCTGCTGCTAACAAACCCACAAATTTTCCAAGCTGAATGTACAGACTATGACAAGGGCAAGAAAATTTGGCAATAAGTCTGATTGCTCAATACATTCTTCCCCAATTTAACTGAGATTCTATGGCAAAGAGATTGTTTTACCAAACCTCTTTTTTGTGCAAGACTTTTGCTTGTTACAGAAGAAATCTTCAAGAATGCAGTATTTCAGGGGAAGGACTATTTCTCGGAATTCCTTCCCTTTAAAAAAATATCTGGGAAAACCAGCAGTGTCTGGGGAAGAAGTCAACCCCCCTACACATTTCTTTCCTCAAAATATCCTCAGCTACCTCCCAAATTCTCTCTCTCTTCCTTCAATCATGGTACAGCAACTATAAAGAAGAGACAGGGATTAGTATAAATTTTTACAAAATTGGTCAAAATGCAACACCATCGTGCCATTTACTTGCTGGATGAATACGCTTTTGGTTCAATGGAAATAACTTGCACAAAAGCCTACAAGTGCAGGTGATAATGTCTGTGTATAAACACGCCCAGTTCAATTCTTCAGGAAGCAAATTTTCCTATAAAGAAAAGATTTGCATTAACCTGACTGCCAGGCCAGTTTGAGGGGGGACAGGACCTTTCTTTCTGTGGGACTAGATGTTATGGATGTTGGGCAGAATGGATGGCTTCATAGAAAAGCCACTGAATTAGATTTCTCTTCAAGTGTCAGTCACAGATTTCTTATGTGATTTGGACGTACCTCTTAATTTCCATGTCTCATTTCCCTGTGATTAAAATGAGGCTAATAGTGATTCAGTTAAACTAAGTTGTACATTTTATCAGTTATGGACTGGATAGCTCAACTCCAAAGTCCCGTGCACTTAGAACATTCTCCTCCTCTGTCAAATCCTTCCTTAAAATTCGCTTTTGCTGCAATGCTTGCAGAAAATTGACAACAGGCCTTCCACGCTGACTCGTATTGTCTTAGTGTTTCCTTGCACTTGCCTACTTGTCCATCTGTATTCATCTATTTTCTTTTATCTTCTACATAGATTATAAACTTCGTGAGCCTATTTGTGTGACATTTGTACAGCACATGACACAATGGAGTCCAGGTTCATTATTAGTGTTCCTAGGTTCCCCGTAATGATAAATTCATCTCCTTCCCCCCCCCGCCCTCTAACCCCGGGCTCCATATCTGTACAGATAGGTAAGTGCAATAGTTGTATATAAAATGATCAAAGCAGGACAGATTTCGTTTTTAAGACAGCCATAGCGTTTTCAGCAGAAGTTCTTTCAGGAGGGTCTTGCCACTAAAGAAGACCCTGTATGTAAGCCTGTCCAAGGCTAGCCTCAGGATTGCAAGCAAACACAGTTTCAATTAAGTTGGTAGGACATTGGGTAAAAAAGGGAACAGGTGGTTCTTGTAGCTCTAGGCATTATGTAGCCAGCCACCTGGATTCTATGGCAGCCTTGGGCAGCAAGGGGAAATTCTGTGCCAGCTCTTTTCAATACAAAATAGGGATATTCACCAAATGAAATGTGAATACAGTTAACATCATCTGTACAGGACTTCTGGTTGTATTATTTATTGTGATAGTTAATTTAATTTATTTCATGCTATCCTATATTTTCAGTGTTCAGCATATAAAGCTGGTGCTTCTAACAACTGAGAAGATGAAGAAGGCTGCCCTGGAGTGCATCACATGGACAATGAGGTGTTTTATGTTAAAAATTAAATAGCTAATAGCAGTGATGTTTAAGCAATAATCCTTGGGTTCAGAGCTAATAACCATTAATGTGAGTGGACGTGTTCACACTTAAAGCTTTGGTTTTGGCCTGTCCGCAGACTCACACAAACAAAATGACATTGGTTTATATTTGATCCATGTGTTTTTTCTTAGTAACCAAGAGCTAGAAACATTTTAAATGAAGGTTTAGATTATGAAACACAATTCTGCTACAAGGGGCATGTTCCATGCTATGTTACATGGCTGTAGAATTACAGACTAAATGCAGCCTTGTTATGAGACTATTTAGTGCTTGTTTAAAATCCAAGTGTGCCACTACTAAGCTCTCTAAATAGCCTACATTATAACTTAACATTTAAATTTTAAAAGCTAAAATAGCATATCCCTCAGTTAAGGTTTTCCTCAGCCTTTGATCCTTGTTTATTGTTCCACGAACCTGTTTCTATTTTAAGGTCAGAGAAAGTGCCTGTGCACATCTAACAGTACATGGACTATTTCTGCATGGATACAGAGAGGAATTTTAGGGCTAGAATACACATCAAGCACTGAAAAGAAGTGGACAGCATGCCAGAAGGATGGAACCTATTTTCTCTGATTTTGGCCTTAATTTTGGGATTCAGAAAACTTGACAGCACAGGGTAGGGAGACCTGGTCTTGAAAGAATTAAAGCTTGTAGTATCTACATGCAATAGCAGACAGCACTGGCGATGTTTAGGTGGTGCACGCAGGTACATGTACACCCTCTGAGATCAGCCATGCACCCCCTGGAAGTGCCAGCCGCGAAACCAGAAGTGCCGGCGGAAGTGCATTCCGGTTTTGCCACTGGCTTGGTGATCGGCTGCTGCCTGCTTCCCCCCCGGTCAATGATTGGCGACTCCCCAGACTTGGGAGGCACCAGTTGCCCATGGCGGACAGGACTCTGGCTCCTTGTCAGGAAGATAACCTCTTAGCATCCTGAAACTCACCAACATTGAACAGACAGGAAGATGCAGTATTTTGCCATTGTATAGTTCCTGACTTCAAGCCAAAATAAGCTCCTGAAATGAATATACAGTTTAGCATCTAAAACACTGCACTGTCCTAACTATGGTAAAGGAAAACACTTTTTTTCCTGTTGCTATGTACATTGGCAGATATCCTATTCAAAGAATTGTGCTCAAAGTACTCTGGAAACACCTGCCAGCAGACTACTTGGGAACGTTGTTTAAACAAGCCTACCTGCCAACTTTCCAATGCTGTTGACTTTGCAGTACCAAAAATGTGTACTATTTTAAAACAGATTTGATGGATAACAGGAACTGGGCCATAAGGATGAGGCACAGAATGTGCTTAAAACTCTTGTTTATAATTTTCAGAGCTGCTTAGTGCAGGTCACAGTCTAACATTCAGATATTGCAATATGTAGCAGAACACATGGTTGTACTCCAGTCAGTCATACCTACATGATAATCATTCCAATGTTACTGTGTGAGGAAGGGAAGGACATTTTTTTCTATGTTACTTTGCTTTAAAAAAGGTTTCCACTGTATTTCATGACCTTAGAATACTTTTCTTTAGGATAGCAGAATTTATTTTGCTTAGTCATGAAAAGTTGCAGAGAACCATTTTCACATTACAAGTTTTTCCTCAGACTATTTCATATAGAGTTAGAACCAGAGCATTGGTTAGCTATAAAGTTTGTCCTTTTAGGAGGAAGAGAGAAGTTGGAGGGAGACAGTGAGAAAAAACACTGTTATTTACATACTTGCAATTTACATACTTGCAATGGTACTTGTACCTACAAGTATTCTTTTTAGGGGAAGAGAATAAGCTGACAGAAGCAGTGAGCATCAGAGAATGGAAAGGAAGCTGTAAGTGCTACTGCTGGTGAGGACATGAGGGCAGAATATAACAACTGGGTGTACTGTAACTTGGATAAGCAATGGAGTTATTATGTAAAATTCAGGGCACAGAATGTGGGATAGAGATTAAATGAAGTCTTGGGCCATGGAAGGGAACAGAACAATGTGAACAAACCCACAGTAAAAGTCACCCCAGTGTAGACCACTCACATAAGTTCTAGGTAGCATTAAATGGGATTCAAGAGATACTTTGAGGATTTCATAGATGTTTAGCTTCAGAAGGGACCTTAGTAGCTCATTGAGTCCAACCCCTGCCCTGGGCCTGTAGGTAGTGCTGGGGTCAGGTGACCCCAGCCAGGTGCTTGTTGAGTCTCCTCTTAAAGACCCCCAAGGCAGGGGACAGCACCACCTCCCTTGGAAGCCCATTCCAGATTCATGGAATGAATTTAATGGAGCGGATTTAATGGAGCGGATTCATGGAATGGATTCATGGAGCGGATTTAAGTGGTCTATATTGTTCAGGTGTTTTTAGTAGGCCTGTCACCAACATCTGATCATCCAACAGATTTAAAAACCCACTCAAAAAAAATCTCACCTCGTGTTTTCTGTGAGAAATGGAAAGTGTTCTTAATGGTTGCAGGCTATTCTTCCTCTGGTCTTTCTTCTGAACCTGAACCTTCCTTTGAATGTCTTTATTGATTCTTACATGCAAAGTATAAGCTTAGTCAGTCAGAATCTAGAATTACTATAACTTCAATCATTGATGAAATTCAAGTATTCATAAATTAAGGTTGCCCTGTTCTTTTCATTAGCACTGATTATACCAAAACATTCATGCTTAATATCACAGTAACAACAAACAAACAAAAAACCAACAACCCCCTCCCCCCAACAATCTTTCACTGAATGTCTACTGAGGTGGTGGGGGGAGTGAAATTTTTGTTAGGCGTTTTTATTTTTCCATGGAATGTTATATGCTGTTCCACAGTAGTTCCAAATACATCTACTACTTGCAATTTGATATTTCATGAGCTTTGAAAATGTGTTGTTACCAGCTAGGACCACAGAACTCAGCTTAGCATTGCTTATGCAGTTATAAATAAATGTCCTGTGTATTATCACAAGAACATAATTTCATCTTGAAATATTTACAACATTGTAGGCCTTTTCCTGTCCAGCTGAAGGCAATGGCACTTTGCCCATTGACTACTATGCAAGAAGGACTGGGCTCTTAAGTCTTCATCCAGCTTTCCAATTAAGTCAATGAAAAGACTCTCATTGATTTCAGTGGAAGTTGGATCAATCCTTAAGCCATTAACAATGAATTGAATGGCTCACAAGATTTAGCCAGAGCTATGCCTGTATTCTTAACAACTCCTTCCTCTGGAAAATATATACACATAAGTTCATGCTATTTTTAGCTTGTTTTAATAACTATTTTCTTGGCTAGGGACAGCAGCTACACATAAACCAGTTTAAGTGGTTAGAAACTGGTTTAAACCTGTAACAGAACAGAAGTTCACTGCACATAAACTGCTTTCAAAATGGCCCAAACTGGTTGACGATAAACTTGGTTGGATGTAGTATTAGTTTTAACTGATTTTGGTCAAAATGGTTTATGGCACTTCTGTCCCAGATCCCTTCCCGTATATGAAAGTGATCCCTTCCTATATCTCTTCAAGTTAACTCACAGTACCCCAGCATCCCAGGATGCCTTGCAGCCCTGGAGTATCCTGCCTACTGCAGTGGAAAAGGAACTGCCTCGCCCCTCTGCTCCTTAGCCTGTTTCCTGCCTGTGTCTGTCAGCCCATAGGGACAGGGGGAGAAACCACCATGTCCTCCTAGCCAGGGTCTACACAGCACATGGATGGAGGGAAAGCCCTGTGGTAGAGGTTTTTCAGGCCCTGGCAGCCCTCTCCCTTCCCCTTCCCCCTTCCCAGCTGCTCATTGCTTCCATGGCTGCAACAGGAAAGAGGGAGAAGGAGATCTCTGGGCCAGGTGCTCATGCAGCCCAGCATGGGGGTGCCAAGGGGCCCTTGCCTTGATGAGCTTCCCCCCACCCCAACCCCAGGTCCCCCAACCCCAGGCAGCCCTAGGGAATGCTTCCTCTCCTGAACTGCATTGCTGCTTGCCTCAGCCAGTAGGAGTCCCAAGCAGCTTCCAAGAGCAGAGGGAAGTTCTCCTGCTCCTCCACAGCTGGTTTTCCCCGAGCTGCTGCAAGTCTGAGACAAAACTAATGCAGAGGAGCAGAGTAATTTCCTTCCACTCCCTGGGCTATCCCCACGACCCCCAGCAGCTAAGACAAGGGGGTTGAGGTTGGGGAGGGGAAGAATTCCTTTCAGTTCCCTGGGGCTAGGGGACACTGGGCTGGGCTGGGGGGGGGAAGCCCCCCAAGGTGGGAGCTCCCTGGTGCCCCCATGCTGCATGGGCAGGCATCTGGCCTGGAGGTGTTCTTCTACCTCTCTCCCATAGCAGTCGCTGAAGCATTCAGCAGCTGGGAAGGGGGAAATTTCCTTCAGCTCCACAGGGCTGCCTGGGCTGGGGAACACACGCTGGGGGATACCTCCTGATGGGGAGGCTCCCATAAGGTAGGCCATCACCTGGAAAGGGGGCTTCTTAACCCCCTATAAGCAGGCGTTTGGGAACACTTGGCTGGACTGGCAATGGCCAGCAGGTTGGGAGACACACTCTAGCACTCTCCGTGTACTAGCCTGGGTCAGTGCAGGCCTCCCCCCTGCCTTTCCCAGTTCAGTTAGTGATTGGTTCAGCCTACACAGCTTAGAGGAAGCTGCCTAGATTGAACTGATTTAGACTTCAGCTTTTTGGCTGTCTGCACTTAGGCCTTGTAGTCTCCAAGTGGTATTTAGAGAGGATATTGAAAATGCTGCCATATATCTAGCACATTTTTGCACGTAGGGAGTATACACCTGTCAGGTGATATACTTATATAGCACAGCTGATTACAGCTAGATGAGTATTGCTCCACCAGCTCTACTGATGACAATGAGTTCTGTAGAGTTGTGTGAGTATCTTGAAGGCAGTATATAGACATTCAGTTAAGTAAACACTGACCATACAGGCATAGTAGATTACCAGGGTAAGAATTAGCATCTTCAAAAATACCACATAACAAACTTATGTGCAAACAAAGCTCCCGGAAAGCTGCTTGAATAAGCAAGTGTAAATGGTATTTTAGGTTGTAAAATGTATTCCTTTTATGTATTTGTGCACGTGAGGAGTGCCCCCTACAGGCTCCCTCAGTGGAAACTGCATTTCAAAGGCAGCTGAGGCCCCATAGTGCTTTCATAGGGTCCCCACGTCATGCTACAGACTGGGAATGATACGAACTAAAATTTACTCTCTTTCTTTTCAGATGCTTTCCTCTGATTCTCATTATAGCTTTACACAGTATGGCTCAGAAACATCTTGTCCTGTGTTTTATTTTTCTTTGCATGACATCTCTACTAAGATGCTCTCTATCTTGTGGAATTCCATCTTCAACTAACTGTGTTGCTCAAAAATATTTTTAGCAATATTACTGTTTTACTAAGATAGTTATTTTTAAAATTCTCCTTGGTACTTTAAAATATTCGGTTTGGTGTATAGAGAATATATGCAGTGCTTTGATATTTGGTAGAGTTCAGATCTCTGACTTCATGGGAGGAAGCTGTATTTCTTAGTTATTATGAACCATTTAGTCTTTTGTCTAATGGTTATTTACTGTATTTTTATATAGGAGATTCAGTGATACTGTTGATTAAAATAGGGAAAATATATTTTAATAGATTCTCCATGTAATTTTGAGTTGAACTGCTTTATACTTGAAGGTCAGTACTTTATTACATTAAAATGGCTATTTTAGAACAACTCTTTCTGAGTTGCATGTATAATTGCTGCTGAAGATAATCACTCAAACTGTATCAACAAAGAGCTTAAATAAATATTCAATTTTGGACATTCATGTACACCTGCATCTATTCTGCAGTCACTCTTATAGCAAATATATTCTTTAAAAATAGTCACCTTTCCCAGAATGATCAACATTGTACCAGCACTTTAATAAACCATAGCATAAAAGGAAAAGGGCCAGAAGAGACCTTAATAGGTCTAAATCCTGCTCAGAAAAGAATCATTCTTGTCTAAACTATCTCATCCAAATGTTCATCTAACCTGTGCTTAAAATCTTCCCATCGTGGAGATTTCACAGTCTTTCTAGGCTGTGTTTTCCAAAGCTGATATGCCCTCAGAGCTAGAAAGCTCTTCCTAATATCAAATCTAATTTTTTCTTGTTGCACTTTTAAGAGGATTAGTTTTTGTCCTTTCCACAATGGACACATGGGATAGACAATCACCATCTTCATTACAACAGTCCTTTTTATATTTAAAGACTTATCAAATCCCCCTTCAATCTTCTCTTCTCCAGGTGAAACGCTCAACTTCTTCCAACCTTTCCCCATCTTAAATGTTTTCTAGACCTCTGTATGGATACTTATTATTCTGAATGCATAATCTTTATTTCTCATCTAGTTACAAAAACTTACATCTATAATATGCAACCCTATGCTACTCTAAATAGACTTTAGATATTAGGTCAGGGTCTACAGCATAAAGGCATCTAACCCAACAGAAATGTTAAAGTTAACAGCAAAATCAGCTTTAGATTGCAGAAGGGTCACACCATTCCCTCAGTTAGTCTACCTGTTCCCTCATAAATTAGCCTGGCTTCCCCTCCCTTCATTTTTACCTACTACGTCTTTCTTCTAGTCTCAGGTGATCCAGGAAAAACACCAAAGTTGTGGTTGCTTAGTTCAGGCAGTAGCCATACCTTAACATTTCACTTGGGACTAACCTGTAAATCAGAGCCCTTCAAAATCAAGCATACTCCCATTAGCCAGACTCCACTTCCCCAAAGCTGGCTAAGCATGACAGCTTAATAAGCTTAATAATATTAAGGATAGAATCAGTCAGTAATACACCAGCTGCTAGGAAATATGAAGCAGGATGCTGGAGCTTTGCCAATAAAATAGTGTCAGATCTGGCACTGCATTTACTTCCACTACAATTGTACAAAGGGGGAACACATGGAGCCCTTTGGGGTAATCAGGTCAGATAACATAGTTGTCAGTCCAGTAAAAACAGAAAGGTATCTGATGATCTGATCATTCTGGCTGGGGATATGTGGTGAGAAAGGGTTATAAGACCCTTGATTCTCAAGCTTTTTCTAACCTAGTTTAAGTTAGAACAGGCTGTTCCAACTTTTGCCTCCTGGCTATAATTTATGAATAGCCCAATGCCGTTTGAAAATTATCAGAGAAAAGGAAATCTCCTTTGCACACACTTTACTCAAGGGTAAAGATGAGTGAGCAGTTGGTAAAGCAGCCAGTTACCAGGTGGGAACTTCCCCAGGCTGGAGATATTCAGGCTGGCCAGTTGGATCCACTTTTCAGGTGCGTTGTGTCACTTGAATGGTGCAAGAACAGAGGGGAGAATCTCGGCCAATAGTTCTACTGAACCAAACTTCCAAAGAAAAGTTTGTAATAAATTGCACAAAAGTGTGCTGATAAGTACCAAAGAGACTATAAAACACATACGGCTGACTCTCTGTTCTCTTGCATCAGTGGTGTTCAGCCTTTTGTCTCGGCAAGACAAATGAGCGGTGTGGGGCCCATCTGTGGGCTTGACTGGGCTTTGGGGCCCAGCACCACCTGCCCCTGCCCGTTGTGCACCAAAATTGAGTCCTGGGAAGCCAGCACCACTTCTTTCCACCCCTTGCATGTCAGGATTGGGTCCAAAAGCCCAGCACTGCCCTTTTGTAGCCTCCCATGCTGGGATTGGGCCCTGGGGCCTGATAACACCCCTGCCCTGACCTGCACACTGGGATCAGGTGCAGGACCTGGGGCTCCTCATGGGTCCAGAGATTTGGCAGAAGGGCAGCAGTGCCTGGATTTGTCAAAACTTTGAGGGTTATTTGATTAAAAAAGCAGTAATCTGTCTCCTCTAGCAAAGGGCATAAGTAAATCCCACTGCCATTATTTGGCACTGATACTTATTCTCAAAGAAGATATCACTTAGCATCCTTGCTTCTGTAATAGATATTATTCTTTTAAATACACTTATGTATTTAAAAGACTTATACAGATATACAGTTTAACTCCTTCCTTATGGATAAGTTTACTGTATTTAGCACTTCCTCCATGTATTGTACACAGACAGACAACATATTATCATAATATTATGCATCATACAATTCCAGGCCTTCAAATACTTCCTTTTTTTAAGGCAGGCATTAACGAACGTGGAAAATGGCTCAAGTTAATTGCTTGTTTTGATAGGGATTCGAAACAACAAAGGAGTTAGGTACAAAATAAACCAGTCTTTTGATCTTGTTCCCAATCTCCTGGACCG
>NW_017729006.1:9403565-9409950 GCF_001723915.1 Gavialis gangeticus | reverse complement strand
ATAGGGATTCGAAACAACAAAGGAGTTAGGTACAAAATAAACCAGTCTTTTGATCTTGTTCCCAATCTCCTGGACCATTTCAGATGCTGAAGTAATAAGCCCTTCTAACTGCTGCACCTACATTTATGCATGTGAGATGAACATGAATAGGAATATTTATGCTTTAAAACAGAGACATCATTTCTTACCACTATATTCTATCCTCAGACTTCATGTGTTTTTTTGGCTTCTTCACGTGGGTGAGACATGGGTATGTAAAAGAGTGCAGGCTTCATAAAAAGCAAAACTATGTACTGCTATATATTGAAAGTCTTGCCAGCCCAACCCCCTGGAAAAATCAGGAACATAGTTAGGCCAGCCCCTCAAAGCCCCACATCTGTAGACTAAAAATCAGGAACATTTGCTGTCCAGGACAGGATGACTTTATTACAGAAAGCCTTATGTGACTAGGTAGAAAAGAACACTATGTGCTTAAGCAAAGCCAATCCCCAAATCTCATTTTTCCATAAACAAGACTCAGCTACAGAGACATAACTCTGTTTAAAGCTGTCTGAATGACTTCATTAGCTAAGCATTCCAAAGCTCACAATAGATCATGTGATTCACCCGGCTTCATTCACTCTGGAAAGCCATCTATCCTGATTCTGCAGCCGCAGAAAGGTCATTTATCAATGCTTTAACTAGACTATTAGACCACTTAGAGTCTGAAGGTGTATTTTTTCCATTAAAAAAAACAACTTTCTAAACCATTTTGTTTTATTGCTCTTTTTTTTAATAATAGCCCAAAAAACTTAAAAAAAAATATTTGCAGGATTGCAGCTATAGCCACTGGATACAGTGCTGAAGAGCTTGATTCTGCAAAGAAAGAGAAATACATATTTGATTTCTTCCCGATGTTAGGTTTTAGGTGTATATTAAAAAGTTTCTTCATTTTTTAATATTTCAATTAACTTTCATGTACTTCTTTTTTCTTTATCCCCTTTCTATATTTCCTTACCAGCCATATGAAATTAATTTAAAGAAAAAAATATTTGTCTTACGAAATTTTTTGAGTGAATTTAATGGTTGTGAATGGGGTTAGTTTGGCAGAGCTTCAGACAAAACTCCTTTTTTTCCATCAGAAATGGAGACTGTTGGCAACATGAGTGCAAGCTTTCCCAACACTACTCCACAAGGTTGATCCAGAGGGATCACAACCAAGGGCTTGTATATATAAGGAGTTAGTGTGCAAGTTTGCCTAGTGTGCAAGTTTACAGTAAGCTGGCTACTCCACTCTGCTTCCCATGCAGACATTCAGTGTATACTGAGCTAATAAAGCTGCTTTGAAAGTGAAATGCACTAACTCACACAAAGGCACTCAAATTCATACTCTAGTTCACCTCACACTAGTCTCCTCATTTTGATAATCCCTAAACCTGCCTAGGTGTGAGAGGACAGTTCAAATTCCAAATCTATTCAGTATCTGGCACCTGCTCTGAGACTTCCAGGATTGTCAGCTAGTGGTGCTCTTGTTTTGTTGTGACCTTCTGTCCTGTGTGAACTTGAACTACAACCTTAGATTTGTTTCATGTGGGCCACTAAACAAGAATCACTGGATCCCAGAACAGGCGAGTTATTAAAGTTCTGGCCTAGAGCTGGAAGCAAGATTCTGTAACCCCAAAATCTCCCCCTGAGTAATCTAATCCCCTCTGCTTGCAGTTCTACAAGACTAGAAATACTTCAACAGTAGGCTTCAAAAGCTTTACCTTTTCTCTCCTCTCCCCAGACTTTTGCTAACAAGAAGGAAAGTGTCAGTGTTACCACCCCTGTTACAATTTATCTGTGTTTCAATAGAAGCTAAGAGCCCCCATCAGGAGCAGGCTCCACACACATAAAGAACAGACACTTTCTCCCTACTTCAGTATCTGAGACAATACTTGAAAGTGTTTGACTATATCTAATGTGCTGGGTAACAAGCTATACAATACAGCAATGTTTTTCACTGGTTCTGTAAATGAACTCCTGAATGTGTATGAAGAAGTCAAAAGCTTACTAAATATTTAGAGGGACACTATTGTAACTTCTACTAGGAAAGAGATTCCCATTGGTTTCTTGTGTGAACACACGTCAAATCTTCTGTCAATCTCAGATTCTGCTATCATTTACCTCTTTCTCTTCACCTATAGCTCTCTTTGTTTCTACCAAGAATTTAGGCATAAGGCACCTAAGGTACTTTTGAAAATCCAAGTAGGTGCCTATTGGTATCCTTGGCAGCATCTACATGGGATGTTGACTGCACAGTCATTACTGTGTAGTCATTTAGTATTTGTATAAAAAAAGTACTAAATGACTGTGCAGTAATCTGAGTTACTGTGCAGTAGCATGAATGAATGCCTTTTTTGTGACACTACCGAGCAGCAGCCTAATACTATTGTGCAGTAGCATCACATCATGAGTTTTGCCATATGATGCTACTGTGCAGTCAATGTTTCATGTGGGCACCCAGGGATGGTTTAGTCATGGATGATCCTGTCTTGAGCAGGGGGCTACACTAGATGACCCCTACTTTCCTGTGATCCTAAGAGATATAAACATCTAAGTACCTGATTTGGTGACACAAGCTGCTAGTTACATAACTACAAGTCCCCACTGATGCCTCAATATATAAACCAAACTTGGGGATAGATCATCTTTTCTATATACTGCCTGGGATCCTAATAATTTTTGTTATATTTTCCCAATTGAAAATTTCCTTCAGTACTAACCATATATTATTTTCTGTTCTGATCCTATAATGACAGGTTCTCACTCACAACGAGGTACTAAAATTTTGTATTATTAGTTCTACTTCTGTAGCATCTGAGGAGTGCAATCACAGTGTACCAGGCACATGCAAACATTGCAGTCAGTGGGACTAAACACTGGGATAAGGTGCTACTCAAAGTGGGTGCATCTATACAAGCAATTAATCAGCTGCAGTAAACTCCAGCAAATTTACGACAGCGTGAGCTAATTCCTAGGCAGCAGTGTCAAACAGTGGAGTGGCTGGCTGGAGCATGAGGGTGCTACAGTGTGTGGCTAACCAGCAGGCAGCCCCCACACTGTAGCACCCTTCTGCCCAATCCAGCCCCAGTCACCATATACATGTGCACTGAGGCAGTGTAAATTACTCCACTGTAGGTAGTATTTGTCCCAGGCAGCGCTATCCTACAAAAGAGTTTATTAATTTACTATACCCTAATAGGGGTGCACATGCAGATGGTGATGCTTTACTGTGAAACTAATTAGTCAATGCTACAGTAGAGTGCACATGTAGTTGCACCCAGTGTGACCAAACGTATCTTCATTTGGCCTGCTGCGATTAGCTGTTCTCTTAGGACTACCTCAAAGCATCCTATGGCCTATTCTCCCCTGCGGAAAGACCTGCACCTTCTGCAGATGGGTATGTGGCTCAAGGTTTGGACATTTTCCCCAGCCTTGCTGGAAATCTGGTCAGGAGTTGGTATAGTCAGGTTCTTTGTTAGCCCCCTCATACCAGCTTCTTCATATTGGTAAGTTCTAAGTTTGAGAAGATAGTTCCACTTACAAGCCTATTTGGTACTTGCTGCCTGTCCTAAGACTTCACAGTTAGCACTAGCTAAGAATCTTGGGTGCTCTTGTCTTGTGGTGAACTCTAGATGCTGTGGTGCCCTGCCTGAAGAGATCATACAGCTAGGAGAAAACACTGGAGCTGTAGAATCAGGGAATCAAGAGACATCTGCAGAGGGCCAATCAGTTGCATGCATGACTGAGCCCAAGACCACTTAAAATTATGGTTTATTTATTTATTTTGGTATAATGAAGAGAGAGAAACATTCCACAATGGTCTATAGACCTCTGGTTGGGTTTCATAGTTTCATAGTTTCTAGGGTCGGAAGGGACCTGAGCAGATCATCTAGTCCGATAACATAGGACTAGGGTTGATAACATAGGACTGGGAAGACCCTCACCCAGGTCCCCTTCATGCCTGATGCAGAGTAGGGACTTGATCCGAAATCTCCAACTAACAAGTTAGTGCCCTAATCATCAGGTTAGATTACTCTCTCAGCCTGGGAGTTTCCAGTCAAAGTGAAAGGTTTTTTTTTTTTAAATAAGATGTCCAGGAAAAAATTTAATTTAAACATAGGGGAGTGGAAAAAGGGGAGGGGGAAAAAAAGAAAGATCAGCAGAAAATTCCTGATCAGCTCGACTGCTGGTTCCTTTAGGATATATATGAACTGAAGAGTGAAGGATAGGTGTGCAAGGCAGAGGGGACATAAGATGCACTAAAACCTCTGGCCTCTAAAGTCCTCAAACAGGAGCAGGGAGTATTATGCTAGATGCCATATAAAATCCTTGCAAAATTATGGTCCATGCCCAGAAGGGCTTACAAGAAAGTATACTCATATTAGAAACTTTATGACAAGAAGTTCATTTGCCTTCATGAATCTATGAACATTTTCCTGCAAATTGCATTTTTTTTTATTTTGTCAAGGATTTATTTTAATATGCCTTTTATCATCATCAATCATTGTCACGAGTCCTTTGAGATCCCATTTGCTTTACTGCTGCTCTTTTGGACTACTCTTGAATTCTATACCACTTGCTGTAGCAGAGAGGTCCGTATGTCACTTCTGTCTTGCCTCCATTAGCAAATCTCACTGAGATTTGATTGCAAATCATCCTGGTCAGATCTGTTGCTCTCTCATTCTGTTCTTCTCTTCTAGGACATTTTACTGGATGCCTTCTTCCCAGAAAACATACTTGCTGGCAAGCCAAGGAACTTTTTGAAAAGTGGTTTATTCAAATGCCTCTAAGATTTGAAAGTGAGAATATTGGGAGAAAATAAGACATGGGTACTTAAAACTACCTTGCATACCACAGAAATATAGGATGAAAGAAGCCTAGGAGTTTGAAATACCCTTAGAACTGGACTGTGCCAGAATGAGTCCTGTGAGTGTTGGACTACCCCCTCACATAGTACAGTTTGCCAAAGTTGCAAATTAAGTGACTGACCCTTGGGTTCATGAACAGTTAAAATTCTAATCTGCTTTATTTTATATAGTGAGAGGTATAATAGTTCACCAGCTTATACACTCAAAATAAATCAATATGACAGTTAAATGTCAATATGGTATATTCTGTACTATGCCAACATAAATACCATGAACTACCTGTGACAACTCACAGATGAAACAGCATTGGAAATGCCCCAAAATGAGAGACTGATTTCAGTTATACATTGTATCTATTTCTTAAGTTACAAAGCACGTGTGCTTCCCCACCCCCTCCCATGCCTCAGGAAATTGCTCAGTGAAAGAATTTTATATCTAGTTTCAAAAATTCTCTCACTGAAAAACTGAAGTGCAACAGAAGTAGCTACATCATTATGTTATCTCATGAACTACTTGGCAAACTAGTTTACAACCTTACCCCTAGGGATTCTCTGTGCAAGTCTCTTGATCCTAGAAAAACATAATGGTGTAGCAGCCATCAAAGGAGTTCTAATAGACTGGTGAAAAAAATTGATCTCTAAACAGAAATACAAGGACAAATTTGTTTTTTTTCCCTCTTTCTCAAAGACAGAAGCCCTGCCTATAAAACTCCTTTGATGTTGTGTGTGTGCACGCACACATGCATGCATGTGTGTGCAGAGTGGGGGAAGGCACCCACCTTGAACTGAATTGCAGTGGAAGATAGGCATCTAGCTATTCAACCTGTACCTAGACTGAAATACCTAAAAAGCATGTGGGACCCTCAGTCATCACAAAAATTACTTTTTAAAAAAGGGGGGTGAGATCATATTCTTTCAGATACTGAAATTCAATCATCACAGATAAATTAGTTATAACATGCACAAATAAATCACACGTCTCCTTGCGTTTGGAGATGGTATGCTTTGATATGCTGCTTCTTTTCTAAAAAAAACCCTTGAAATGGTGGAATTAGAGGGTTAGAGCCATATGATTGTCCCCATTAAATACTTCTAGTCTTTTGCTTTCAATTTCTGGTTGCAGAGTCCATTTTTAGGAGTGTGGCTTATTTATTTATTTCATTTTAGGCCGTTTATTTTCATTTTCTCTCTCTATTTATTTTTTCATTTTAACCCATTTCTCTTGCTTCCCTCCCCTCAGAATGCAAACAAGAGGGACATCCATCTTTGCTTTAACATTCCTGTCTTTAAGGCAAGGAAAGGGATTTGTATTTTGGTTAAGGGCTGTTTTTCACTGGTTGATTCTGTACATTGTGAGCCTATCAAAAAGCAGACTAATTAGAATACCATACCATCCACCTCAGTTCTTAGTCCCCTGTCATTTCATTTTGGTCTGGACAACAGAAGACAATGCCAAACCAAAGCAATTTGTTTTTATCAATAACCATTTTACTT
>NW_017729006.1:9389687-9398565 GCF_001723915.1 Gavialis gangeticus | reverse complement strand
AAGAGGGACATCCATCTTTGCTTTAACATTCCTGTCTTTAAGGCAAGGAAAGGGATTTGTATTTTGGTTAAGGGCTGTTTTTCACTGGTTGATTCTGTACATTGTGAGCCTATCAAAAAGCAGACTAATTAGAATACCATACCATCCACCTCAGTTCTTAGTCCCCTGTCATTTCATTTTGGTCTGGACAACAGAAGACAATGCCAAACCAAAGCAATTTGTTTTTATCAATAACCATTTTACTTTGTCTCTCTCTCTCCCAGTGTTAGATATGTGTATCAACTGCTGGAAATTACTGCATTTTAGCTATTTCCCTAATCATGAATTCTTATTTCTTGTAAGTTAAAAATTCCAACAAATAAACAAGAAAAGAATGTACTTTAAATACCACTTTCAGGTTAAAAGGCTGGGAAGAGTTGAGAGCATATCATATGGAAAATGAACCCTTCCCAGTCCCACAGCTGGAATGAATGATGAGGAGATGCAGAGCTATTAACAGCTGCTGGGAAACATGAGGAGGTGGTGCAGGCATTTTTTAGTGTTCCTCAGGAGGACTGCACATTTCAGCTCTGAAGTTAACACAAAATCTTCCCTCCATTCCTCCTCCACATATACTGAAACTTGACAGTAGCACCCAGTGTATTTTGGGCTGGATATCAAGTACCAAATGGAAAACGGGGTGGAGTTTTAGTCTCTCTGAAGACTCATCCCCACACTGTATTTACAGGAAAAGACAAATTCATTTTAAGACCATGCCCTGATCCTAATGCAATCACTGAACAATCAGATAAGAATGCATCTCATAGTTTATTGCCTGAAATGCAAGAAATAAACTAAATATTATAATGAAATGAAAATCCACCCTTAGTTACTCCCACATACAATTTAGTGTAAACTGCAAAGACTGATTTATTGTAAACCAGTGAAATTATAGACAATTTGAGACAAAAATCTCAGACTGGCAAAATATTTTGGAAAGCCGGACTATTATACAGATTTTAAAACAGGCTCTTGGGATGGGAAACGAGGCTATTTAGCCCTACTGACTACCATAGGCCACTGATTAAAAATAAATAAATAAAGACACAACCCACAAGAAGATCTGAGTTATTGTAAGAAGAAACTTCTTTGAAGAATGATATTATCCTTAAAACTATTCCTCTCTCTGCGTGAGGGCTGGCATCCAGAAGAAAAACCTTGGTGAGAAGCTTGAAACAGGCATTAACACTGCTTGGAGAGGCAAAATCTTGAGAAAATCAGCTGGGTAAATTAGATATTGTGAATCCCAAGTCTAAGTGAAGAGTAGAAAACTAAGACTTTCTCCAGAAAAGCTTTTATCTTCTAGTGCTAGTTATAAATGACAAAAATGGGTATCATATGTCTATAGAACATGTTGTCAGAATTTCCTTGTCCTGTACCACCCATCTCCCTTCTTCCTGCTTTTTTGTGGAACATGTCTAGTTCTGTTTTACCTTACTGATATAAGGGGAAAGAAAAATGCACTTTAAATATTACTAAAGGCAGAGGGAGAGCTGAGATGCCTTTGCAGGTATGAGTAATTGTAGTCCCTCTCATCCGGTTCCTCCTGGAGAAGACAAATTGAAGGGACGGTCCCTGAAAGCCTTATCAAGAGAAGATTATTCTGAGGACACACTAAATTAGTGCATGTGTTGAGCAAACTGGCCAAGCTTATTCCCTGAATAGAGCTGCTAATAGTTGGAACAATTGGTTGTCTTGCTGGGCTTTCTAGGGGATTTGCACTAGTGCAAAAGGGCCTAATGTCTGTAGAAACAATAGAGAGTAAACTGTATGATACCATTAATATTACTGGGCCACGTCTACATGAGTGGTGGAATGCACAGTTGTTACTGCACAGTCGTTTAGTGCTTGCATAACTAAGTATTAAATGACTATACAGCAACTGGAGTTACTCCACAGAAGCGTCTCTGCACGTTTTTTTTCTGATCCTATTGCTCAGTAGCAATGAGCTCTTGTGTCTCATGTAACCATGGCCCTGAAGCTGTAACTCTACAAAGTTTTAATAAGTCTGCTCTGGAGCTACCAAAGTATAAGATTGACTGGAACTTCTAGTTGCTGAATTTCTTGTCTAATGGGATAGTGTTAGTAAAAGGAAAAACAAAGCTTTTTTGAGAGTTATCAGGAAGTTTAAAATTGTTTTAAGTTCCTTTTGTAATATTTGGACTGGGAGGTTATATACATAACCATTTAACAGATGGAGAACGGGAGAAAGAAAAGCGTGGTTCATGTTCTTTGGCCCAGGATGAGGATGCAACTGGTTTTATAAAAGCTAAATAACAGGTAGGATTTTTATTAGTAGTGCTACTACTACAACAACTCAGGAATTCAGTTGGTCAAATGGCTAAATATTTATTAAAGAAATGTTGCAAAATGCACAATTATCCTATTAATTTTTTCTTTTAAAAATGAGTAATTTTGACCCAGACATACCTTTTCTGTGAAAAATGTCCTTTGTTCAGAAAGTCATTTTTAATGGGAAAAAAACCTATATCACAGAGAACTTTTGAATAGTTCTGGTTTGGATCTTGCTTCTGTTTGAAAATTTAAACTACAAGACCGTCCCCCCATTTTTTATTCATTATTGCAAATTATAGGTTGCTATCATCAACCTATTAAAATAGAAAAATAAATCTTCATTCCCTCTTTTAAAACAGAAAGAAACACTGCTTACCTAAAGAGCTTACAATCTAAAAAAAATGATGCCTATGAAAGGCAACTGGCAAGTAAGTCAGCCCATGTAGAAAAAGAACAAGGGAGGAAAGATTTGTTGAAGTAAGAAGCAAGGAAGAGGAGAGGTAGAGTGCACAGCAGAAAAGGAGTGGGCATTTTTTTTTTTTAAGTATGGGAGGAAGTGGAAATGAAGGTGCAAAGCCAGATACTAGATAAGGAGATGAAGGGAACCATGCTGTGGCCACACTGACACACAAACAGGGGATTTCAGATGCATTGATAACGTCAAAGATTTGGTAACCCACTATTTTAACACAGTCACAGTGCCTTTCAGAGCACTGGAATGTATATTAGTGACAGTCCCTGGAAAATAACCTTTGTCAGCTTTCATAACATGTCCAACCACTACATGGAGGTTTTAAACAGCAGCATTTAAAATGTGCAGTACAGTATTTACCAATAGCTGTCAATTCACCTTTTCCACAGTCATTTTGTTTCCTGACATGGGGACCCCCCCATTTACATCATTTAAAAAAATGCGTATTATTAATCTGACTGTTATGGCACCTCTGAAGCAATTACTCTTTATCAAATAAACACATCATTGCTTCGATGTATAACTCTCCTCTTATTTACTCAAGAGAAGGCACATAACTTCCAAATGAACCATTACAGTCTGTTCTGCAATGTAAATCCATCTTCAGGCACTTTTAAATATATGACTCATAACACCACTTAACATTTGAACAGTGCTTTACGCTGGAGGATCTCAAAGCCCTTTAACATCAGGGAATTTAGCCTAAAGACAATTCCTTGCATCAGATACCAGAGCTCAGCAAATAAAGCAAAAGCAGGCCCTGTTTCAGTAGGGAACTTAATCATAGGTATTGACTGTGACAAAACTATACACATGTCCAAAATTGTGCACATGTTTAAGTAATATAAAGAAAAGGAACCCGGGTAACTTACTCAGACAACATGTCTTATCTGCTGTCTGCACAGTGTAATCTAGTATACAATTTTATTCCAACATGGGAGGCTTCTTTTCAGTATCAACCTCTCTTTTTTAAAATGAGTTTGTTTGGTACAGGATCATAAATAAATATTCTTTTAGGACATTTATGACCTTGTAGAGACCACCTGCACTGGAGTGAAATTCACCCATAAACTGACCCATTCCATACATGAAAGAGTGTGTAAAATGAGCAGGAACTTGCCTCCAAAGATCATAAGGCCAGAATAGTCCCACTGGAATTTCTTCCTGGCTGGAAGGTTTTGGCTCTGTGGAACAGCGAGTAGATAAGGGGCTGCTGGTCGCCAGGGCAAACAGACTTCTCAGAATGCTAAAAAAACCCTCTGAAGCGTCAGGGACAGGACATGTACAAAAAATGTTGGTACACGGCCATGATTATTAGACAATGTGTTAAACAAAACCCACTTCTATTTGTTGAACTTTTCCTTTTTCTTTCTTTTATTTACCTCCCCGCCCCCCCCCTTTTTTTCCATATCCAAGCTTGTGGATTTCTCAGATGAATCCTGACCAACCTAGCACCCAACATATCTGAATGCCCATTTAATCTGTTTCCACCCCCACAATTCTTCTGGTAAATAGCAAATATAGATTTTTGTTTTTTTTATCAAGGCATAGGGGAATATAATTTATGTTTATTTCCATATTTAAAAACAAACATTTAAAGGCAAATTCTCCTCTCAGTTGCACTTGTGAAAAAACATGAAGCCGAAGGAGTTAAATTGGCATAAATTAGAGGAAAATTCAAACCAATTTAATTTAATTAGTTCATTTAAAAACCCACACTTGTAAAAAAAAAAAAAAAAAAAAATGACACGCAAAAATCTCAGGCCAAATTCATTAGAACATGTAAAGGGAACTTGTAAAGGACCTCCAGTTGTTGACTGTGCTTGTAACTGTGCTTGGGAGGTGTAAATACATGCACACCCCCATTCAGGAAAGGGAAGAGAGATTTGAGCTTACCAGTTGTTCAGGTTGGTGTTGATGGGTGCTGTTACTAAGGTGCACTGTTACACCGTAGTTCTGCAGAAGTTTTATTTTTGATGCAGCTCTAAATTGTATCAAAGGTGTTTGTAACAAATGGACATGTGCTCTTTATTAGCATTATATCCACAACTGTGCACACGCTTGGGAAGTCTAGTACCTGAGCATGCACAAATCGTAACATTTGCATCTGAGACCTGAGTTTTACACTTGCAGGTGTCCAAACATTCAATAATTCACAGTACTTGCATATATGGTAGACTGCTATAAGTAAATGTAGGAGAATTTATATATTCAACTTTCCAAGTATGCTTCTATTAAAATGTAATTTGGGGCGTTCAGAGACCAGGGACTTAAAATGTACTCCTCAGAGGGTGCATCTACACGAGATGCTTACTGTGCATTGGCCTAATAACACTGCGCAGTAGTGTGCCACAGCAAAAACTATGCTAATAGCCTACTGCACAGTGTTATTAGGCTAATGCACAGTAAGCATCACTAAATAACTGCACCTGTGTTACTGCGCAGTAACTTTAGGTACTGTGCAATAACTTTAGGTACTGTGCATTTAGTTAGTGCTTTATTAAGGAAGTAGTAAACTAAATGTGCAGTATCTAAGGTGCATTAATGAACATGGAGACGCACTCATTGAAATGTAATTAACACACTAAGTATATGCTGGTGAGAATATGGACATTAGTGACATGATATATCACTTATATATAAATGATAGCTAGGGAGTAAGTAAACCAAGTATAATACACCCAAGAGAAAGACAATCTATAGCAGGAAAAGGAACCAGCAGAACATTATAGAACAGGCCTTCCCCTTCTGACTTTGCCATATCTTCTTCTGTGGTTATCTTATCCTTTCCTTTCCTTTCCTTTCCCCTCCCTGCACCCTCCAGTTTGCCTCTTTCTCTATTCATTTTGAACATAAAATAAATTTAAAAATGGTGTAAGTAACACTGCCTTAAAACTCCCCTTTCTTCCCTTTTATCCCAGATCTACACCATTTCATCTTCCTTTAAATCAATGGAGTTTTTTTTTTAATTGACATTGGTATAAGCGCAATGAAATCTATGACCATATGGTATTTGTTTTGGAAAGGACCAGGATTCATCTAACTTTCCTGAATTTGTCTTGATATTTTTCAAGATGCTAAAGTAATAGGGCACAGGCAACATCAGTGCAGAGTCTCACAAGACAAAGTCATTGATATAACAGTTGAAGATGAACAACATGCATAAAATAAATAACTCTGAATTTCCTCCTCAAAATTTAATATCAGTCAGACCCTTCAATATTATATGGATGTTTCTAGTGAAGAATTTGAGAACAATCCCTAAGCAGTAAATTGAACACTATCATTCCAAACTGTAATATGAAAGCAAGTTAAAACAATACAAGACATGAAAAGAAACAAAAAAATTAATGTTCATATCTTTATGGCTCTTTATGATAAATGGTGTCCCACATGTAGATTGAAAATTGCCTGCTTTCTGCCTATGATGAGTTTTTCCATTTTAGGTTTCTGAAATAAAAAGAGAGGCCTTGCAATATCTGTAATTATGGGCAAATGCTGGAATTGGAAAATTGAGTTCCTTTTATTGCCCCTTATTGGTTTTCTAAATGACACAAGGTGTAGACTTGTAGTCTAGCACAGCACTGATGAACTCTCAAACTCACTCCATGAGCATCAGTGTGCATGTAGTTAAGCCATATATATTTATGGTTAGTAAATGCACTTATCCGAAATGGAGCTGTGGCTTCTTTCTAATATTGTTTATTGTTTTGGAAAAAGCAAGGACACAACAAGAATTTGTAGTCATATGATGCATGCTATGGAGCAAATGCTCTTTTGTAGTGCACTGGTATGTTGAAGCCTTAGAAAGAGACAGAAAAGGACTCCAGGGAGTAGGTACCATGTGGGTAATGACGTTCCTCTGTCACTGCAATGCTTGCAAATATCTCCACCGCAGTTGCTCTCTCAAACACAATGTAGACTTCCCTAGTATGGGGAAGAGGGTGGAGTGGAGAATGCTACGGCTGGTAGCTTCCCTAGTATGGGGGGGAGAGTGGAGAACGCTACAGCTGATCCCTTTATTCATTGTGCAGTGGGAAGTAGAGTGAATTATAATAGTTTCAATATACACTGGGGGTCAGGCAGCCTGCAAATGGTAAAAGAACATGTGGCTTGAATGTTCCTTGCCACCTGCCCTTTTGTTTCCTGAGTAAAGCACAATACCTGAAAATTCGAGAATATGGCTTACATAATTAAGAACTATTGTTCCCCAAACCAGTGTTTGAAGCCCAGTTCCACTGGTATGAAGACAATCAAGCTTTAACTTCTTAGAGCTTTTAATTCATCTGATATTTAGGATATGAACAAGAAGGCACAGACTGGTTTGAATTACCAACTTCAAGCAAGTGGATCTAGTCATAAAGATTTGTCCATTGTAGATCAGTGAATACACAGTGTGATTTCTCCTGCTTTTTGGAATCCTAAAACTTCAAAGTCACTGTGGTCAAGTTTCTGAAGTGCCAGCCATTCTTCCAGGGTCAACAGCTGAAATAAGGCAAAGAAAGGTATGGCATTCCTGAACTGAACATTTCCATTTCAGGCCTTCCTCACTGACCTTTAGGGTCACATGGCATTTTAGCTCCTTCTCTGCTGTGGAGTGCTTCATTCTTCAACCTTAAGCCTAGTGTTATTCTTCATCTATATTTTAAATCTTTGCACAAGAATATTTGTTGGGAAAAGAAGAGTTCACATATGCAGGTGATATCCAAGTGTGACTTTCATTCCTTGCATTGACTTGGTCAGATTTGCCTATTGATGGCTTAGGTATCATCATGAAAAGTTAAGGTGCTCTGAGTTTGATCAGGTAATAGCTTAAGGAACGGTTCTCTTCAGTAGGGCATTTTATATACGTAAATGCAAACATGCTTGTAAATGTTTTACTGGACTGGAGCCAAGTTGAACAGGAATAAGGACAGTTGCAGAGGTATTCTGAGGGATGCAGCTGACCTACTACTGCCGAACACAACTGCTGGGTGTAGAAAATAGTAGCTTTTGCTGCTTATTATTTTCCCTTCCTTGATATTTGGCTGCTGTGTTTTAATCATCATAAAGTGCTATGAACTTGTAATAAACTGGGCACGGACTAACCTGGTAAACCCTTCAGATGATTAGGCGTAGTAACAAATTCTGCAGCCAGGATTTTGATGTTACCAATGCTTATTAAATAGTAAACCTATGTAAAGTGCTCTGTGTTGCCTATAGTCTTCGTTTGAAGACACTGGTTTTAAACATACAATGAATGGCCAAATTCTTCCCTCAGTTACATCCATGTATTTTTTTCACATCAAGCACTTGGAAATTAGGATGTTGTGTATAATGGAACAAAAACTGAAGAAGTGATTTGGCCCACACAGTGCTAAGTAGCCCATTCTTCTCTTTGCTGACTTCAAAGAAGCCTTCGATCTGGTATCCCATGATCACCTCTTGGCGAAACTGGCCAGTTCTGGCCTTGGGTCCACCACAATCCACTGGCTGAGAAATTGACTCCGTGGTTGAACCCAGAGGGTGGTAATTGATGGAAGTGGGGTCTCCCAAGGCTCTGTCCTTGGATCCATATTGTTCAACATCTTCATTAATGATGTGGACACTGGAGTCAGAAGCAGACTGGCCAAGGTCGCCGATGACACCAAACTTTGGGGCAAAGCATCCACACCTGAAGACAGGAGGGCGATCCAGGCTGACCTGGACAGGCTCAGCAAATGGGCAGACAAGAACCTGATGGTGTTTAACACCGAAAAATGCAAGGTTCTCCACCTTGGGAGGAAAAACCTGCAGCATCCTTATAGGCTCGGCAGTCCTATGCTAGCTAGTACTATGGAAGAAAGAGACTTGGGGGTCATCATTGACCACAAGGTGAACATGAGCCTGCAATGCAATGCTGCGGCTAGTAAAACGACCAAAATACTGGCTTGCATCCATAGATGCTTCTCAAGCAAATCCTGGGACGTCATTCTCCCCTTGTACTTGGCCTTGGTGAGGCCGCAGCTGGAGTACTGCATCCAGTTTTGGGCTCCACAATTCAAAAAGGGTGTGGAGAAGCTTGAGAGAGTGCAGAGAAGAGCCACGTGCATG
>NW_017729006.1:9387573-9389466 GCF_001723915.1 Gavialis gangeticus | reverse complement strand
GGGGGCTGTACTCAATGATCTTCCGAGGTCCCTTCCAGCCCTAATGCCTATTAAATCTAGGAAATCTATGAAATAAGCTGAAGCTGGTGAAAGGAAGAGCTTCTGGTATGTTTCAAAGCCTCAGTTTAAATCAAAACAGCTACAGTTATGGTTTTGCATCATTGCAGGAATCAGCCAGCTTTGGATACATTTATCATCAAAGGGTACTGACTGACAGATGTGGAAAAAAGCAAAACAAAACAGCACTTTACTGGAAGAGAAATCAGTTTGACATCAATTTGACCCAGCTCTCTAGAGCTTGTATAGCTCATGCACTTCAGCAGGGCCTTTTGGCACTTTAATCTAATAGCTGATTCAATCTGCTATTAGATAAAAAGTGCCAAAAAGCCCTGCCAAAGCATGTGAGCAGCTGGGTCAAACTGATGTGATTCCTTTTCTGGGCATGCGCTGCGCTTGGTGTGGGGGTGTGCTGAGCTGAAAGTAGAGTGCCGTTCTCCCTGACACTGCTTGCCTATAAGCACACAAAAATGTTATTGTAATTGCTTCTTCCTTTAAGCAGGAAAAAGCTAAGGGTCACTAACGGTGAGTGGTAACTTTTAAAGACTTTTTTAAAACCAACAACTGTTCTCAGCCACTCGGAATAATATTTACACTGAAATTGCTTTATGCTTTTTGAGATTCCTAGAAAGTAACTAGGATGCTTACGAGATACAGAGTAATTGCTAGTATCAGTGTAGAAATGATTCATTCTTCAGTTTTGGGAAAGAAAGAAAGATCAAGATCTTTTCCTGGTATCAGTGGGATTTTTCTCTATAGTAAAAACTGTTAGTGTACAGTTTTGTATATGGTTATGGGCAGTCCTTAACAAGGCCTGTGTGGGAAGACCTTTGGCCTCTTGGAATGCATTTCTCCAGAACTCATTCAGCATCATTCGTCAGCTACACTTGTTAACTCACTTTGGGATGCTAGACACTTCAAGTCAGGACACTCAACAACCAGGTTACTTATCCACAAAACCTTGTTGCTTAAAGTGATGCTTGTCCAGAAACGGTTCTCTTTTAAATCAAAACTAGTATTTAAGGGCCTGGTTCTGTGTGAGATACAAAATTCCCTGATCCTGGTGGAGTTATTGGAAGTTTTGCTGTTGATTCCGCTGGGGTCAGAATTTCACTCTTGGGGTATGTACAGACATTTGGGGAGGTTAGGGGGAGGCTAAATTGAGCTAAAAATATAAGGTAAGTCAGGATGGGGGCTAGTGGAGGGACTTGGAGGGACTGGGGGAAAGCAGGGTCTGAAGGGGGTTAGGGGGATTACAGGGGGCTAGCAAAGAGGTTGGTGGGGTCCAGGAGCATTTGATGGGATCAAGGGGGCTAGAAGGCTTGGGAGGGGGGAATCAGAGGGATGGTGGGATCAGAGAGACTTTCTGTTCCTGCTAGCCCCTCCCCCTGCAATCCCTTGAATGCTGCCAAACTGCTTTTGATCTTGCAAACCACTTCTGGGGCTGGTTTTACCAGTCTTCACCGGTCCTGGGAGCATGACTGAAGTAAGCTGGAGTGGGAGAGGAGGGTGTAGTGGCTTTGTGGGGGTGGTTGGCATGATCGGGGGGCTGGCAGCTCTACAGTAGGTGTTGGGAGGATGGGGAGGCTCGCCCCTCCCTCCCAAGACCAAGGGCTATTTTTAGTTCCCCAAACCCCACCATCCCCAGACAAACAATCCCCGACAGCAAATCAATCCAACCACCATCCTGTCCACCTCTTCCCCCACCCCGACTTACTTCCTTTGGCTCCTGACACTGACAAACATTGGTAAAACCAGCACTGGGAGTGGCTTGTGGGATGAGGGGTTTGGCGATCTGGGGGTGGGGTTGGCTGGTTCATGGGGGGTGGGGGTTGT
>NW_017729006.1:9371678-9387537 GCF_001723915.1 Gavialis gangeticus | reverse complement strand
GGTTGTTTATCTGGGGGTGGGACAAGGGCCTAAATATAGTTGGCTCCTGGCATGGTAGGAAAAGCCTAGCCCTGGGGCTGGGGCCAGCAACTGCACTGAGAAGTTCAGTTAGATTGGTCTCACCACACCCAATCTAAGTTAGATTACCTCTGAGGGAGGGTTAACATAGTAACATAGGTTGGATCAGCCATTTTCAGACTTATCTAACCTTCCTGAACTTCTTTACAATTTGTACTTGTATAGACCTAACCAGGGATCTAAGTGTAAGGTCTGCATCTGGATGAGCTAAGTTAGATCAGGTGGTTATTTTTAATGCAAGCTAACCTCCCCCTAACCTTCTTGAATGTCTACCTAGCCTCAATGTCTCAGTGCATACCTTATATGTATGTGTTTGTGCAAAAATTTAGATTAGAAATAACTGATTTTAAAGAGGTTTTTTTCTTTTTTAAATTCAGGTTTCCCTTAGTAAATTTTCCTTTTCATTTTGAATTCAATATTTGAGGTTTGGTCCTGATTCTGTATAAAAGAAATGGGTTTAACATAAACAAAAAACAGAAAAAGATAAGAAAGACAGGAAATGAATGGAAGAGTATGTATTTTCTTCCATCAAAATGCACACTTACAAAGCGCTTATAACTTCTGAACCTGATTCCACTTAGCACCCTGTCCCCTTTAACACCACATTGGAATCTGAAAGCATAAGGGGAGGCACCTGGAACAGAAAGAAAAGTGAAGAAAGAAGTAATCTTAAAGATGGCTGCTGACAAATGGCAGTAACCATTTTAAGTAACCAGATGTACTCTGTAGTCATGTTTGGGAATCTGGGAAAAATGCCAGACCCATATATAAAGTAATTTCAGTTTGGGGACTTGTCTCTTCTGGAGAATACAGGAGGATTTAAGAAGCCCTAACTATAGTATGAGGGTATATGAACAGAATACATTATATTTAATGTGTCAATACCTCATTTTCATGTCACAGATCACAATACTGAACAAAGCCAATTTTAATCCTTTCACATAACAAAGGATTTAAGAAGAAGACTGAATTAATATTATCTTACCTCTAGAGTTTCAATATAGCAAACTGTTGTTGGGCGTTGTGGGGGGGGGAGGCGACAGCAGGCAAGGAATGCAAAAGAGGATCTGAAGACCAGCAATCTACACCTACAGCCTCACAAACATGTAGTTTCAGTTTTCTCTATATCTGACTCATGCTAATGTAAAAGTGCGGGAGAAAATTTTTGGCAGAACTGCAAGAGAGAGACTGCACTTGTTCTGTAGAACCATGCTTCACTTCCTCAATAAAGGGCATTTCAATATCATTTAATCTCCTACAGATCAGTTTCCAAGGCTAAGGGAGGAAAACAACTGTGGGTGATCTGCTAATGAACTTCATATTAAAAAGTGCTATGACTAAGGTATCGATGCCTTTTTCAGATAGCCACATATAAGTTCACATTTCTTACAAAAGACCCAATCTATGCAAAAGAAAAAAAAAGTCATTTATATGGGAGATTCCAAATATTCCATTCCCTCCCTAAGCCCTTTTATGTGGGAGCCAAGCTGCTGATGCAACCTCTTATTAAAAATAACATTTTAAAAATCCTGATATGAAAACAGAGCAATATGTGGGCAAGGTTTGGCTTTGCAGAGGCTTGTGTCCAAAATTCACACCTTCTACAATTTGCAGGCAGCTCTCCATCTCCACATATATTACAGCCAGAGCTTATTGTAGGCCTAGTTATTAAGGCACTAGTAGCCTTTCATATTCTGCTGTTCCAGTATGAAAATAAAATGATATCACAGAAAAAAAAACTCCTGACGCTCCTGACATCACAGAAAACAGAAAAAAAACCACTTCAGCTGTTCTCTGCAATTCTCAGCATCTCCAAACTGGAATATGGATTTTTGGGGGCATCTAATAAGATTATCCTTGGGGAAAGAATTCTGATTCAGAGTTTCCCTTCCATGGGAAATTCTGGGAGAAAAAAATCCTATGTCTTCCATTTTGGAGGGAAAAAAATAACTTTTATAAATTTCCTATGGAGTCAAAAGAAAATAATTGTTTCTAAAAAAAAAAGACTTTTGTTTTGAAGATCTCAAAATGAAAAAAAGCATGGACTCCTAGGCTCGAAGCTTAGCACTGGCTCTCAGGGTACAGTGGAGTGATGGAGGGCTGGGAGACTACGGCTGAGGTAGCATCTCAGGCTCCTACCTTTATAGCGGATCTTGGACGAAGAAAGCTTTGGTGGTGGGGGGGAATACAGCAATTGTTATTGATTTGCTGATCAAAACAAGAAACATTTCCAGTAAAATGACTTGGGGGGGGGGCGGGGGAATGAGGTGTTAGATTTGGGGGATTCTCTCTCTCAGATTTAGCCAAAAATGGCTATTTGACTAAATAAACTTCAGAACCTGTTTTGCAAATACGTTATATATTTTGGAATGTTATTATTTTGCCCTCCCCTATACAAGATTCAAAGTACTTTTTTTCTAAAAATTACACAACTATTTGCCAAAAATGAATTTAAAAAATAAAATTATTTCACCCCCCAAAATCAATCTAGAAGCCCTGAGAAAAGGAGCTCCCTGCTTCAGATCCAGAAGCCAAGTCCCAGGGACCAAAGAGGTTTCCCAGTTTCCCAGCTCCCTAGCGCATACCCTGCAGAATCTTGAAGAGTTTCTAGCTTCCTGGGGCAGGGATGCTGGGGGAAAAAAAGCCCCAGGTCACCAACAGTCTGCTTGACAAGTTGGTAGAATGGGATGGAAACGTGGCCGTACTTCACTGGAAATTAACTGAAACTGATATATTTCCACAAAACATTCAGTTGTGGCATTTTCTAACAAAACCCCCTTTCATTGGAAAATTCCTGACCAGCCCTGTTCCTTGGGTTCCTAGAAATTCTTTACTTTGTACTCCCCCCTGTCCTACTACCTAAGACAAGCTACAGTTAATGGAGCAAAGATCAATGGATATAGCCTGTCAAATCTCAGAACACGCTTCCACTGAGTGTTTCATTTGCAAAGGAAGGCCCTCATTTTTGTTTAAAAGTAGCTAGAATAATTTCACACAAGGTGGATGCCCCCTTCTCTTTTATTACTGAGAGTTTCTGACCTCAAGCAAAGATACAGAAACCGAAATTATAGGAAGAGATATTTATATTTAGGGAATTAATCCAATGGTATTTACATAACCTATGCACTTATTTTTTTAGTGTCCTTTATTTTGCCCTTGATCCACATTTGAGCCTCAGCAGATGAAAGGGCAAGTCTCAGTTTCAGGTTAGATATGGGACTATTCCACAGTTAGGGAAGGTCCCTGAGAACCAGAAATCCCTTTTGATAAAAAGTGTATATGTATCCAAAACTTCCTGCTCTGACTCAGTTGTGAGCAGTACTATTTGTCTTTCTGAAGTAGCACAGTTCCTACCAACATGTAGAGAGGATATAAAATTAATAGGAGTTCTTCATAGCATTACAAACTTCTTCATTTTTCAGCTTCAGCTTTTAAGACACCAATCTCAGACACTTACTTGAGTTTCTTTTATAAAGGGATTAAAAGCTTAAGAAATTAGCTATTTGTAAAAGAATCAGACTTGGACTCAATCTACCAAATCTTTTACTCACACACAGAGTACCACTCAATCTGACAGAAACTTCATGCAAACAATGAACTGCAGCATCACATCTTTTGAACAACGACATTGTGATTTCAACTGGTTTTGGTAAAAACATTTTTGGAAAATGTGCATAATTTTGCTCTAAACTGAAACTGTCCTCTTCTTTTTAAAAATAATATAAAGGAGAAATGGGAAGGCCTGAAATTTCTATCAGTGTGGTAGGATACTGTGAGGACAATGTTAAAAGACCCTTAAACTGCCCTAAGCCATTTTAACCAGGTTGGGGAAAACAATTGTTGAAGGTTAGAAGGAAAATAAGCCATTTTGAGGTCTTTGACTAAGTTACTGACATGCACTGTCAAAATCAGTGAGGACTCAGAAGCAATGTATATTTGCACTTCCATACTTACCCCTGCTGAGGTGATGTAAGATGAAACAGTAGGATCACATGTGTAATTCCCTGCAGAAACTTCGAGACTGTTCTAGTGAAACGGATAGTATTCTCAGTTCTTTTAATGAATATTTATTTGCCAACGCTGAGAGAGAGTTTTTGGTTCTTTCGTTCTTTCTCTCTTTCACACACACACTTTAGTTTCACTTCCAGTCATCAAAAGTGTAAATCGGCAACTGGCGTGTCTAAGAAGTGCTTATCTTGACTGTTGTGATGTGCGTAGCTGGGTGATGAAGTGCAGTATATGCTATTTCTCACTGAAGATGCCAAAACCAAATTGGAAGAAAAAGACAAAATGAGAACCCTGGTTCAACCAAGCACATAAGCACCTGGTTAAAACCATCCCTATTCAGCAAAGCACTTTAACCTGGGACTTGCAGAATCAAGGTCCATTTCGTCTTCCATTCTGAGGTACTTATACAGGTCTTATCGCTGTGATATCCAGGAACCTCAAAATCATTTTCTTCACAACACTCCTATCAGGAGGGGAAGTGCTACCATCCTCATTTGCAGATAGGAACTGTAAATAGGAGGTTAGGGACCAGGCTTTTTCCTTAAATACATAAGGACGTAGGAGTTTAATTGTACTTTATGTAGACTTTAGGGACTGAAGTCTAAGTCAGTGTCTTAATGACATAACCTCCTCCCTGCCACAACTTTACTGCCTAAGCAAGGAAAACCCAGAGGCCACGTCTACACAAGATGCTTACTACATAGTAGCTTGTTACTAGAGTGCAGTAGTGTTGCTGGGCATGAACCATGACATGATGCTACTGTGCAGTAGTAACAAGCTACTGCACAGTAAGCATCTCTAGGCAACTGTGCTGGGATGCTACCGCACAGTAACACTGGTTACTGTGTAGTCATTTAGTACTTGGTTATGCAAGTACTTTATGACTGCACAGTAACAACTGTGCAGTGGGTGGCTCATGTAGATGTGTCCAGAATGACCCAGCAAGAATGACCCAGCTCGGGTCTGACACAGGTCAAGGCTAGGGCCTGCCACACCTGCTTCTCTATGCCGTCCAAATATAGCATGGGCAAAACTCCCCCCCCATCTGGCCACAGTTCAGTATGGTGAAGCCCCCATTGCCAAACTCCCCCACTGCTCAGCTGTAGTGCTGGCAAAGCCACTCTACCACTAAAGCACTTTGTACCCTCAAGCCACCGGTTGCTGGCTTTAAACTTCTGGCAAGCCACAAGTGGTTAAATTATCACAAGCAATCTTTCTTAGGTACCTAAACTTCAGCTACTGTGCATGTTCAAAGCTGTCACTACCCTGGTTGAGCTGAATGATTAGACACCTAAACCATGCCTGAGGATATCTGAATTTCACAAACTGTGAGCCCCTGTGCTTAAGTCCCTTCAGCACCCCAAGCCAGTAGAGATGCTCTGACCATACATCACACATACTGACTGTGAGGTTGAGCACTTACAGCCACGTTCAGTGAAACGCAGAGCTGGCGGGAGTGGTAGTGTGACTGTCCACATTTTGCAAAATAGCCTAGTGGTTATAGAATTCATTGAGGATGTGGAAAACCTGACTCATTTCTCCCCTCAGCCTGAGGGGGTCCAAAACCACATCTCCCACCAGCCTGGAGAATGGCCTAACAACCAGGCTGAAAAACAGTCTGAGTGAAAGCCCTCTCTACCCAACTTGATGTTAAACCACTTGACAGAAAGGAATACAGGAGTCATGGGGACAGAAGGAATGCAAACTAGGTGGATTTAACTTAGTAGCCCAGTGAGGATGGCAGTCATCTGGGAGGGGAAGAATCCTTGGTTCTGGTCCCTGTCCCATTATCATTTCTTCATTTTATTCAATTGCTATATAATATACAATGTATAAACAGTGATGGTAGCAGAGTCTTAAATCCTTCACTCCCCACTCACAGGTGAGTGCCCTAATCACAAGGGCTCCAGGGCATGCTCTCTTATGCTCTCTGTGGCCCTATGGGTATTGCATTCCTTTATGGATAGTCACCCAGCTCCAACAGGAGAGGTATTCTCATGCCCAGAGCAACCCATCCTCTGGTGGTAGGGCACTATCCTGGGAAATGGGAGATGTGGATTTGAACCTTCCTTCATCTCCTGGACCTCCTCTCAACCTGTCCCACTCCCTGGGTTAGGGTTCTAACCATTCCAGGGGTGGGCAAAATGTGTCCCGTGGGCCAGATGTGGCTCACCAGGCCATTCTATTTGGGCTGTGGGGCCCCTAAACAATTTAGAAAATTAATATTTATCTGCCCCTGGCTGCCTGTCATGTGGCGCTTGATGACTTGCCAGAACTCAGTAAGCGGCCCTCCACCTGGAATAATTGCCCATCCCTGCATTAGGCTATTGTGCAAAAGTCACCACCACTACTGGGCATGTTTTAAAAGTAAGACAATTGTGTGTATACAATAGGAAATAACTGTAGTTATTTCAGTGTATGTTTAATTAACTTATTTTCAACTTGGGTGTCTAAGTATAGGCTGAGGTTTCAGACTATGAAACTCAGTCTCACCTATGGTGTCTATTTCTTATTCAGTTCAGAAAAGAGGTTTTCAGGCACCATTCCCCCTTTGGTGGTTCCTAGTTTCTATCTTAAACATTCTCTTGTTTGCTAGGCTGAGCCTCGTGGATAGTGCAAAACTCCTAGGTACAAAACTCCACTGACCCCCCTTCTATATATAAAGAACTCACCTCCTAACTTGGATTCCACTTCCAGAGCTGAGCATCTGATAGTTAGGTATGGGGACACTCAGTGTTATACAGTGGAGTCACATCATACGTGCATTTAACTTACGCAAATTCAACTATATGCACTCAGCCAAAAAGGAAAGAGAAAAACAATTTAAATAGTGCGGGCGATTCCACCTGCCATTCCACTCAATGAGCGTATGCCCCGGAGTAAGCGTGAGATGGGAGATGTGAATCTGCTGTTCCCTCAGTCGGTCTCAGTTCCCGTGTGCCTCTCATAGTGTGAGCATCTCGCTGCGCTGTGATTATAGTGTTTAAAGATACGTATTTTTCGTACAATGTGGCCCCTAAACGCAAGCTAACTACTTCATCTGGTGCTCAGCTGAAGAAACAGCGATCTGTTCGAACGCTGGAGGAAAAACTGGCTGTGTTGGAGTTATTGAGAGACGGTATGTCGGTCTCCAACGTGGCACGTAAATATGGCCACAATGAATCTAGCATCTGTGCCATCAAGATTCGAGAGAGAGAAATTCGTCAAGCTGTGGCATCAAGTGCTCCAGTAACTGCTAAGGAGACACGCCAAGTGCATGATAAGACTTTAGTGAAGACTGAAAAGGCATTAAACTTATGGCTGGAAGACATGAACCGTAAACGTGTGCCTATTGATGGCAACACGTTGTGAAAAAAGGCTCTTAGCCTCTATGTGCTGTTCAAACCTCCCGCCGAAGAGGGACAGCCTTCTGATGAAAAGGAATTCAAAGCCAGCCAAGGTTGGCCTAACAGTTTTAGGAACTGCTTCAACCTCAAAAATGTGCAGATTACTGGTGAAGCTGCAGCTGCCAATGAAGAGGCAGAAAAAGACTACCCCGAACAACTAAAGAAAATCATAGAAGAAAAGGGCTATCTTCCCAAACGAACAAGTTTTTTTAATGCCGATGAGACTGGGCTCTTCTGGAAAAAAATGCCCAACCGCACTTCCTGATTTCAAAATCAGAAAGACAAGCCCCTGACTTTAAAGCAGCTAAAGACCATGTGACCATGTTGTTTTGTGGCAATTCGGCTGGGCATTTAATAAAGCCGGGCTTGCTATACAGGGCTGCAAATCCCCATGCCCTAAAAGGCAAAAACAAAAATCTCCTGCCTGTGTTCTGGCAATCAAATAAAAAGGCTTGGGTGACAGCAGCATTATTTCTGGATTGGTTCCACAAGTGTTTCATTCCAGAGGTCAAGTGGTACCTCGAAGAGAAAGGACTTGACTTTAAAGTGTTGCTGGTCATAGACAATGCTCCTGGCCACCCTGAGGCACTCTGGTTTGCACATAATGAAGTTGAAGTGGTCTTTCTCCCCCGCAGTACCACCTTCATCCTCTCGACCAAGGCGTGATTCACTGTTTCAAGGCCATGTATGTAGCTTATGTTATGTCGTAGGCTTATGTTCTCGCAGATACGTAGCGCTACGGATGCTGATCCCAATCTTGAAGTGATGGAGTGTTGGAAGTCCTTCAACATTGCCGATTGCATCACTTACATTAAACAGGCAATGGATGCAATCAAGCCTGAAGCAGTCAATGCACATTGGCGAAACTTATGGAAAGAATGTGTGAATGATTTTACCGACCATTGACCAAGAAGTAAAATGCATTGTTCAGGTGGCCAGGCAAGTGGGTGGTGATGGCTTTGTCGACATCCTCGAGGAAGAAATTGAAGAACTAATTGAGGGCCATAGAGAAACACTGACTAAGAAAGAGTTAGAGGAATTGATAAAATCGTCTACAGAAGACGAAGATGATGATAATGAACAGGAAGAGCTAGCAAGTTGGAATCTTCATAAATTTGCCCAAGTGTTCCAAGCAGTGAAACACTTGAATGATTTAATTTCTGAATATGATCCTTCTATGGAACGAAGCCTCAAAATCACATGTAGTATTATGGACGATTTGAGACGGGACCAAGAAAAGTTTGAGCAGCTCAAGAAACAACAGTGACAGTTGCTGATCACCATGTTTTTAAAGAAAAAACAACCAGCAGCAGATGAGCCTACGCAATCAACTTCTCAAGCTGAACCAGAGCCAACCACTTCATCTCTGACTTGCTCTCCGTAAATTTTGACTATACACGATTTTCATCTTATGCGCTGACTTTAGAACCTAACCCCCATGTGAGATGCAACTCCAGTGTACACCTAAATGCATTTATGATCTGGCCCAAAGTATGTCATATGTAAAGTTAGATGCTAAACAGGAAATTGAGCCCTTAGCAGTCTAGCTACTGACCATCCTTCCACAGGGGCTTGAAGCTATATCAGCATGCGAATAGCAATGGAACAAATACTTATCTTAGAAACAGAATAAGGGTAGAAAATATGGTTAGCAATGACATTTTAAAGCCTTCTTGTGCAATGATCCATTACTAAGTATACTTTTTCCTTTAAATATCAAATCTGAAGGGGGAATTGTGGTCAAAATGTCATTTTTAATTGTATTTGCTATTGTTGACTTCTGCTGCATTTAAAGTCAACTATAATCCTTTTGCTCTAAAACATAACAGACCTGACTGTCACATGCATATGGCCAGACAGGAGCAGAAAATTGACCTTTTTAATAAGTAGATACAGTTAGGTATTCTGCATTTAAGTGTCTTTTTTTGCCTTTTTTTCTTTTTTTTTTCTTTCTTTTTTTTTTTTTTTTACAAATTTTCAGTACCGTATGTCAAAGCATTATCCGGTTTTGTATGATTGATTTCAGTGCATGTTGGTACAGAAATCAGTTTTTTGTTTTACTAGTTCTGAAATAAACACACTTTTAAAAATGATTACTTACATTTTTTAAAACCATGTAACTTAGTATTTGTTTCCTGTGTTCCTAAACACTGTTATATAACCACATATGCTCAACAAGCTGCTGGTATATATAATCAAGTGAGCCACGGAAAGTGTTAACAGGAAGTGATCTATACACTCAATAGCGTGAGCAGGAGGTGAATTCCAATGAAAGGCGTGTTAGAGGAAATTTGTCACTATTTGCCTTTACGAATGTTTATTTTTTTCTCTAGGAAATTTACAACTGACATTATTTTATCAGATATTTCTGAAAACTGAAAACCCAAGTCCTTAGTTGCAGTGTTAATTTTATTGTCCTAACGTACTGCAGTTATTTCAGTGCATGTTTAACTGATTTATTTTTAACTTCTAACATAAGGCCGGGTCCTGCAAACATTTCAGAGATGCTGAACTGACATACAGGCATCCTCTGGTGGTGTGTCACAAGACACAAGAAATGCTAAGGTCATTATCAAAATATTATAGATCTTTAGGCAAGTTCTACAAGTTTACAGATAGCTCTAAGACTATGTTTTCCTCTTACCAAATTTGTTCCTTCTAACTGTAACCTTAGTTAAGCCAAATCAAAAAAACCTGGACTTAATGGCTGCTGCAGCGGCTTCAGGGCTTCTGGGGGCTCGTGGCCGAGCCGCCTCACATGGCGGGGGGAAGTGGGGGGCTCACTTTACCTCAAAGCATCTTGCCCCTGAAGCAGAGGAGAGGGCATGGAGGAATGAAGAGGAGTGAAATCACATCCTATAACCTACTCTCCCCTGCAGAAAGACCTGCAACTTCTCTGGATGGATCTGTGGCTCAAGGAAAGGACACTCAAGTTACCTCAATACCCATCAACGAGTTGTGGCAGAGATCATCCTTGAATTGAAGGACTGCTGACAATTCACTCTGTGCCCAATATTAAACACAAACAGACCTTGTTTTAAGAAGAATATCAGATCACCATATCCCCCTTGGGGCTGAACTCTTGTGGGGAGGAATAAGAGGTGCCAAGCCCTGGACTGTTGGGAAAGGAGTAGAGGAATTTCACTTCAGGAAAAATAAAGGTAAGCTGAACTGGCACTGGTACATGAACTGGCACTGGCACTGGCACTGGACTGGAGATGCACTGGACAGCTGGAAGGTGAGAGAAGTGCAGCTAGCAGGCCTGTGCAAAATGGCTAGTATTTGCTTTGGATTTGGCCAATTCAGGGGACAGTGATTCGATTCGGTGATTCAAATCACTGTCCTGAATCGATTCGGCCAAGTCTGATTTGGAGATTCAGCTTCTGCCGAATCAGCTGAATCTCCGAATCACACGGGCCCCATCCTTCGCCTGCTCTCCCAGCCCTGCCTGGCCCCAGCTCCTGGCTCTTTGAAAAAAAAGAGCCCCAACTTACTGGCTGCTGCAGGTGCGGGGGCAATCCCCATTGGCCCCCACTTCCCCATGCCATGTGGGGGGGCTTTGCCACAAGCCCCCAGAAGCCCTGAGGCTGCTGAAGCAGCCAGTAAGCCTGGATTTTTTTGATTTTTTAAAGAGCCGCAAGCTGGGAGAGCGGGTGGGGGTTGGGAGGCTTGTGACAGAGCCCCCCACATGGTATGCGGCTGTGGGGGGCAGTGGGAATCACTCCCCCCACCTGGCAGTAGCCAGTGAGTGGGGGCTTTTTTGAAAGCACCTGGAGCTGGTGCGGGCAGGGGTCCCCCCATGGTCTCCTCCCCCATCCTCCATCCCCTCTCCCCTGCCCCCTACTTACCAGCATGGAGTCTGGGTCCAGCTCCCTGCTGCAGCCAGTGGGGGTTACCTGAATCACCAAAGCTGTCCAAATCATTTCTGAATTGATTCAGACCTTTTAACTGGTCCCCTGATTTGATTCAGATTCAGAGATTCAGCCACCAAATCAGGCTGAATCTCCTCTGAATCGAATCAGCACCTAAAGCTTTGCACAGCCCAAACAGCTAGGACTGTAATAGTCACAGTGACAAGTGATGTTTTTATCTCCTACAGAAGCTTCATTATTGTGTAAAAATAGCACAAAGTGACTCAATAAGTTACACATTAAACAACTTCACATCAAATCCCGTATTATGCTCATAGAACTTCCTGTCTTCTAAAGCTATATTCATATAGAGGCCCACATGGCTTTGTTTGGATAGGGGAGAAGAGGTATCTGACTAGAAAATAGCCCAGGTTATTAACATACAGATCTCCCCTTCAGCCATTGCAAGAAGTCAATGGAACTGACACATCTTAAAGTTCACATTTTACTGGTGCTATGAAGTACAGAGATGTCAAAGTATATTAAGCCTGAGTACATCTTTGTGTCTGGATGCAGGATTGTGGCTGAATGCATAAACAAAGCTAGAAGGAAACCACTGCAAGTCATACATCTGGTATTAGCATGTACCCGTTTGACGCATGATAACATGGATCACTGTGAGAAGGAGACTACCAGCTATACACACACATACATACATATATACACATACATACACACATATACATCTATCCATCTATCTATCCATCTATCTATCTACATAGATAGATGGATAGATAGATATCAAATAGTATCAAATCAAGATTATTAGAAGAACCATATTCCTCCTAGGGCCCTTAAGAAATAAGATCAGGGGGATGAGAGTCAACTTGATTTTACATTCCCAGAAAAAGTAAAAGGGCTATTAAAGAAAGTACTAGCTCTTCTTTTTTTACAGCTTAAAAGTTCTGTGCAATAAAGAAGAACATGATTCAGATTTCACTTTGCCATAGTTATACACTTGTCAAAATGCTCTTCAGTGGAAGATTTTGGTTTAGACTTGATCAGAATCAGGCCCTAACTAATTAGGCAGCACAACATCCATCTCAGTGTAGGTATAGGAGTTAATGGGTTGCAAAGGATGACTCATTTGCCCTGTTGCATCTTAGAAATGAAGCAAGGTAGCAGCCTTAGCCTTATAGCAACCTTGACCATGTACACCCAAAATAGAGCAGCTCCGTGAGTGTGCTCTGGATTGCTCTAAGGCAGCTATGTTACCTTATTTTCAGGAGCAGGAACAAATGGGCAGGCCATGCTTCATGATAGCACAGCTCAGAGACCGTGTAGATATGGTCTCATTTCGCTAGCTACACCACCTGGTCACACGCTGGGGTCAAAGAATCAAAACCATTTATACCAAATGAGGATGTACTGACTTCTAACATTTTGTCAATTGTTTTTTTATTCCATGATTTGTAATATTAAAGCTTTTTTAGTGCAGGTAGTATACGTTGAGTGGCTTTTTAAATTGACATAAGGAAGACTAACTGGCAATAACTAGATTGCTGTGAAAGCCTATTTGCCTCAGGAAAAATACATACCATGAATTCTGGTCAGGCCATGCTTGGAAAGGCTTTATTTTTATTTCCTCCACCATTTTAGCAAGTTTCTTTAGTACTGTGGATTTGGTTGTCTTTTAAACCCATTTTACCTCAGAACACGTTTGTCATTTCAGTTTCTTATGTGGGAATGTAAGTAAATGCAAAAAGAGAAAAAGCTCATATTTAAAATCAACTTTGTGGCGCACTGCTTTGAACACATGAAGCACTACTACTTCTTTGTTATTACACTGAATTAGAGTGCAACCTTGAGCAATGGTATCAACTAATGTGGTTATGATTGATGTAAATAGGAACATGTCACATTTGGCATCACATCTGTTGGTTGAGTATAAACCCCACAGTTTACCTGCAGCTCGCTGGTGCTTCTCAAACTCGAAGTGACTGTCATCAGATAAGGTAGAAACCAGGGACTATGTATTACCCAGAAGCAGCTAACAGGATGCAGAACTCAATGTATACTTGCCTATAATGAGTGCAAAGTAACGTTTGCGAACTCAAAAGGCTGAGCTCTAACTGAATGCAATTTTCTAATGCCATGCTGTGAACCTTCTGCTGGTCCCAGCTCTTCTGGTGCCAAATTTGACAGTGAGATTTTGGATGGTTTGAACAAAGTCTATCAGTCATAGCCTGCCTGAATCTAGAAGGCACACTGGGCCAGCATGGTCAGGACATGCCAGTTTCAGCAGCACACCAGGGAATGATGCAGCTAGCATTTATATCCATCTGCCTCTGTCCCCTCACCCCCATCCCTTGATTGACTTGGCAGGCTGGCCTTTGACATAAGTTCGGAGTGTGGCTTCAATTCATGCCTCTGGAGCCATAGTCATAAACAATAACTGCTCTGGTTCTGCATTTCAGTTTGCATATGGTACTAAACACCTCACCTTCTTTTGTTGTACTCAAAACTAGATTTATTTCCCAAACTCTAAGCAACATTTTTCAGCTACCTGTCTTACCCTAGCTGCCATGTAGTGTCATAAGCCAGATTTGGCCCATAAACACCCTGTTCACTAGTTTACAGTTAGTGTAGAAGAGCCTTAGTTCTCTCAGGTACAATTTTCTGGGTTTACGAGTAGAGTAAGGCTGACATGCTACCTTATGCTGCTTCCTGAGTAGTAGGCCCTTGACTGAGGCACGACAAGACTGGAAAGGTACTTTATAGCTATTCTGTGCTGCAGAGCATTACATAGACAGCTCTTGGGAGACCACCACAAATCACTGGCCTTTGGGTTGACCACACTGTTCACCAGATCAGTACAACTGGCAGTCACCCACTCAAACATGCCTCCTGCACAGTGCATTGAGGCACACAGCACGGGAAAAGGCTGATGATTTTCCACTCAATAAGCAATTGGGCTTTTGACCAAGCAAAGATTGTTAATGAAAATGGCATTCTGCAGGGAAAATTTCACACTTTTTATTGAAAAACTGTACCTGAAAGTCAAAACCCCAAATATTTTCTGGCCAAGAAATCAAAGTTTTCCTCCTACCCTCCCAATTAGGGCACAAAAATGTCTGCAGGAAAAAAAAATATTATGACTAACTTTATATATAATGCATTCCATCTACGGATAATTCACAGATAACTGTACCATAATTATCTAACACAATTTAAATCATACACCTCACACCTTCAGCATAGTCAAAATGAGTACAGAAGTCTTGTTTTTAATAATCTGATTCAGTTATGTGAGCATTGAGCAGCACTTTTAATATGTACTCACATAAAGGAATGAATTTATCTGCTTTCTGGTTTCTGGAATAGCTCCGGTTAAGTCAAAAGTGACTAACACAGTTATTTTGCTTGCTGAGAGATTTCTGTTCTGCAGCTATTCCCTAAGCGTTCTGACTTCTGCCTGCACTATAACTTCATATTTCTTTGGAAAAGGTCTCATCTAGAGAGTTGTTGAGAATCCCCAATCCTTCAGGAAGTCAGTAAGAGCAATGTGTGCTTAGCACTTCACTATACCAGGTTAAAAGTTTGCATGGTGTTTCAAACCATGCTTGTCCCAGCCAGATTGCATTCTGGCCAGACATCCAAAAAGCTACACCTATAGTGGTCCTGTCTTGATATCTACAGTTAAAGAAATGTAAGTATTATCCCATTCTTATCAGTTGCTCTTTTACACGATAACATGTCATATGGGACTGTACCAGTTACATCAAGTTGTGCTACATGTGTGCACACAACGTTAACTTAGGGAGCAGTAGTGGAAAGGTTTCCTTACAGCTATGGGCAAGCAGAACTGCAGCTTCTAAACAGAATAAACTTTAAAAGAAATCTAGAATAGTATGACTTGTGAACTGTAGTTTGTCAAATCAGTTACATTAACCCTGAACATATCCCACAGATGATATGTGCTTACACTGCCCGAATGTTTCAAGACTAGTACATTGCAAGCTTGTTTACAAAGAGACAACTGGAACATTAAACTTAGAAATATTAAATTAGTGAATATATGTTAAAGCATTTTTAAACCTCTGCGCGGATACTCTCATTCCAGATGATGCTACAGTGAACAAAGGCTACTTTAACTCTGAATGAAAGCATCCGCATGTGGGGATTAATGTTCTTTAACTTATGTGCTTCGATTTCACCTGTTTAATTAAGTTGTTAAGTCCCTGTACAAATAAGCCTCACATAGGAGAGAAATAGGAGAGGCTGGCAATACCAAGGTATTGCTTCTGAACCATGGCATAGTGTACTATACTTTAAGGATGGACTTCAGCAGAGCTATCTGATTTATACCAGCTGAGATTTTGCCCAGTTTCTTTATTTTCCTTATGCTTCAAATCACATAGCTGCATCCACTTTTTAAAATTTATTTGGATACAGCAGTATTTTTACCCAAAGCTACTATTTCCCTCTGTGCTTCAGAAACTGAAGAGGCATTATAAATCAAAGAAAATACTCTCA
>NW_017729006.1:9364667-9366678 GCF_001723915.1 Gavialis gangeticus | reverse complement strand
GCAGAGCTATCTGATTTATACCAGCTGAGATTTTGCCCAGTTTCTTTATTTTCCTTATGCTTCAAATCACATAGCTGCATCCACTTTTTAAAATTTATTTGGATACAGCAGTATTTTTACCCAAAGCTACTATTTCCCTCTGTGCTTCAGAAACTGAAGAGGCATTATAAATCAAGGAAAATACTCTCACATTTCTACACATTTTAACAGAGGTGAACACTATATGCATAACTGCAAAAAATATAGTGCTGTTGAATGCTACCATGTATAAAACTACTCTATGACATTTAAGTTGCTGCATTCAACTTTCCTCATAAAGAGACCGTTTGATGCATTACAACAACAATGGTATTATTGCCATCAAACAATACTGCTCAAAGAATCAGTGCTATATATAAAATCATGAGAATGTATTCATGAAGTTTGGAAACCAAGTCTTTGTAAGGCTGAAAAGAAGACATTTTAGTAATTGAACAAGTGTCCTTTCTACCAGGCATACCCTTGGGGTTAGAAAAATGGCAGAAGGCTGCATAGCTGATGGCATATCAGCATTTTTTTCATATTCAGCATAAGAGAAATGAAAATATATCTTTGTTTCATGTGGAGTTTCTTTAGCCCTCAGACTACTGAACTATTCTTCATATGCCTTTCACCAAAAAAAGACTTAACATTTTCCAGAGAGTCAGGCAAATTCCTTAAGCATTAGTAGCATGGTTGATTAGAAAAGCCTGCATTTAGTAATTAAAACAGTACAACTAATCTACAACTCAAAATATTTTGGAATCATATCACAGAGCACATAAAGCAGCTATCAAGTAAAGAAGGTTTTTTCTCATAAAGGAGGCCTTCAAAATGTAAGCTTCACCAGTACCCCTTTAGCTATGACACACTTCTGCATAGTGGGAAATTGTTGATGCTTCCTAATAGCCAGTATAAATCACAAAACTTCATAAGGGCACAAGACATCCCAGGGTTGGTTTAACATGTATACAGCAGCAGTTTACTTACTTGGATCAGTTTGCACAGCATTATCATAATGGATTTTTTAAATTGCTTGTTCTTCCATTTTTAATAGATTTACCATTCCATGTTCCAAAGGACTTAAAACCATACACATATACTCATTTTCACCCATATGTTCTAGACACACACAGGCGGGTGTTAGAATATGGACCCTTGGATTAAACTGGCGGGGATCCACTTCCCAAACACAAACTAATGAGAAGCAACTTCTAGCTTTTCTATCATCTCTCAAATGGAAAAGTATTTGCTTTTCTAATATTTTTAAAGGTGTTCTAACAACATACAGCCCTGTGACAGGAGGCACGCCATTAAGAAAACAAAAAACAGGGTATAAAACAGGTAAGTTTTGTTAACATATGAATAAGAATTATTTATTTCAAAATGTATTTTTCTTCAATCCATAAAGATTTCAAATCTCCCAAGGGACAAAACGTCTCGCTTACAAGAGTGGAAAGTAAAAGGACCTTGCTGGCTTTCTCTTGACAGATCAGAAAGAATTAGGATGCCAGGGCACTGGATTGTAGTAGAACTGTAAGGGAGTTTCATCAGCATGCAGTCTCACAAAGCCATTGATACACACTCACTCCCACAGATATCTTTTGTTTACACTAGTGGTTCTCAAGCTTTTTAAAATCAAAGTGCCCTCCAGAAAATGACATCTTTCAGTTTCACTTGTTTTTTTTTGGCTACAGAAAAACAAGAGAACAATTCATAGTTGGTAGGGTCGGAAGGGACCTGAGCAGATCCTCAAGTCTGACCCCCTGCTATGGCAGGAAAGAGTACTGGGGTCAAACGACCCCAGCAAGATGTTCGTCTAGCCTTGTCTTAAAGAACCCCAGGGTAGGAGCCACCACCATTTCTCTTGGAAGTTGGTTCCAGATCCTAGCCACCCTGACAGTGAAGTAGCGCCTCCTGATGTCTGGTCTGAATCTACCCTCTGCCAGCTTGTGACCGTCATTTCTGGTCACTCCTGGTAGTGCTCGGGGGA
>NW_017729006.1:9363365-9364407 GCF_001723915.1 Gavialis gangeticus | reverse complement strand
CTGCACTAACAAGAAGGGAGTTCCCCAGCCTGTAGGTATTCTTCTGTTACAAAGCACTTGAAAGACATTAGCAGGTAAGAATGCTTATGACACTATGGATTCCTATTTGAAATCTCTAGGTTCATCTTGTTAATCATGTATAGATGTTTTCACATCTAACAGTGCTAATATTGTGTGGCACCTGATAGCACCCTTAAAAGGATCTCATGACATCCTGGGTGAGAATCATTGCCCCATACCCACATTCATAAATCATCCATAACTGCACCCAAAGATATCTACTGTAGCATGGCTGGCCTGCCCAAGTCCCTGAAACGATGGTGTTTGTGGCTCTGGTCCACATAGCCCCAGGTCCAATTCAAGATCCAGAGCTGCCAAGTGACCAGGGCTTTCACTGTGTTGTTATCGTTGCTGCCTGAATGCTGCATAACATCTGCACGGTGCAAGGGAGCTGTTTTGTGAGGCCTGGGACCAGGAAGCATGGTGAGCGGAGGAATAGATTGACAGACATTACTAAAGCTCTTAAAAATTCCTATAATCCTCAAAATAAAATTTCTCAGGGATTGTTTCTCTGTCTCTCACAGGTACATTATATTATATAATACTATAAATTTATAACAAATGCAAATAAAAAGAAGAACATGTGTAAAATGAAATGAATACAATTATTTTCTATATGAGTATATACCACAAAATAACTATATTATTCTCTATTTGAACATCATAAAATGATCACTGGACACTTAGGACAAGATCCAAAAGTACACAGGTGCCTAACATGCAACTTAGACATTTAAAGCCAAGACTGATTCACAAAACCACCAGCAGATTACTTAGGCACTTGAGAGTCCATAGGCACTTAAGTTTCTACCAGTAACATTGAAAGGATGGAGCTTGTGGTCCCGGTCCACACAGCCCCAGGTCCATTTCAAAACCCAGGACTGTCAGGGGACCAGGGACAAAAATCAGAGCATTGTCAGCCTTGTTGCTAAGGACAGAAATTACACATAACCCAGTTTAAGTGATCAGAAACTGGTTTAAA
>NW_017729006.1:9341776-9362916 GCF_001723915.1 Gavialis gangeticus | reverse complement strand
GCCTGGGTGGGGGTGGCGCCCGGGGGGGGGGGGGGGGGAGCTGCCCCCCCCCAGCAAACCCTGGTTGTGGTCTGGGGCCAGGGAGGGGGGCGTTAAACACCCCTTCCCCTGCTCAAACTTACTGCTGGCTGCAACTGTGGACTGCAAATCCCAGAGGCACCTGGATGCAGGAAGAGGAAGTGATGAGCAACCCTTCAGAGTCCTGCTGTTGTAAGTCTGAGTTGCAAATCCTAGAGACCTTGGGGACAGCAGGAAGAGGAAGTGAATACATAGCCAGACAGCCCCCCAGCTTCTGGCCTGAGCTACTGCAGGCATGTGGCTGCGTTTCTTGAGTTATGGGTAAAAGTGTGTTCATTTCTGTTTCAGTTTAATCTGTGCATCTTAGATTAACCTGCAAAGACTGAATTGATTCAGCATGAAGCTCGTTGACTGTCTGTACTTAGCTTGTGAGTTTAACGGGTTTTCCTGCAGGGAGTTTAAATCCCATACCTGGCACCTCTGGTCATTTAACTGCACCTTCATTTGAGTCCACATGTAGCATTCTTGCCACTTATGCCATGATTAACCCATTAATAGCAGCATAAACAGGGTTACCATATTGTTTTTAAGGAAACTTCAAACACTGTGTGCCCCCTCGCCCCCAAGGGTGGTGATGTGGTGCATAGTCCAGTGGGGAGGTGGAGCAGCATGTTGTGCAAGATAGGCCAATGGGCAGGAACTGCTGCTGCAGAGTGGGAGCAAGGCAGGTGGACTAGAGCAGGTGCCACACTGCCTGTATGTACCTGGCCCAGCTCCTTCTGAACCGAGGCAGGGGGCATGTCGGGCTGGACACTGCTCCAGTCCACCCGCTTCACTCCCACACTGCAGCAGTGGTGCCTGCCTGCCTGCCTGGTGCACCATGCTGCTTTTCCACCACTCTGTCAGACTGCACCCCATGCCCCTGAGATTCTGGGACTTTGCACTAACTGGCCAGGACATCCCTCTGAAATCCAGGACTGTCTTGGCCAAACCAGGATATATGGTCACCCTAAGCATAAATGTAATGTGTAGAGGGGCTCTTACACTGTAAAAGCTTTGGATAGGAAGTCTTCCTTTGATTTACAATGTCCCAGCACATTTCTGGGCCTACTTGAGAAATAACAATACTCTTAAAAATAAAAGATTTGCTTGTTGAACATAAGAAAAATAAGGATGTTGTCTGCTGTTACTGTTGATTGTAAAGCAAAAAAATTTTGTGCTCAGACCCATTAAAAATCAGTATGTTCTTTAACAATGCCAACAGCAGTATAATGGATGCAAGACCGCTAGCTTGGAAAACTCCCAGCTTCATCTCCAGTGTACCACTGTCAGATACCATGTTTTTACTTTGCTACTATCTGCTATTCTCACATTTGCAAAACACAGGAAGGAGAGGAAAACAGACTCCTCTAAACAGTCCTTTGTTCACTCTGGTGCCCATTTTGCTCACTGTACAGGGAACCATTAACTAACACAGAAGATTTTTCTCCACCCCCAATTCCCAGGTTTTTTATTTTTCCTCTTAAGCATAAAAAGAATCTCTAAGTGCATTCAAATCCATTAACAGCTTGTAATCGTACCTCCAAATTCATTCATAAGCTGTCTGGGAAAATTAAAAACAAACATTTGTAATGTATGTTTGTTCTGCTCCTACAGGCACTGAAGATTGACTTGTTCCAGAAAAGAAGCTAGCAGGAAAGGGCATCAGTGAAATTTAAAGTTGGTTAAGCTTCTGGAGACCCTAATCTCAGCTCTATGGTGCCTGTGCTTCTTTGTGACTCGGTGAGAGCTATGCTTTGTAATTCTCAAACAACATGTAGGCATCATAAATCTAAAGATCCTCACTAACCTGCACAACTGTTTTTAATACCTGCAGTTGTAACAGATGGATACAAATTGGGTCAACTGTTTAATAGAGTACTACTCTATAAATAGTGTTGCATCTAATTTTTGCTACAATCCTGATTTTGCCCATATACTCTAAAAATCCTCCAAGAAATACTAGTGTCAACTTGGTGTCTAAACCGTGTAGATTTTCCTTATGGCAAGGTGCTTTTGAATGCCAACACCTATTCTGTCCCCTTCAGCCCCCAAAGAAGAGAGAGACAGGTTTTTTTCACTGTATGTGGGTTCTGTATGTGTGCATTCGCTCTTATATGATAACCCTTTTTATACTAAAAATTCGTTATATGCGAGGTAAATTCACTCTTATGCGATCGGTGTGGCGGAAGCCCGTAGTTAGCTGCTCTGTGCGGTGCATTGTGGGAGTGACGCGCACCAAAACTTAGTCTCCTGTGTGGATCTGTGCTCCTTGATCATCGTCTGCGACGTGTTTCTGTAGTTGCCATCACCATTATGGTAACATTCACCACCACCCTGTGCTTGTGTGTACTGTCTGCTGTTGGTGAGTACCAAAATTGTCTTGCAAGGTGGTAGAAATGGGTCTGGGGGTCAGTACAGTCAAGGTCTTGGAATGTATCCCTATTTGTTACATTGTAAAATGGGTTCCCTTTATGCAAATTCAAGTTTTTCAGGAATGCATGTACAGTGTAAAGTGAGGGAAACCTGTATACAGAATTAAACAATTATTCCAAGCACTTTGTTGCCTTTTTATAGCAAATATGTTACAAATGGTAAAGATAAATCATGATATAATGGTCACACCTGGCCGAGCTTGAATGCTAGTGCAATACCCAGAGATTATTAGGTGATTAAACTCTAAATTTAAAATAGTTAACATTTTAAATAGTAAAGGGCAGGATGGGCTGTTGGAAGCTAATTTTACCTTGTTGGCAGCTTCAGGGACAGGGCTGAGATACAGAGAGAGCCAGCCTGAGAAGTGTGTTTGTTCCCTCCTTGGGTTTTCTTCAGTGCCTGCTTTGAATTTAAGTTGCAGGCTGCTGACTGGTTAAAGTCATTTAAAAAAAATCTTTGATTCAAGAATAGCACACCTTACCACGTGGCTATAAAAATGACAGGGAAGGCTGGCATCACTGCTGTGGCAGATCCAAAGTAGAATGTAGAGCTTTTAACTGTACATTTTTAAGTGTTCAGATATTTGAGTGTGTTGGGAATTTAACCTCAACTCTGAGCTCACTGCTTTTTTGTATCACTCCCTAAAACGTGTTTAGAATTCTTATCCTCAGATGTTACTGACATTAATTCATCAGCAATCAATTTGAACTTGTCTTTAATGAGGTACACTTGGCCAAGAACATATATTATTATCCAGGCTGTCCCTTTAAACTTACTGCAAACTCTTATACAGAAGTAACTGTGACTATCTTTATCTCTGCAGTTTGCTGGACATGGAGAATGAACCATCCTCCCCTCACAAAAGTTATTCTTCATAGGTAAGATTCAGTGCTGGGAGGGATGGAGTTTATGCAAGGACTACAAATCTGTGGATTAATTAATAAAGGACTTCATTTTATGGAGCTGTTAGTTCAGTACTTTTTGTAAGCACTAAATTAACTTTTTAAAACTAATACCAACATAAGCCACTTTTGTAATGTCAAACACTGCATGAAATAACACAAAATATTAATAGAGTAGCAGATTATGGTTTCACCACTGGCTTGAGGCTGTGCAATTTGATTGATGAAAACTAAAGGCAATCAAACGCTTTATGCCATTCTGTTCATTTTGCAAATTTGATTGATAAATGCACATAAAAATTAGAACAGGCCACCTCTATCAGAGCATGTGACCATAAGCTTTTCAATTATTTACAGTCAGTCTGTACATTATGACATAAGAAGGAGGTTATGCTACATTTATTAATTATTATGAAGCTAATTTTGCAATTCCAGTTACCATTTTAACCCTTGAGTCACTAAGTAATCAAGGCAAAACAAAATTCCATTAGTAGGTACATGAGAAATTCCTTTTTAACATGTCTTTCAGACCTCAGAAACACAAAATCAAAATTTTTACTTAAAAGTTATACACCAATCATTCTACATTTTCTACTCTAGTGATTCTCAATGAGGTTATTATGAAATAGATCCTTATAAGTGGGCCTTGGCAATATGAGCACTGTTAAATGTGCAGACACCTACACATGATGTACAAGATGAACCCAGAGATTTCAAATAGGAATCCATCATGTCAAAAACATTCTGCTCAATTGGGGTTTTTGATTTCTTTGAGTTGGTCAATTATTTTTCCATAGTCAAAAAATGTGTGTCAGCTAAGGCCAGGAATTTTCTGAGGGGTGCCTTGAGTCTAAAAATGTTGAGACCCACTGTTCTATTTTATGTTGATCACTAGGACACAGAAGCAAAAAATAATATATACTTCTAACTGTATTCAGGCCCATCATTCCATTCCAGAGAGATTCTGCACATTTTTTCAAATGTTACAGTTGCTTTCTACAACCCTTTCATATCTCTTCCTTCAATAACTTTATAATTAGTGAAGACTCCCTAAAACCTAGAGCTCTTTATTTTGCATATTGTTGCATTATGAAAATAATCTTTCTTCATATTTCATTATAAAAGTATTTCACTATGGGCATGTTTACATGAGACGTTCACTGTGCAGATTACTAATTAACTTCACAGTAAAAGTCTCAGCATCTACATGTGTACCCCTATTAGGGTGTACAAAACTAATAAACTCCAGAGCAGGGTAGTACTTGTGTTTACTTGTACAAATACAAGTACTACCCTATTGTGGAGTTTTTTCATGTGCAGCAACGCATGTGTAGACATTAGCCCGGCTAAAGGTGCCCTGCCCGCTAGCCTTGCACTGAAGCATCCTCATGCCCCAGCCAGCCTCTCTGCATCACACTTAGCCTGACTGGAGCAGCCCCAGGATGGCAGACTGAGACCCCAGGCCCCCTGCCATCAAGGACTGCTACAACCTGGTTCAATCTGCTGTGGTCCAGGTGCACATGTAAACTGCACACCTGGGTTCAATAAACTGTGGAGCAATAAGCTCTGCAGTTTATTGCTACACATAGGGTGCATCTACAAATGCCATTAATCTCTATGGTCACTAAAATAGGCTCTGTTTTCTGAAAGATTATCTATATCACAGTTTTCAGCAAACCTGGACAAATAGGCTAGTTACCACAAAAGGCATTTACAGGAGGCTAGCACGCTCACAAATTTGGATTGAATTTGGAGAAGAGTTTCAGCTTTCAAAAAGCATCAAAATCCAAGTTCAATTTTAAAATTATGTTTTGTTAAAAAAAATCCACAAGCTAGTTTAAAAAGGGATAACAAGTATCAGAAGGAAAATTTTAGTGGGTGATATCTTGTCCAACTCTAGTTTTAAGGACTTGAGTCAGAAGAATGTTCCATGCATCGAGAGATGCAGTTTACTTATATTGAAAATGTATGAAATGCATCTACATCACTCAAAATTACATTGGTTTTGAAAATAGGAACCCCTTTTTATATGTATAAAAATACGCCACTGCAAGTTTATCTGCCGCTTGCAATGTGATGTAATCCACATGCATCTAATCTAGCCCTGGAGTCTTACTTTTACCCAGCATATTACAACCCTGGGAGTCAGAACACAGGACTGACTCCTGACTCAGGGCTGATCCCTGGCCCCACTGTAGAATAGCCAATGGTACAATTCCTGCTAGTTGTAAATGTTCTTCTTGGATGTCTCTACATGTGCATTAGATCTGGGAACGGTTTACTTGCAAGTAAACTACTCATGAGTAAACGCTCTCAGGCAGGCATCTACACATTCAGGGAAGCAATGCTTCTTGTGAGATAAGGATTATTCAGCACCAGCCCCATTGTCACAGAGCTGGTGCTGGGAGATAAGGATATCTTCCGTCCCCTGCTCCGCAGAGGTGATCTTGGAGTGGAGGGGGACATAGTTCCCGCCTGGGCTTTGGTGGCAGAGCCCACCCTGGCAGCAGGCAGCTCCTGTGGGCAGGGAGCAAATTTCACACCCTCTGGTGACTGGATGACCAGGAGCATTTGCTTCCATTCAGACTTCTATACAAGCACTACTGTGCAGTTAGTAATCACAAGTAAATTTGCATTTGCAGGTAGCAAATTTACTCAAAATTAGGCTGATTTACAGCACAGTAAGCATGTGCACATGTAGACACACGTGCTTGCTGTACAGTAAACTGTGCTACAGTGCAGTAAAGCATCTTGTGTAGATGCACACCTTGCTCATGTCAACACATGTATTTGTGCACGCCTAAACTTAATGCCCCTTTGCTTAAGGTGCATTAAGGCAATTTAGGCATATGTCTGTGTGGATACACTAATGCTCATTAAGGTGCATTAAATTTAGGCCCAAATAGTTAAGTCACATTAGCTCATGTGCAGGCACGCTAATGCGCACTAACATGGTGTGTGCATTGATGCACATCGTGTTAAAGCACATTAATGCATCTACACATGGGCTAATGGTACTTAGCTATTCACGCTTAAAATTTGATACATGCTTTATGCAGGTGTCAAATTTAGGCTCACATAGCCTTAAATCACCATTTTTAAGGTTCATTAAGGGTGCGCACATGTAGGCACACACCCTTAATGCACCTTAAAATGGCAATTTTGGGCTAAGCCTGCTTAAAAGAGGCATGTGTAGACACGTCCCTTGAGTATCAAATTCTACCTGATTCTGAACAGTCAGTGCCATTTATGACCCAAGGACAACATTAATATTGCAAACTCTTTCTGACTTTACATTGCTGTCTGATGCTATTTCTATCACAACATGAACATCATCTTCAACGAGGATTTGAGATGCACTAACCCACCACAAGTAGCTCAGATAATAAATATTTTGTAAAAAGGATTAAGCCTTTCAAGTAATCAATACAAGCCCTCTCTATCAGTGTAGAAATGACAGGAGGAAGATAATATTGTACTGCAGGATAGGAGATTCTCCAAAGAGGGAGTAATACCAATCCATACTAAGGAAAATCCAGAAAAGAAAACAGCCGATAGGCAAATAGCCTTAAAGAAAGATTTGTTCTGTTTTTGTTTTTGTTACTAGTAGAAAGAATAAGAATTAAGCTTGACACACCAGGAAACAAATCTCAAGACAGAAATATTATAATAGAAATGTAAAACAGCGTAACATGATAGTAATATTTAGCAAGCAATTATACATTGGGAGCATCAGCACCTGAACTGTTCTTTCATCTTCAATAGTGGGCTCTGTTTCTTATTATACTATGTCAAGGCAATAGAAGTGATTTAGCATTACCATAGCCTAAAGGAACAACAAAGCTTTTAATCTTTTATTAATCAAAGGCTCATAGGAAATACTAAAATCTGTAAACCCTGAAAGGTGGATTAAAAAAGAAAGGGTTAAACATTTTTAAAAGTCAGTTATAGGTAATGTTGGGACAGTGGAGATCAAATTTTTATAAAACTACCAATTGTCTTTCCATTTCTAGATCTCATATGTATTTTGATCTTTATGCTGTTGAAAAAAATAGCATAAGAGTAACAGTAAGAGGCATAACTGGAAATGCAGAAGCTAAACTAAGGACATTATGCTCCCATATACCTCACCCCAGAGAAATTATTTCCTACAGGCTTAATGGAGGGTGGCAGGAGACATAACTAGAACTGGGAAACCTGTCATTCTTAACTCACCTAGTGCCATCACTTCTTGGTGGTCAGATTAGAGGCAGGACCAGGTAAAAAGCATTTGCAGAGGATAGGGGAGATGCTTCAAAATAAGGGGTTTTTTGTTTGTTTTTTGTTTGTTTTTTAAGCAGTGTGGGGGAAAGCTTTCTAGTCTATGTTTCAGCAGTTAATGTTCTGTCCTGGAAAAAATCACTTGCAATCCGATTGACTTAATTAGAAGTTGAAGCTAATGGGGTTGAAGAATAAGCTTCCTCTGTTTCCAGCAAACAAGCAAATCCCCCTTGGTTGTGAAATGGAAATTACTTTGCAGTGCAGAGAGGGCCTGGCTTTGACACTTCCACAGAGATAAAAGGGGATATGAACATAGTGCATCCAGTATCCCAGTTTTGCAAATGTACTTGGTTATACGAACACTGAGCTCATGACTGGCAAATATTTTGCATGCTGCCAATTAGTTTTAATTAGTACTAACAGCAAAACATGTATTGTTTTAACATTTGACTTTGGAAATGCTTTAAGCGTTAGGGGTGAATACCCTTTATATCTGAAAGAGGCAGATAATTACAATTAATTTTAGGGTTTGGTTTGGTCTGGTTTCTCACCTAGTAAGAATCATCACCTGCCAAAATAACCTACACCTACCAACCCTAAGCCACAAACATACTGTGCAGGAGGCTTGTTAAACACTACTCAAAACAGCCCTGCCCTGATACTCCACACCTCTCCCCCATCTTCAGCTTACAGTGACTCAGAACTAAAGTCTGTAGGGCTCAATGCATTTTGTCATGGTCTGTGCCAGATAGAATAGTGGCTTCAACAGACACAGATAAAAATGAATGAATTAATAAATTAATGCATTTCCTGAACTGTGAAGGCTTGTTTCATGGGCTTTATAGGTAAATGTCTGCACATATTATTTTCAAGGTTAAACTGGTAACATGCCTAGGAGTAGAAAGGAAAAAAAAAAGCAGGGCTCTGTTTGTCTTTGTGATGCAGAAGGACCAGCTAAGATTTTTGCTAACCATCTTCACTGTTACTTGACTTAGGACCACTATTATGAAACATTCCCTCACCAGAAATAACCAGCCTTCTCTATAGCCAAAAATTAGCCCTATTATGACCCAGAACAGCAGCATTGCTCCACTGTAAGACCTTGCTCTGCACCTGAAATGGTGACTGGAAAATGCATAGAAATGCATAGAAAAATGCAGGAAGCGGTAAATAAAGGTCTCATATCCCACTTTCATACCATTGCACTTTCACGTTGGCCAGTGACCATCAGTTCTGGGAGCAGAACAAAATGTTGGGTGACTTCAAGAGAGGCTGGTCTTACTAACTCAGTAGTAAGCCTATGAAGGCTAAGTCAGTCCCTGTAGACCACAAATGCCAGGTATTGTTTTGCAGGAAATTACTACAAATATAAACCATAGCTCTGAAAAGCGTATTTTCAGTAGAAAAAAAAAATATTTTATGAAAATATTTTGCAGATCTAGATTTTTTTTTATTCTGCCTGCCCCCACCTCGGTGCCTGTGCACCTTGGTGCCTGCTCCCTGTCCTATGATACCTATATCCTCTGCTGTCTCCTGCCATATATGCTGCTGGTTGCAGCAGCAGCAGCTCCTGTAGCTCTAGGATGCCAGAGCTGTTGCCACCACAGAGGCTGCTGCATGGCCGGGCTGGGGCTGAAGCTACCTTATGCTCTGTGTCCAAATGGGGCAGAGCCACAACAAATAGCAAGTTGGGTGGGGGGAGGGATCAGGGCTGTAGTTAGGGCCACAGCATTTTCAACCTTTATGAAGCAATCATACTGAAATTCATCTTGGGCAGACATCATGTAAACAGGGGATTTCCATATGTTAAGGGGATATGAGATGAGAGGTTTCTCAGTTGGCCTTTCAACTCGACCTTGCAACTTGCTTGTGCTGGCATACTGCTCCACAGCACCCAGACCAGAGCTGAGGGTCTGACCCACAGTATATCTGGGAAGTTTTCATTCCTTTTTTAAGAACTGTATCTTCATTTTGTTTCCTGAACCAAACAAATGAGGAGGTCTACCTTTCTTTGAGTGGCTTTTTAAACCTCTGTAGCTGTGTCCAGGGATTTGGGAGGCTAATTCCATTGAAATGAATGAGGATTGAACATCTAATCCAACAGGCATCTTTGATCATCTTAGGTTAGACAGAGTGGAACTTACTTTTAACAAAATCTTTCTTCCTTGTCCCCCATCATTCTCCATTATTCTCCCATTTGCAGTTTATGCAAAACTTAAATATAATGTGCCTTGGAGCTTACATATTTTTGTACTTCGCAACTTTAGGACATTCATTTTACTTCACTATGGTGAAACACTGCTTTTTTCTATATCAAAGTCTGATTAAAAAGCATATTTCACTCTATAGGACTCTTGCCTCTACATCAGAAATAAATTCATTCTTCTAGTTACTGAATCTGTGGTCCAACACTGGGTCAGAATAAAGCATCAATTGTATTAAATATATTTGAACTGGCAGAGGGTTGGTCAACCATTCATTTCGGCATGCACTGCTTTTCAGAGATTTCATTCAGAGAACTGAGGACAAAGTGGATAATATGCTTTATTACATTAAAATAAAATCACATCTGAAATTCTTTGACAGGACATTCATCCATTTGACAGACAATGCTCTTTCTTCTGAACATGAGAAAAATGACTAAGGAATTCCATGATTCAAAGATTAATTCTTTCTTTCTAGTGTGTAACCAAAATCAGACATAGTTTCATTCAGGGGAAAAAAGACTAACAATACTTATAATTGATATGAATATCCCATTTTCACTGGGAGCTGGTCAATCAACCCTTTCAAGAGGTACTTTAATCCTTTTTAAACATATCAGACTGTTAGTGAGCACTGTGAATATCTCACCACAAGAGGATTTCTCCTAAAGGCAAGCAGGCAGTGTTTCTGTCTTTCACCTTCCAACCTGGAGGTAAACTGGGGACCACTTTAATTTACCTACTAAGACCTATTTCTGTCTTTGCATGTATGCTACTATTTTCAAATGGAAAAAATGTTAGCTAGGTACCTGTGACCAGTGACAGAATGGGTAGTGCTGAAGTGATGTTGCAGCTGTGATGATCCAGGAAATGCACACCATCCACAGAAATCCTTGAAGAATGGACTGTACTTAAAAGTTTCCTTATGTCTATCCCAACCATACAGTTAGTCCAATAAAAGTATCACCCATAATAATTCCTGCCTCTTGTAATGTCAGAATGCAGTTTAAGAGATTAAAAACCAAGAACCTGAGCACTTTAAATTCATTGACCAGGTTACAAGGTGTCTAAAGAATCACCTGAAGCTCTGGGATGAGGATCCTCATCAATAGATTCATTCGTCAGGTACAGTGGAGCTGTCCATTGCAAAGGTCTTTACTTTCCTGAGCTACAAAGTAAACTGTCACAGCAATTAATATCTACCACAAAACTAGTCATCCTTTCCTACCAATGCAAAGCACACTTCACATCAAAAGCAATTCTTCTGTCAGCATTTTAACAACTGACTGGCATCCGACCAATGTACGGAATTGTTCTCTGTAATTCAAAGTCAAATTCATTACTACACAGTTGTGTAGAGCATCTATAGCATCATTTGATTGATTTTAAAAATCATTTCCATAAACAACCCCCAAACTTTTCAAATGTGTTACACTTTACCAAGATTCATGCATTATTTCACTCATGGCAATATACTGTTCTCTGCTAATAAATGCAAGTGAAAGCCATTTCTTTCTGATAATAGTGTCTTAAGCAATAAGCACCATTTAAGAAAATAAGTAGATATGCTCAGTGTAAATGGTTTTATTGCATATGCTGCTGATCCATTTAAATTGGAAAAGATGAATTTCTGTCGTAACATAGTATTAGCGTACTAAATTTAGTGTTCTCTCTTCCTGCCTCTCAAACTACTTCAGTCCAAAGGACACACGCATCTTTTCTGCCTGTCCTGTATTCTCTCCCAAGCAGTGTTGCCTCACCCTTTCATACAGTCATTTCTCTTTTCAGAAAAAAACAACTTTTTTCCCCACACAAACTGCTGCATAATGCAGAAACTTCTTTACTTTTCCCCTTCCTTTCTACCAGTAGTTCCTGTCCCACCCCTAGTTGTATAATGCATTATTTTCCATTACAGTACTCAGCTGTTTTGAAGAATCAGTATAACTTTTAACATTTAGCATGTTATGGACTATTTACAAGAAAAACTGAGGTGGAGAAGTAAGAGTAACATGAATTTCAATGCAAGTAAAATCCCTGATGAATTCTTTTGCTGGATATTCAACTGGCAAAATTTGCTTTAGCTTCATTTGTTTTGATGGAACAATGTCAATTTACACAAGCTAAGAACCCGACCTTTGGTTTTGGCAAGTTAGAAAACTTCTTGGGGCCTCAATTACCTTGCCAAGAAGAATGGTTGAACTTAAGGCTGACACCGAAAAACTGGATCTTGTCTCCAAGTTGAGTTTTCCTAGTTAAAAGTAATGGGTCTACTGGATTATCTGCTACATTTTGTTCTACAACAACGAGGAATAATCATTAACCAGATGTTATTGACATTGGCCAAGATTGTTGACTGAAATAAAATACTCATATCATATGGAAGAGCCATTGGAATTGTGAAGATGGTCATCCAGGTTCTGTGGACTACATGTTTATTGGCACATATGACTGGATTTCAAGGTCGGCCAAATAGGTTTGGACCAGAGCAGGCATCACAGACTACATCTGAGCTTTGTGGAATTGAGCTACCTTTGCATTGGTGGATGAAATCATTATCAGCACTGTTCTTGGAAGGAATGTTCCCAGCCACAATACTGAGAAAAGTAATATCGATAGGAACATTGCAATACTACTTGTCAAATCGTCAGGAACTGAGCAGAAATGTCAACTTTCAAAAGCCAATTCAGGTGAAGTTTGCTAGGCCATAATGTCATTATTTCAATATTTGCCAATTAATTATCCTAGTTATAAATATGTGATAATAGCACAGAATCCTTAAGTTGTTATTATTATACTATGCTGATTAAAGGAACTTTGCACAATATGTATGATAGTTAAAGAACTTTGCTGCTAGTCCTCCTCTGCCCTGGAATATTGGTTTGCCATGGAAATTCATAAACAGCAAGAATCTACCTACTGCACTGGGAGAATGCCATACCTCCATGCTCTACCAGACATATTAAATCTGTTGATTGCTTCTTAAGATAAAATGCAGTACCAAGCTCGTGCCTTAGCAAAGAAAAAAATAAAAGCATCTTTAAAAGATTGGCATAAATATGGAATAAAAGAGAGAGAGTTAACTAGCAACAATCAGCAGTAGTGGGGCATTTTGGTAATGATAGTACTGGTAAGTACAATATGAAATGGTGATATCGAGCATATGAAAGAGAAAAACTGAGAACCAAGAAGATGGATACTTTTACAGACCTGAGAGACTGACCTGAGCTAAGAGATCATAGGAATAGGGACTAGAAGAATATAGTGAAAACATGTCATCTGAAGTTTGCCAAAATATTCACACCAGATAATCTTAATTGTGCACAAGGTATAAAAAGGACATTTTATAAAGTAGACAGGCCTTTAAGGAATGGATTATCTGCAAACAGTTGCCTATCATGTATGATAGGCAATGAATTAAACCTAGGTGTGAATAAAAACCTCTTAATCACAAAGAAGACATGGTAAAGAATGGTAGGAATATTTCTAGAAAAGGAGAAAGCAGGTTTGGCTGAGGCAGAATGGTATAATGCAAGTGTCAGAACACAATTCAATGGGATTTCAAAAGTAGTAACCATGGAAAAAGATTGAAAGGGCACATTGCCAGTGCTCTCTCAGGGTAAAAACTGCACAGTAGAATGAAATCAGAAAACACTTGGTTTCTATTTTTGAGGTTCTGAATATTAAGTTGTTGGCATTTTGCATGAATCTTCTGTTAAAAGCAGTTCTCCTCTCCATAGAGAGCCTTGGCATGGGCACATATAGCACCTAGAACAGCTTAAATGAGGTTTAAACCTGAAGGAGAAAGACATACTATCCAGTTAAACTGGCTTAAATCCACCTGAAACAGTTCAAAAGAGTACCTGGAAAATCAAGTGCTACCATATTTACCCAAATCCAAGATAATTCTGAATTTAAGGTGACTCCTCCCAAGAAACAGATTCTAGACCCAGAAAATATATCACTTTTTTATAATTTCCCATATCTAGAATCTAATTTTTTGAGGGTCATCTTTAATTCGTTCACCCCACACTGCTGCAGTGGGGCAAGCAGCAGCAAGAGCAGGTGCTAGTGGAACAGGCAGCAGGGGTCCTTTTTGCCTATCCCCTACTCCTATAGCCCCTGATGCCTGCAGGTCCCTGCCTGCCCCTGCGGCGGCTGTACCCTCTACTGTCTGCCCCCTGAACTTTTACCCCTGCCACCTCTCCCCTGGGCATTTGTCCCCTCTGTGCCTGCAGTCTGTGATGCCTGCACCCCCTAACACCTGCCCTCCCCCGACTTTACTCCCCTGGCCACTGCTTACTTTCCTCTTGCAGCTCTGTCTACTGCTGATCTTCCACTCCAGGCAGAGGCATGGAGAACAGAGCACATGCTGCCTCCGGCCCCAAATTGGCCATGAAAAAACTACTGCAGGAGAAGCACTTTTAGCCCCAGCCCTGGAGCCAGGGTCAGCGCTATCACCAGCTCTGTGTGGCAGGCAGTATGTGCTCTGTACTTTCTGCCCTGGACTGAAGCTGGACACCAACAGGAGCCAGAGCTGTCAGGAGATAGTAAGCAACAGTGGGAAACAAAGGCAGGAGGAAGCTCAGGCTGACAGGGGCAAGTGGTGAGGTAGGCAGAAGCTGCAGTTCCCACTTGGACCCTAGGCCAAGGGTGAGAGTTGCAGCAGCAGCTTCCACTCTCCCCACCCTTGTACTCATGTGCTGAATGGAGGGGAAATCTAATATTAAATTCAAGTAAATACAGTACTTCAAAACAGTCAGTGTTGTGTAAGTACCAACTATTCTGTGACACAGGTCTGGTCATCCCTTCAGGCATCCTCTGCCTCCTGCCCGCACCCCCAAAAGACACTGGTTCAAATGGCTACTCTGGAAGGTAATCAGAACACTATTGTCTATCTTTTTCCCTTTTGTTTGCATTTTTTATCCATTTTTATCTCATTTAATAAAACCTGTCTTTCTAATAGCTAGCTGTGTCACTCCCTGCTCAAGTGCAGGTCATCATTATGGCCCTCCCAGCCAAAAAGTGTAGGTCCAAGTACCCCCAACTCCCCCCAAGTCAGGTGATCCCGCTGAAGGCTTTGGCCATTTGCAATGTATTGAACTCATTTTTAGATGTATAGATATTAGGGGCTGGAAGGGACTTCTTGAAATCATCAGGTCTAGCCCCCCTGCGCTTGGGCAAGAAAGACTGCTGGGTGACTCCAGCAAGGTGAGCGTTCAGATGTTTTTTGAAGATATGCAGAGTAGGTAATTGTACCAACTTTGGGGGGAGTCTATTGCAAACCTGGGACACTCAAGTTGTAAATAATTTTTTCCTTATGCTTAATCTAAAGCAGTCTTCTAGCAATTTATGAACATTAGTCCTACTCTTTCCCTGGGGAGTCCCAGTGAACACAGGTTCTCCCAGTCTCCTGATGTGGGCCCCTTATATTGGTTGCCACCAAGTCCCCTGTGAGTCTTCTCTTTTTCAGGCTGGACAGACCCAAGTCTCTCAGCCTCTTATTGTATGGCCTACTCTCTATACCTCTAATCACATGCGTAGCCCTCCTTTGGACTCTCTCAATCCTTTCCACATCCTTCCTGAAGTGTGGTGCCCAGAATTGGATGCAGTACTCCAGCTGCAGCCTCACCAAGGCTGAGTAAAGCAAGAGAATGACATCCTTAGTTTTGTTTGAGATGCATCAGTAGGTGCATACCAGTGTTTTATTTGCTTCGCTGGCTACGGCATTGCACTGGTGGCTCACGTTCATCCTATGATTTATCAAGACCCCCAGGTCTCTTTCAGTTGTGGTGCTAGTAAATGTAGCACTGCCGGGCCTGTAAGCATGTTGCGGATTGTTTCTCCCCAGGTGGAGCACCTTACAGTTCTCAAGTTGGTGTTGAACAACCTGTTGGTGTTGAACTCATCAGGTTATGATCCACCCACCTTATGAGCCTGCCCAGGTCAGCCTGTATCCCCAGCCTATCTTCCAGCATGACCACAGGTTCCCATAATTTGGTGCCATCTGCGAACTTTGCCATTCCACTTTTTACTTCCAAATCCAAATCATTGATGAATATGTTAAAAAGCACCAGTTTAAGTACTGAACCCTGAGGGACACCACTGGTCACCAAGTGCCATGTTGACTCAGTTCCATCTATTATTACTTTCTGGGTCCTGCCTCAGAGCCAGTTTCCTAGGCAGGACCGATAACCTGGACCATTGGTTTATTGAGGCTGCAGTTCCCCAATTTTACCATGAGCATGTCATGGGAGACCAAGTCAAAGACTTTTTTGAAATCCAAATAAATGATGTCAACCTCATCTCCCTTATCCAGGTGGCATGGTACCTGATCATAGAAGGAAATGAGGTTGGTCGGGCATGACCTGCCCGGAATGAAACCATGTTGGCTATTTATTAGAAATTTGCCTTCCATGAGAAGGCATGCATTAAAATGCTCCCTTCCATCTATTAGAACGCTCCCTTCCTTCCATTCGGAAATAAGGGAAAGCAGAAAAGTGGAAATGCCCCCAACCACAGGTCACCCACCCCTGGGACTCTCAAAGCATGGGTACAAGTATACCATGGCGATGCCTGGTTGGCCGGGTGCTGACTCCCATACCCTAGTATTGGAGCCACATAACTTCACACAGTTGTGAACCAGTGCTCAGTGACACACTGAAACAGTTTAATTATTTTATCTGTCCATACTTTGTCCACCAATAATTGTGTTAGTTTGCAGTTAGTGACATTTTGGAATGTTGCCTTAGTTATATCTGTTGGCACCTCTTTACACTACCCAGGCTACCCACAAACTGTAAGGTCCCAGCTGGAGGGAAGCAAGGTTGGAGATTAGGGTGTAATAGCTATGATTGGGCTACCTTGGTGAGACATGAAACAAACTACCAACATATACCACATATAATGTCTGATTAATATGATCTATGCTCTGGGAGTATGAGGTGAACATCTCTAAATTCAAACTATAACCTGTCCTGGTGCTTTCCTTTTTATCACTTTCCATAAATTGTTTGCTCACCTCTCTGATTAATACTGTGCTTAATACTCTGGCACAGACTAAAGTGCTCTATCAGCCTGCCCAGGGCCATGAATGTGACCCCCCTCTCCAAATTGCCATTGAGGGAAAGACCCTGGAGATAGTGGAGCACTTCAACTAACTCAGTGGTCACCTCTCAGAGAGTGAACATTGGTGAGGAGATCGAGTACAGGAACTGGTTTCTTCTTTGGGAAATTGCTTCAGTATGTTTTTATTTTATTGTGATCTCCAAGAAGACACCAGCATCCAGTTTTACAAGGCAATCATCATCCCCAGGCTCCTCTATACATATGAAATATGGGTGACCTACTGTTGTCACCTTAAGAGCCTGGAAAGGATCACCAATTGTGCCTCTGAAAAATCCTCCACATCAAATGGGAAGATCACCACATATACACCAGCATCATTGCTGAAGCCAATGTTACCAGCATTGAGTTGGTGATCCTCAAGCACCAGCTTCAATGAACTGAACATTGTGTGCAGATGCCTGACTCTTGACTCCCAAAACAAGTGCTCTACTCCCAGATTAGTAATGACCTGAGATCTCATAGTGGTCAGAGGAAATGCTACCAGAATCCACTGTAGGCATACATCAAGAAAACACATACTGGCATCAAGAATTGGGAGGAGTTGGCTGCCAAGCAACCCCAGTGGTGCCACAACCTCAAACAAGAGGTAGCTCATTTCAAGGCAAAGCATCTTGCCCTTGAAGCAGAGAAGACAGAGTGGAGGAAGGAAAAGGAGAGGAATTCCAGCTTTCAATCTACTTCCCCCTACAGAGAGACCTGCAACTTCTGTGGACAGATCTGTGGCTCAAGGATTGAACTCTTCAGTCACCTCAAGACCTGTCAATGAGTTGTTATAGAGATCATCCTCAAACTGAGGGACCGATGATGACAACAGTCAGAAAAAGTAGGGTCACCTATAGCTGAAGACTACTGAAAACTCTTTGAGCAGAACTTACTCTACCTAGATATAACTCACCAGAAAAAAACACAGGGGAAATAATGAAGAAAAAAAGTGTTCAACAATGGGGGGGGGAGTAGATTATAGATGTTTTCCATATTATTATGGGCTCAGTTGGTGCCTGTCTTTTGTCAGCATGCCAGAAGTTGTAAATGCTTAAGAAGTCTTACCTTTCCCCACAAACCCACGTACAAATGCTGTGCCTGACTATGTTGGGGAGGCAGCTGCTCTTGTTAATATGCTCATGTCAAAGGAAGTATGTTAGTCAAAAGGAAGGGATGAGGTCAGGGTGGACCTGTAGTTCCCCTACCCTCAGTTACAGCAAACATAGCTGTTTGGGTGATGAGGGGGAGGTGCATTGCATGAAGTGAGAACCTACTGACATCATTACCGTGTGCACACCCTCAAGAGAAATTCCTGTCTAGGTCAGCTAAAGTTCTCTAAAGGGGCTCTTAGTATACTGCAGTGTGAGAGTGTTGGCTTAAAAAAATCTCAAATTGGCCCATGTCACATGCTGTTGGCCCTTTTTAGAGACTATTTCTAGTATGTCTATAGGTTACTGCATGCAACAATATACAAATGGAAACTCCTTGTGGTAGCTACTGACACCAACACCTCCCTAAAGTAAATCTTTAACCATTAAGATGCAAAACATTAAAAAGGTCAAGCATAGCTTCATTATCTTCAAGGGAATGATATTCATTTAATCCAGGGATAGATTTGGCCTGTAATCATGAAATGAGTTCATGTATTAACAAAAGGGCCACACACACACACACACACACACGCACACAAAGACCAAAGGAAAAAAAACCTGTTTAGGTCACCAATTTTTCAAGTTTATTTTACATCTAGGCTGTTTTCCTAACCTAATTTCTTCTGGAGAATTTAATGAGTGTTGATTCAATTTATAGGCAGTATTATTTCTTCAATAGCCCTGAATCTCATAAAAACCACATGAGCTTTCTTATTCCAGGTGGTAAAATGTAAGTGTATCTTCAATTTCCACCTGTTTTCATTTATTGCAGAATTGTTTGCTCTGCTGTGTTCTTGTCGCTAATCTGTGCTACAACTTGATGCTCATTAAGAGTCTAACTGCAAACACTCACTCATGCTGGGCTTGGACCCATTTTCAGTAGGGCTGTCTATGTGAGTACAGGTCTGTAGGAATAAAGAAATACACAGCAAAGCTGAAGTATTCCAAGCTAGGCAAACCCTCTGAGTCTACCTATTCAGAAAAAATCCTAGAATCATAAAAGTAGGGTCGGAAGGGACCTTGTAGATCTTCAAGTCCAACCCCCTGCCTGGGCAGGAGAAAAACTGGGCTCAAATGACTCCAGCCAGGCAGGCATCAAGCCTCCTCTTAAAGACCCCCAGGGTAGGAGCCAGCACCACTTCCCTTGGAAGTTGGTTCCAGATCCTAGCCGCCCTGACCGTGAAGTAGTTCTTACGGATATCTAATCTAAACCTACTCTCCAACAACTTATGGCCTTTATTCCTTGTTATGGCTGTTATTCCTTGTTAAATCAGAGCTGAGTTTTTGGCTAGCAGATCAGTGACACATAAAACTCATATAACAAATACTTTGGACCCCCACAACCAGCACCTGCAAACTCTAACTTCTCAGCTGGTAGAAATAAATTAGTTTTTAGTTTTTAAAATGGTAACAAAAGTATGAGGACTTTGTTGCTATAGAACTATCCAAATTCCAGCCTACAGGGAGCCATTTCTCTAAAGCTAAAGGGTGGGGAGAAACGAGCAAAGAGAAAGCTGGCTGCTCTTAACTGTCAGTTTGCAGGAGACAGTTCTCATTCATTGCAGAAAGTGATTAAGAGCATAAAATCTCTCTGATGGATGGAGCATACATATCTACTTACAAAATCTGAAAGTTAATATCAAACAGAGTAAAATGTGTTTTTAGAAGAAGGAACTGAACAGCTTGATAGCTGTGCTCTGATTTCAAAGAAACTGTCAAAGCCAAGTGACTTGTGTGCCCATATAAAGTAAACTGCTGTCTGCTGATGTAAGCAGAACTACTGGGGGTAAATGGAATCGATAATGATGAACCTCACCCTAGCATATTTGAGCAAGCCATTTTGTTTTTACTTTGTGCAAACAATGCTGACATTTAAGAAACTGGAAACCATTTTCTTTCAACAGCTTCCAAAGCTACACTAAGGGAATTTGATGTAAATGAGGTGGAAAAAATGCAGCTATATGGAACATGCTCTATGCAAATTGAAGGCAGAACAAAGACTTTGAGGATCTCTTATGCATGAGACCATCCCAGGGAGGCATGACAATATTATGCATCACACAGTATGGTGCCTGTTTAAATAAGCTAGAGCATTAATGAGTCCTACTTTGCAACAATTTAACAAATAATAAGTAGGGGTTTAATTGTGGACAAATGAATTAGACTTTTTTTCTTTCTTTAAAAGAAAAAAAAAGAAGAGAACAGGTTTGTGAATCTTTGAAATTCATATTTCTATAAAGATGAGAATTTCTGAGATGAGTTTTCTTTCTGTAAGGGTCAGAACTATACCATGCTTCCCAGTGTCATTTACCTAGAACAGAACCTGATAGTACCACTTCACTGTGTTTGTTACACCACTTAATTCACATCAGTGAGAGTGATATAAGCACTCTCCTTTCAATATAACCACTTTACATACTTCCACCCTATGGTATGTACTGAGTATTGTGTATATATGTGTTCATTCTCACCAAAAAGTGGGGCTATTCAGGGTCATGTGTCTTTTATTGCTGTCTTCAGTTAAGCATTCAACTAAGTATTTTGTTTTTCCATGTCTAATCTGACTAGGAGAAGCAAATCCTTGCAATATATTCTGCCTCCCACCCAGGGGAACCCTGTCCCCCATTGCTAAACATGAGAAGATTGAGGATACCTGCCCAGAGAAACTCCCCAACCAGAGGGGCATGTCCAGCAGTAGCAGTGTGGCCATACTCTGGAGGGAGCTTCTGACCCACCCAGGCTCAGCCTTATCAGCTCACCAGGTGAGCCAGATTGGTTCAGTCAAGGCTCCAGGAGTTACTTCTGGCCCTATACACTGGCAGGAAGGAGGAGGGTAAAGAGGAGAAGAAGGGGCTGGCAGAGAGGGCAACTACCCACCTGCCAGTCTGGACTGAAGTCCCTGGGAATAGGGTAGCAGACCCACATAGTCTATAGAGCTCAGGGAAAGCGTTTCTGTGTTAATTGGCTGTAGTGGGCAGTTAATTGAGCTGGTGAGGTGCTAATTATTAGGAACCCCCCCCCCC
>NW_017729006.1:9334586-9341699 GCF_001723915.1 Gavialis gangeticus | reverse complement strand
CCCCCCCCCCCATGCCAGTTGTGGCTTCAGTGGTTGGGAACTTGTGGGCTGAATGAGAAGAGGACAGATAGCAACCACTATGAACTCCGGCACCATGGGGAAAAGTGGATAAACAGAAATGTCAGGTCTTTGTTGTTGTTGTTTTTTTTTTTTCCTTTGTTTTGCAAGGAGATTTTTTTTTTTCCTTTTTCCTATCCTTGCATTCTTATGGGTGGCAGTCAGCTCCAGGCTGGGGAGTCATCACCCCTCCCAAATTCATTCATTTCATCATGACAGGTGAGAACTGAGAAGAGCACCGATGTGATTGACTGACTGGTGTTTATCCAGCCTAAGAATGGCAAGTAAATGTCAATGGGATGCAGAGGTCTGTGTTTGTACGTGGTGATATCTCCACACTAAACGCACATACTTTAGGAATAAAGCCAATGGGGATACTCCTATCAAGTTGTTTAACCACTTGACCATTTGCAGGATCTGGCCCACAGACAGTATTCATAAACCAAAGCCTAATGACTGCCAGTTCAGGAAGAAACGTTAATTAAAAATGATTTTCCTTTTTTTGTTTATTCTGCTCTTATCTGTGTAGAGGTTGTACCAATTTTGCTTTTGTAAGAGTCAAATAGTTGAAGTGATAATTACCATACTTATTTTCTTTGTTCAAACCATATAGTAATGATGACATTTAAAATCACGTTGAACCTCATACTTGTTTGTTTCCTGGTCCATACTCCCTGGTTCAGATTGACTACTTTTGGTCATAAAAACAAAACGAAATCAGTGATGGAGCATGTCTGAACCTTTTCAATAAAACTAAAAGCTGCAGTGTAGCATTTCTTGAATTCCATTACAGAACACACAGGAGAGTAAGAATCATTTGATTGGCTAATAAGAATTCTAAGACATGACTTTAATCAGCAGCACCAAAGATTCACCCCATATGTGGTTTTTAGCACTGATCTGTGCTGATTAAAGACTCAAGATTGTTCTTGCAATCATTAAGTACATGATGAGTCACCATTCATGGCAGTAATGCCACTGAATTCAGACTTGAGTCTGAACATGAGTAAGTTCTCCTTAGCTGGGTAAGGGCTGCAGGGACTGGATCATGGCTTAGAACTTATTTCCACCCTCATATAATTAATACGATTAACATTAGCAGTTTTACCACAGCAATATTCTCCACCCGATTCCTACTATGTTGGATCCTGCTACGTATATGCCAGCCATTCCAGAAACTTCATATGGCACATACATCTGTTGCACACTTAAAAATCTTTGCCAGAGGTATAACAAATCAGCCTACATATTCACTACAGAATATGGGTACTTTTGGCTCTTCTTATCCCCAATTATCCAAGCTTGCAAAACCTTTTACAGCCTTCACCATACAAGATAGATTTCCTCAATTTTCAGGAGAATAAGCAGCATACTACAGAGCTGTTATAGCTCTCCACTCCAGATTCCTTTAAGAGGCAGTAAAGAAGGGGCAATTAGGACAGAATTAATAGGCCAGATCATCAACTGATATAAATCACCATTGACTCAACTGAAATCTATGGAGCTGCGAATTTACATCAGCTGAGCTACTGGTCTCAGTACTGCTAACATGTGCACAATGCTGGAGAAAATAATAAATCAGAGGGAAAAAGCACTACTATGTTCAAAGTATATATACACCATGGACCTCTCTTTGTATTTCCAAGCTAGTCTTATTTTCCAACCTTTTCCAAGATGGATGTAGACAGATTGAAACCAGTCCAGCAGAGTGTGACAAAAATGACTTGAGGCCTCAGAAGCATGACTTAAAGGAAGGCCTGAAGGAATTAGGGTTATTTAGTTGGAGAAAAGAAGACTGAAGAGGGATTAAATAATGGTCTTCAAATACCTAGAGGGTGATTACAGAGGGGATGTAGATAGAGTATCCTCTGTAGCTACAGGGGACTAGGAGCGATGGCCTCAAGTTACATCAGAGGAAATTTAGGTTGGAAATTAGGAGGAACTTTGACTGAGGGTTGTTAGGAATTGGAACAGGCTACCTAGAGAAACTGTGGATCAGTGGCATACCGACGTCACACCCCTGGGTGCTGGCCTGGGGTGGGAGGCACCGGCTGGGCCCTTCAGGGGTTCCTTGGTCCCCCAACGGCACTTCTGGTTTTACCAGAAGCACTTCTGGGCTCAGCGATCGACCGCCAGGGTAGCACCCCCCCTGCTCAGAAATTGGCCGCTGTGGGCTTCCCCATAATACTCGGTGATAGGCTGTGGACTGGGGGTGCAAATGTAAGCATTTGGTTCCGGGGGGCTGGAGACCCATGGTATGCCACTGCCATGGATTCTTGAATCCCTGAAAAGTTTCAAGAGCAGATTAGATATTTGGTTGAAATTGGTTTAGTCAGGAATGATCCAGTCTTGATCAGGGGGTTGGACTAGATAACTTTGTGAAGGCTTTTCTAGCACTGCTTTCCAGTGATCCTATGTTCAGGGGAAAGCAGAAGCTAAAACCAAGCTGATGGATGTACTAGACAAAGAAAGTGGTGACAGTAATTAAGCCCTAGTGAAATATGAAGGGAGAGAAAGCAATGTCTTGTGCTTTAGTGGGATATTATTTTGAAATGCAGTAAACCCAAAGCTCGTGTGCAGGCAGCATATTGCAAATGGCATTTCTGTAACTAATACTATTCAGTGCATTATCTGCCAGTTTTGAACCAACGCAAAAATGTAACTGAAATAATAATTCCCAAGGCACTATGTCATTTCTATACCTAATTTTGTGCTAACCAGAAGTTGTCATTTTATGGAATTTCAAGGTCCTTTTTGCATAAATTGAACCTGTAATCTCTGTGGCTATGCACATTTTACAACATAGGAAAAATCTGAAGCATATTCCTTGTATTAGAGGAGATGCATCACCCATTTAACAGTATGCCGTTGTTAATAATTATATTTAACCAAAGCAGCTGCATCTATGAAAAAAAATGAATAGGACAATCAAACAAGCAGTAGAAAATTTGTCCTATATTTCTTTAGAATCAGTGATATCCAATAAAACAAACTAAATAGGCACTAATGCCTAAGGGGCACTAATGAAGCAGACTAGAGCAGGAAGTCTTCCCATCCATTCCTCTGAATCTGTAAAAACAAGAAAAGCATAGCTCCTACAATAGCTCAATTAGAGGGAGTTTCAGCTTTGTTTAGTTCTAAACCTGTTGGTCAGACACTCTTACATATTTCCTTAGCCTGAATTTGGGGACCAATCATAAAACCAGACATGAAATGAATGATTCAGAGTCATCTAAGAGTTCCTAGCAATTAAGCTAGGGAAATGCAATGGACAAGTTAAATTAAAGGAAAGGCTCTTAAAATGTAATTCTGTTAACAAGCAAAAAAGAAAATAATTTTACAGAAAGCTCAAAATAAAAGATCACTAGCTGATCTGTGGCAAATCTGAAGAATGGAGCGATAAAACCTGCTTGCTTTCACAAATCTGGGGGCATAGGCAGATGGTTCTGGGTGTGCCAGAGCAGGAAACAGCAGTTATCCTGTGCCACATGCAGGTCCTCCCTGAGCCAGGAAATACCATCACACCCTGTAGCTGATAAGATAAACCAGCTCAAAGAGAGCTGTGGATGCTTTGGTATTATTCTAAGAAATGATTTCTATAAGAGTTGAAAATAACATAAACTGTATTTGTTTAGAAGAATTCTGCCCAAGTGCTATTGACACATCCGGATGTTTCTCAAACCAGCCAATTATTTTATCTTACATAATGAAACGAGAAAGAAACTTGGGAGTGTAAAGGCTCCAGAACACATCAGCAAAGGATCATGCTTCTTTCCAGTGTTGTTTCTTGCTATTTGAACTGGAAGTAAAACCAAAAAGAATTCAAAAGAAACTTGACGTCTGACCTGTGGCCTATTTAGCTTTTACTGAAGCAAAACTCAAAGTCAAATTAGTTAAATATTGAATAAAAATTAAGGAAGGACTTGAAGACTGGACCTCAGATGATTACCTCAGACGTGTCTGTGTAACTAAGTCCCAAGAGCACATAAAAAAGGAACTGTATCCCCAAATGCATCCCTGCTGCTAATTCAGGTAGAAGGATTTCACTTCTTTCACTGTAAATGTTTTTCTCATCAGAGGAAATTCTAGAATAAATTTGTGTAACTAACATTATAATATGAACCAGCATCTGAGAGACTAGGGACAGAAGTTACACATAAACTGGTTTAAGGGATCAGAAACTGTTTCAAACCTGTAACAGAACAGAAGTTCAGTGTATATAAAACCAGTTTCAAAATGGCCAAAACTGGTTTAAGATAAACCTGGTTGAATGTAGCACCAGACTTAACTAATTTGGGTCAAATTGATTTATAGAACTTCTTCCCCAGGCCCTTTCCTGGTTTAAGTTAAATCACAGTCCCCCAGCATCCCAGCATGCTTTCCAGTCCTGGGCTGGGCTGGGCTAGGCTGGGCTGTCTGCTCCAGAGAGCAGGGCTGGCCCTGCCTCTCTCTTCCCTAGCTGGAGCCGGGGCAATGGGGCCAGACAAAAGCCTGGCATAGCCCCCTGAGGCAAAGGGGGCAGAGAGGGGGCTTACTCCTCCCTCTCTCTCCTCTTCCCCCAGGACCATAGCTAGGGTCTGCCTGGCCAGCACATGGCAGCCCCTGTCAGCACCTCCCTCATTGCTCCAGCAGCAAGGGCAGGGATGTGGCCAGATGCCAGCTAGCATGGTGTAGGGGGCAGGGAGGGGGTTTATTTCTCCCCTGCCAGCCCCTGCCCATTCTTTAACAACTGCATGTCAAACAACTGCCTGTGCAGCAAAGGTAACTAACACCTTGTTAAAATACCAATCGAAGAGCCATCAAGACTGCAGTATGGGGCTAACAGCTTCTATTGTTTCTCAGTTATTGACCTGCCTACCTAGCAGAATGTGTTTTCCTATCCAGAGACTTATTGGAGGAAGGGACAAGATAGGACCCTTCTTAAGAGGAAGACTCCACTCCTCCCACCACTAGCAGAGACTAAAGTAAGCAGTTGATAAGAGGATGGACTGCGATTCCTCTCACCTCCCCCAGGCAATGGGGGAGAGGGAAGAGGCTGGGGAACCAGGCTGGTCCCCTGCCACCTGTGAGCACAGAGCCAAGTCCTGCAGGACCATACTGAGAGGTGGGAGGTGTTAGCAAAGATTGGGGGCACAATCATTACATTATGTGCTGAAGATAGAGATAAGGGAACAGGAGAGGATCCCAGACAGCTTGAACTAGTGTGACCAAAGAAAGCAGAGAACTACATTTATATTAAAAAGCAGAACCTGTAAAAGGTGGGAGACTAAAATACCTAAAGCAAGGACTTTCAGAATCCCTGGCTGTAAGCCCTATGGGGACTTTTTACCATTTTGTACCATCTACATTTTTCCCAGAGCCTGATGAAGGAACTTTGATCCTGAAAGCTTGCAGAAAAGGACAATTTTTTTGCCATTTTCCAGGTGGTCTAATAAAAGGTATCATTTTGGAACCAAGAGTTCTAGTTTTTCATATGGCTGTAAGCAGACACTCTGCCCCCAAGATTATGTAAGACTTATGCAAGGCTTTCTCTTGTCTTTTTGGTTTATTACATTCCATTTTAAGTTAGACTAAGTTGTGTTTACTCTCACTGTGTTTTACTGGGCTGCACAGCTTAGACTAACCTGCAAAGACTGAACTGATTCAGCCTCAAGCTTTTTGACTGTCTGTATCTAGCCAGAAAATACTGGTGAAAAATGGTCAGCAAAGGAAATGCTCATGCCTTTCAAGACTAGAGGTTGGGCCTAACACCCTAACTGAAATTATACATTAAGCCTTCTCTGTAGCTGGGGCAGAACATACCACCTGTAATGCTTTTCTCCACAATGAATTCTGGCTTGAGCCAGTTCAGTGGTATCAGTACAATTATAGCATTGCAGAACTGACCAGTCCCTTGTATTCACAACTTTGGGAACCTATAATAGTCAGTAATCCTGGATTCAAGTACTGATTAGACAGCACATACAGCAAAACCTAATTCCATTGTTTCCCTGCCTGCAGTAGCGGTTCGGAATGGAAAGCTATTACCCAATCCCCTCCGTGTTGCTCTTCTTGTAAGTAAGTGGTTTTAGTAGATTACCAGAGGATGTACATTTCATATTTAAAAACTTTGATACGACTGCTTAGTCTGTGAGTGTAAATTAAGCTGTTAGCAGTAACAAATACATAAAGCTAATGTTTAGGGTGTAAGTTCTGCTTGAGAGGGCTTGATTAAAAGCTCAGATTTGAGCACCAGTGAACAGATTAATATTTATGCTGTCAGGCTGATCTGAAACAAATGAGATCATTCCAAACAGGAAAGGGACATCAACTAATGTAAATTAACTCTTTCTGCTTTATACCTTTTTCCTCTCCCCCCACAACATATATTTTTTAAATGAAGAGTTAAAAAAGTTGAGTTACTTAGGAGTTAAAAAGATGCGTATATAGGAATTTGTAGGTTTGTCTGGCTCAAACACTAAACAGGAGGTTGGGAGGCAGAGAAAGGAACATATCTTCGTCTTAGTGGGCGTATCTACATGAGCCACTTACTGAACAGTAGCCTTATTACACTGTGCAGTAGCATCCTGGTCAAAAACTGTGCGAATATGCTACTGTGCAGTGTTATTAGGTTCCTGCGCAGTAAAAATCAGGAAAAAAACATGCACTGGAGCTACTGTGCAATAACTGTAGCTACTGTGCATTTACTTAGCACTTCATTAAGTACTAAACTAAATGCGCAGTAACTACTGTGCATTAACGGACGTGTAGATGTTCCCAGTGTTTGTCAGAAGTTCATGTTCAACATTGTTTAGTACAAGTAGGAAGTCTCCAAGACTTGTACCTGCCACTTTTTCATTCACACCTTGAAGAAGGTCTGAGTCAAGAGCTATCTGCTGCCTGGCATCAACTGATGCAGGTGAGGGAGTTCTCAGCCAAATGGGTCTCGTCGGGGAACCTTGGCAGGTGGAAGAAATAGACAGACTTGAGGACTGGGCTCAGAAAAGAGACCATCTCTGTGTCTTCTGTTACTAAGGATGTTTCTCCCACAAGGCTTGAAAAAGACTTGTGGGTGGT
>NW_017729006.1:9312207-9329586 GCF_001723915.1 Gavialis gangeticus | reverse complement strand
ATTGAAGGATGTTCAGAGTGCTTCATATAACATAATATAATGAGTCTGCTTTAATCCTGGCAGGTGGAAGAAATAGACAGACTTGAGGACTGGGCTCAGAAAAGAGACCATCTCTGTGTCTTCTGTTACTAAGGATGTTTCTCCCACAAGGCTTGAAAAAGACTTGTGGGTGGTATTGGTACATCTGCCTCTGGAATGAAGTGAGAATGACTTAAAAAAACCACCCAGTGCCATGGCACAACAACATAATAAGTAACTGTTGGAGTCTAATTAAGCAGACCAGAAAACTCCACAAGCATGTCCAAAAAAAGAGGGTTGCCAATGTTTTTCTCATTGACCATAGAAAACCTGCCCATCCTGCCTTTCCTGCCCGTGCTCTTTGCAGACAGTTTCATGAATCACTTGCTTCACAGTTTGCTTCTAAACATTTGTTGTATGTCCTGAGGTTGGAAAAAGACAGGCATCTGTTATGCATGGTGTCTGGTTTGTTCTGAGCATTGCATGGGCAGCAATATACCATGGTGTTTGGCATACCCCAAAACAGAAAGCTAGGTAAATATTTGATAACTAGTTAGTTTTCTCCTGTTTGTGAAGAGTCTGCTAAGATTTCATGATTTTTAACAAATTTATTCACCATACCATTTCTATGTTGTGAACAATTCTGTTCTGCAGATTATTCATAAGCAGTTCACTGAGAGCATTCATCCTAACTGTGCTTAAACTGCATACATAATTTGACATTTCCTGGCTAGGGATGAAATTCTGTGACATGCCCAGTAGGCTTGTGTGAAGCGGCAAGTATTTGCTTTGGATCTGGATTTGGCCCATTCAGAGAGACAGAGATTTGTTTTGGAGATTTGAATAACTGTCCCAGTTCAATTTGGCCAAATCAGATCCAAAGATTTGACACTGCTTCGAAGATTTGGCCATAGACTAAACAAGCAGCAATTCTCACCACGCTGGACACAGCTGCCTCCAGCTGGTAACTCTGTTGTGGTGGGCAGAGTGGAGAGGGAAGAAGCGTGGGGGGGTGGCAGATCAATGTCCCCACAGCGAAGGAGGGATTTAGGCTGGGGCTGGGACAAACTGCCCAGCCAGGGCGGGGGCAAGGGCATGGCACTCAGGGGATGGGAGGGCTGGGGGGCACGGCAACACTGGGAGTGGGGGGCTATGCTCTGCTGCTGCTTGCCTAGCCAGGATTGGGGGGGGGCACAAGGCAGGCATGAGTCACTCCAGGTGGAAGGGGGCAAGCAGCAGCAGGGAATAGCCCCCACTCCCAGTGCTGCCATGCCCGCATCCTGTACCCCACACCCCTGCCCTGGCAGCACTGCAAGTGGGGACTATGTCCTGCTGCCACTTGCCCCCTTCCACCTGGAGTGAGCCATGCCTGCCCCTCCTCTGCTCCAGCTGGGCAAGCAGCAGCAGGGCATATCCCCCGCTCTCAGCGCTGCCACACCTGCATCTGATGCCCCCAAGTCCTGTGCCCCCTACCCCGCCCCAGTTGGGCAGCTTCTCTCAGCCCCAGCCCCAACCCCTCCTTCACTGTGGGGGTGTTGATCTGCCCCCCACCACGCCCCTTCCCTGCCCCCTCCACCCACTACAACAGACTTACTAGCTGGAGGCAGCTTTGTCCAGCCTCTTTGAGGACTGCTGCTTACTTAGTCTATGGCTGAATCTCCAAATTGAGCCAAATCTTTTCCAAATCAATTTGGAGGCTTCTGATTTGATTTGGACCATTTAATTGGTTTCCCGACTCAGTTTGGATTCGGAGATTTGGCTGCCAAATTGGGCCAAATCTCCCCTGAAATGAACCAGCTACCAAAGCTTTGCGCAGCCCTGATACCCAGGACACACCGCATAAGCACACTATGCCTCATGCAGCTTAGGCCTTGAATTTTACCCAGGACCAGAATAAACGTTGGGGCCTGGTGCCAATGCTCTTGTTTACAAATTCAAAATGTCACTTTCTGTGACTATTCTTCAACCTTTGCTGGCAGAAGTATGTTTGAAACTTACATGTACAATCATTAGAACACTGAAGGGAGACAGGCCAAAAAAAAAGTTAACAAAGTAAAGTGAAGGCACTAAATAAAAAATAGCGTGATTCTCTAGGATAATTAAATAACGCAAATCCCAGAAAAACTGTTTGGAAATGGTACCAAAAAAAAAACCTGACGGTAAAATGGATCTAGTACCAAAACCCCGATGTATCAAGCCAAAAAATATAGTATTGTTAATTCCCTATAATGCTTCCAATACAAGATTTTTAGGTCTATACTTAGAGATAATCAATATAAATTAATCCTCGCAACCTATTCTTGCTCTGTTAAAACAGATATAGGATATGGACTCTTTATATTCACTTTGAACACTGTTAAGCATTGCTTCCTCTTGCATACCATATCTCCTCTTGCATACAAGAGTCCAATCATAAATGAAGAAATTAAGTTGCCCAAAACCAGCAGAATAGCCACGTCCAGAACATGCCATACATAGTTCTCATCTTGAGGATGAGGCCTTCCCTGCTGCTATGAGGTATACCTCCCCTCCTTAGTACAAATAGAGGACACAGAGACCTCTGTGTAGAAGTGACCGGCAAAGATTAGGCTTGGCCTCCTTCTCTCCCTTAAGAAGAAGGTCTATAGGCTGCCTTCTGTTTTTAAACTCTGCCTGATTTTTACATTGGCAAGTCAATACTCAGCCCTTTTGGAACTCTAAGTATGATGGCCTAACTAGTGTTATGATAATATTTGATGAGACAAGATGAAGACCATACTTGCTGAGAATGTTCATGCTATTGTAAAGGCATCTGACTTGGAGACTGGGTGGTTCTTTGTGTGCAGGAATCTCTTGCTAGCATAAAGAAAAATGCCTAAAAACTCCTATTTAAACAGGCTCTTCCCAGATGAAGATGCAGGGTGGTTGGCTGTGTCTTTTTCATGATACAGTTATCCTTAGCTCCCGACATTGCCATTGACAACTGACATAAATCACTGTACTGCTAGATGCAGCTTAGAGCCTGGCCATGAAAGCTGAACAATTAATAAAACAAAGGGATTAAGAAATGTTAAGCCAACAAGAGACCATTAAAGGCTTCTGTTCTGGTTTCCTGCATAAACACCAGCTACAGGATATCGCCTAGTCACTTCTGCATCCGGTCCATGACCTCTGGTTCAGCTAGGGCACATCTTTGTAAAGACATCCAGTCTGGATTTAAAATCAGATGGAGCCACAGCTACCAGCACGAAACACCTCCCATATGCCCTTGGGTAACTCTCACAACAACAGAAACATCAACATCTCCCCTCATATCTCATACTAGTTACCATTTTAATTGACTGTTTTATTCTTAGAAGAAAACGTGGTCCTAGAATAAGTCAGAACTCCATGCATTTTGCAGTTTCATATATGAAGTCTAAATCTGGCTAAAAAGGTTAACTTGGTTAAAGTAGAATAAGAATGATGCTGTAGCTGTGTTGGCCCAGAAATTATGTAAGATGCAAGGATTACTTAAAGTGATATCTTTTATTGGAACAACTATTTGGTTGGTATAAAGTTAGACAAGCTTTCAAATGTAAGATGTAAGACCTGAGGATGAAATGTCTTACGTTCAAAAACTTGTCTAACTTTATCCCAACTGCATAGCTAGTCCAATAAAAGATATCATCCTAAGAAATCCTTGCATCTTGCTTAGTTAAAGACACTTCCAGTCATGTATAAAAATGTTCATGATGTTAGGATGGATTTTAGAGCCAAAATATGATCTTAAATGTAAAGCTAGAAAAATATTATTTATTTTTGGAGGCTTATTCTGGATTGACACTGAAGCAATTGAAATTAGAATCAACCCCCCCAAAAAATCTGGAACAATCTTATGGGCCCAAGTCTTCGAGCACAAAAATAAATCTGCTTTTTTGAGTGTTGCAAGAAAAGTGGACCACTCTGGAACCCTGCGTCCGAGAGATCTCCTGCAGCATTATATGTAATTGGGTAGACTTTACATGTAAATACATAGTTCCTGTTTAAAACAGGAATATTTCTGTAGCAGTTCAGTCTTTTTGTAGCACTACAGACATTGGGCATGTCTGTATGCTCATGTGACAAGGGGCCACCTATTTAGGGCAGTCCACCCACCTGACCAGCCTTGTAACTCAGTAGTAGTTGTTCCTAGGCAGGAGGCTGTCCATTTCATGCCCTAATCCCAAGGGCATAATACATGGCTCCGTACCATCCCTACACTGTGTCCCATGCCTTGCAGATGGCATTAGTATATGGCTCCTCACTATATTCCAGTCTGAAACTGGGCCTCACTATATTCCAGTCTGACATTCGGATCTCTCCTACTCAGGCAGTCTAACCTCTGCCCTCATACTGGGCTGCAAACCTCCCTAGATCCCTTTCCCTCTCAGCAGTGGCCCCCTCCAGAACCTTTGGCTTTATAGGCCCTGGCTTCAACTCTAGGCCAGTTGGGACTCCAAGCCTCTAGCTCTGGCCATCCCTTGTGGTGGGCACTCTGGTCCTTTGACCATCCTGGTCTTGGCCCCAGCATTGGCCAGCTGAAGTTCTTTGGGTAGGTTTTTGGCAGCTAGCCCTCTCCCATACAGGTCCACCTTCTGAACTTGTGGACCACATAGTTACTCTGGACCCCTCCTGGGCCCGCTGTTCCACCTTCTCTAATGGGCTCTCTCTCTCTCTCTGCCCCTTACTGGGCCTCTACTCCAGCCAGCCTATGCACAGTCCTTCAGGCCCCCCATGGACCCTACTCTACATGGCCTCCAGCTCTGACTCAGCCCCCTCACTGGGGTCACTACTCCACCCCCTCACTGGGGCTTCTGGGCCTTATGCCCCATGGGCCTCAAGCCGTACTCTGTGGGCCTTGACCCTGTGCTTTTCTGTCAGGGTCTGCACCCCCTAGCTTGTTCCCCCCACAGGGTGACCCACAAGGCAGCAGAGGCTGAGGCTTTCCAGCACCCCATACTCACCTTTCATTAGGGAGGCATAGGTGTAGCATTTCCTGGAGACTGCTCTGCCGCAGGCAGCCCCACCACACTATCCAACCCCAGCAGGGTGTATTTTCAGGTCATGCCTCAGGACCAGGAACCTCCTCCATCCCTATCGTCCCTACCTTTGACCTCCAGGTGTTTTGGGAGCAGCAGTACTCTGGCCAGGAGATGTTCACCCTTCAGTTCCCTAGTTGCAACTGCCTGGCTCTGCTCTCAGGGCCTGTCTTATACCCTGACTGCCAAGCCCTACATCACTTAGGCAGTCTCCTGGGTGCCATGTGACCCTCCTGATTGGTTCTGCTCCCATCTGTAGTCTGATTTGCAGCCTGCTCAAACCATTAAAGTGGCAGGTACAACCTATGCTCTGCCACAGCTCACTTTTTGTCTTACTAGAAGGGTGTTTGTAGTGTTATAAATGTAATGTGGGTCCACTGCCCTACTGAAAAGCTAGAATATTTTGCATACCTACATACTGAAGTACCTACATGCCCCACTCAAAAAGTTACTCTGCAGAGGATGTAGGATCAATGCAGAAATGCTGTAATATTTTACCTTGGTTAAAAAACATGAAAGCCCTTTGGCAAAGTTTAACAATCGACTTTTCCCCTGATAACTATGATTTTTCCTAATTTACAATGAAATCGTGCAGTCTTTATGTGGACAACCACCACATGGGATTAATGGCTGTTTTGTGTTATTTAGAGACCTGACACTCAGGTTTTTCAGGATAATATTCTCAATATTTTATGGTTAAAAGAAAGCAGATGAACTGCAATGAAAGAAATTTCCAGTAATGGCACAATCTCATCCCATAGCAACAGAAAAATATCAACAGCAACAAAGATAACATAATGATATCACAGAAAGGATCCAGAGGGCAGAATATGTCTAAAAAAGAATGACATATGCAAAGATAGTTTGGTTTACAACAGGGAAAAAAGTACAGAAAGTGCTGAGGATGGATAAGGAGAAAAGGAATATAAACATAATGAATGAGGAGCTAAACTTTTAAGATGGTGAGGAATGAATCCCCATTTTTCTTTTACTGTGTTATTTCCTCAGTGCATTGGGTTCTATCCCAAAGGGAGTGGAGGAACGTATTTTGCCTCTCTGGAAGAATAGCAGCACAGAGAAAGTGTATGGTACAGCTGTTGGAGCCCTAACCCAGGTCTGAGGAGACACAACTTTGGCACAGAGGTTCCATTTGACCTTTGAAAAGTTATTAAGCTTTTCTGTGCCTCAGCTCCAGCTACAAAATGGGTATAATAGTACTCCCCTGCCTCCCAGGAATGCCATGAAGATATATTAGGAATGGTAAGGTACTCTAGTACTGATAATGTACACTAGAGAAGTACTTAGGTAGTTCTCTGGGAGGAATGTGATTTGTTCTACCCTTTTCAGGGATGAAGTAAACATTCTTTAAATTAGAAGTGTATAGACCAATGCATTTAAATTTAAATGCATTGGTCTATATGTACTCCAGAGTTAAATGATAACTTTTCCCAGGCCCCTTTTGAATTGCTCATGAACTGTATAAGACAGCAGTGGGCTACGAGGCCTTCATCTTACTGCAGTATTCAGTATCTTGATACTGTACATATACAACCATAAGGGGTATTTAGAGTTCAGAACATTCATACTGATCTTTGCTACTATTAACATGTAGTCTAGTCACTGTGGTAAAAGTGTCCCAGAGAACTTCTGAGTATTTAGATTATCTTCTCCTATACAAGCTAATGTGACTACTGCTTTACTAATAACCAGTCATGGTAGGCTTTCAAAAAAGCAAATCCTCTAGTGCATTTTCAACCCAATTTCTTCCATACTTGTCAGTGCAGACCAATGGCAAACACCCTTTGTCCCCAGTGTAAATAATTAGGATGTGGTCTATATTACTTACGAAAAGCCACACTTCTGTGGGCCTTGTCACACGTTCACTCATAACAGTTACGAGTCATTAGGCTGTTGTGACGTCTTAAAATTAGTACATGTTAGGCGCCATAAGTTCACTTGCAACAATTGCAAATCGTTAGAATGAAGTGTACCTATCAAATTTAGTATATTTTAGGATAGTGGTGCTCAACATTTTGGCCCCAAGAGTCAGACGAGGAGCATTGGTTTGTGGCTGATTTGGGGACCATGGTCCCATGTGCCAGGATCGGGTCCCAAAAACTCGGATCAGACCCCAGGGACTTACATTGCCCCTCATACAATCATTGTGCCTCAGGGCTCCACAACATCCCTGCCTGGCTCCACATGCCATGAATTGAGTTTGGGGACCCACATCCTTGTTTCTTTGGCTGCCAAATTTTTGGACCTGTGGAGAACCCTGTGGGCGAGATGACACAGCACCAGAGGCTAGATTTGGCCTGTGGTCTGAGCACCCCTCTGTTAGGAGACAACCCTCAGCAGAAAAGGAACAAATCTGCATGCTAAAATGCTTGAAAGTACAACTGCTTGTTTTTAACTGCACTTATGAAGTGTTAAGGTGAATGTGTAACACCACCCTATAAGTTGGGATAAAGCAGATCAAATTCGTTGACAACTTGACTATCTTGTCTTCAGTAATGTTCACTTGGGTACTCAGGGAGCCAAACCTAATCCACTGTTTTTTGTAACACTGACAAATTATGTTGTATACTACCTACTATTCTGAGCAAGCCATGCACCTGGAACAATCACTTCATTGTTATGCTCCCCATGGTCATGCTCATTTAAACATTTCTTAGCATAGACTATTTAACTTTGTTCTTAACACTATCCTACCCTATGGGCTTTTTGTTCTCTTCCAGTTATTTATTAATAAAACATTATTTTAAAATATTACCAATTGAAACACCCTGAAAGAACATTTTGGGTTGTTACAATAGAAGTATATTTGGCCTGTTATCATCATTTCCCCTTAGATATACTATGAGTTAAACTACCATTCAGTTAAATTACTTCTCAAGCAGAGGGAGGATGGAGACTTCAGCTCAGAGTTAGAATTTTTGGCCGTGTATTCTTTACACGCAAATGTAGACTAAACATTCAATGTTTGGTAATTTTGTTCTGGTATCAAAATATCTATTTACTTGCTAATATATGCTTAAAATCAAGGTTTGAAATGGCTGGCTATTACTGAATTCACCTATTACAGAAAACAAAGTCTCCAGCTGTTAGCAATACTCCTTCATCAGTGAGTTCTTCTCTGCATAGAAAAAACAATGCATCTTGCCTAATGACTGAGCATTTGATAGCTCACTATGAAATATAATTCAGAAGATAGTAAGAGCCACACCTAGCAATGGCTGTGATGATACTAATATAGGCACAAAATTGTGCTTGGAGGTATCTATTCCTCCCATGTCTACATCTGTAATTAATTTGAAACAATAAACTCTGGCGCATATCACACCAGAGTTTATTGCTCCTAGGTGCTGCGTTTGAACATGAGCCCTGGACCACAGCATGTTGAGCCAGGTTGCAGCAGCCCCAACTGGCAGGGGGCCTGGCTGGGGGTCAGCCTGCCAGCCTGGAGCTGCTCCAATCAAGCTCAATGTGCTGGGGGGGGGGGAAGGGGGCAGAGGGACAGCATGAGGGCTGGCTGAGGCATGAGGTTGCTCCAGTGTGGGGCTAGCCAGTTGGCAGTCCCCACACTGATGTACCCTCATGCGTCAACCAGCCCTGTCAGCGTCTATATGTGTATTGCTGCATAGTAAATAACTCCACCATAGGATAGTACTTGTGAATACAAGAATTTATAAGTACTATCCTACAGTGGAGTTTATTAGTTTACTGGCTGCATGTGTAGACAGCAAGACATTTACTGCAGAGCTAATTAGGCCGCTCCTCAGTAAGCATCTTGTGTAGACAGCCCAGAGTATGTACAAAAATGGTAGCTGGCTCTATGTCCCTTTTGTCCTCTAGGTTGTTCCAATACATTTTGAATAATCCCTTGTTAAGAAAAGGAAACTATGTATTTTTCACCTAAGCTTACATTCTCATTTATTTCAAATTCTTCGTATAGCTTTTCTTATTTTTCCCATCAATGTCAATGTTCTTATAATTCAGAGCCCTGCATAACTTTTCTTATTAGTTCTCCTGTCTCCACTCTTAGCTACTTTCAAGCCTTTCCCCTAATGTACCATTGCAGTATTACCAACCCCAAACATGCTAAAAACTCTAGAGTCTAGCTTTAAAAGTAGTTTTTTGAAAACAGTAAAAACTCATGATGTTTAATAAAATTGAATGTATGTATTTGCCTCCTGGTCTTTAGACCCTTGGGACAGAAATGATTCACTCTTCCAAGCTTTTCTTACTTACCCTAAGGCTAGAAACTTTCATTTTTAACAAATGAAATTTGAGATTTTCATGCAATCCCTAGATTCCAGCAGCTTCTAAAAGAAAACACCTACTATCATAAGATTTACAGTTAAATCATGATGTTGGCAACACTGTTACTGTCTCCTTCTCCATTTTATATTTAAACACTTTCTATGCCAAATCAACACTAAAACTATAACACTTTAAGAGACCTCTTTAAACAAACTCTTAAAGTAAGATTTTTCTTATCACATACCAAATAGTTTACGTTGTGTCTATATCCAACCTTGGCTGTTAGTTAGTAAGCTTCTTTAATAACATATTGAAAATTGAACATACAACTAGTGGCCAGTAAATAAAATAGTAAGAATACTTAATCCAGTCATATCCGTCAGATTAAGTAAATTCTTTTGGACCCTATTGCCACCAATTCATAAAAAATTCTTTCAGTACATTGTTCCATGTTTAGTTCAGTTGTAGAAATGTGTTACTAACAACTTAATTCAATAAACTGAAGAACATGCTATGTCTCTGTCAATGGTACTTATGTATACTTGTGTGTTTTACGAGATCACTAGAGCTTAAGTGTGGCAATTTAAATAACAATACATTCTTTAGTCTTGGAAGGTTTGATTTTGGGAGAGGTAGCTGACTAAATCATTAGAGTATCTTCTAAGTTTGATTTTTAAGCTATGTAATGTGTAGGTTAAAATCATCATCGCACAACTGTCATATGCCACCTATAAATTTATAAAGGAATTGCAATGTGTCTTTAAAAACAACAATATTACAGGAAGCAGATGACAATAACCATTAATGCTACTAGGGGGAGGGCATTTATGTATCACAATACCACCCTGAAGGGTACTAATTCATATGATAATACATCACTATGTTTTGAATTTGTTTCCCTTTAGAATTCATTTGCTTTGCTGTTTTTATGTACAAATATATAAAATGCACATACTTATACATTTACGTGTATGTACGTTATTTAAGGTAGATAAGGTTCTTTGGGTAGATGTGATATCTTTTATTAGACCAACTGAATAGTTGGAAAAATTGTTTTTTGCAAGCTTTTGGGCACAAACACCCTTCTTCAGGCATACAAAGAGTCTTCTGGTGAATTTTGTGTTCTGGGTAGAATAGAAGCCAAAATGCAAAATGCAGGTCAGTGAAAATGCAAATGAATGGCAGTGAGAATCAGAGGGGTGGAAAACAATAGGTGTGAGACAGGTGTGGGTGTGGGAGGGGTGGAAAGGGGGAATGTTGAACTGGTGATAGAAGAATGTAGCTGGTAAAATGCAGACAGGTTACCGGGGGTATCAGATGGCATGCAGGTTTTAATGTGCCATAAATCCAAAGTCTGTATTTACTCCACACCATTTTGTATCCAGTATGTTTATGAAGTGAAGTTCATAGGCTCATCTACAAAAGGTATTTTGTAATTCCCTTTGAGGATTACAATCAAGAAACTGAAGAGAGATTGGTTTTCTTGTGAGAAGTGGGCACCCACAGGTAGTAGAGTATTTTTATCTTTGGTAGATTTTTGGTGTGCATTCATTCTGGTACACAGTTGTTATTGAATGAGCTTTAGTTAAAGTGCCCCCACAACTGTTTTGAAGCACGGCACACTGAACACATGGCTACACTGCAGGCACTTCAATTAGAGAGACCCTCAGGCCTGTCCTCTCCCCCACTCTGGAACACATGTATAGATGCTGTCTTAGACAGTTTCCAAATACAGAAATTGTTACAAGGAAATTGCAGTTTAAGACTACACTATTTTAAAAGTCTAGTCTGATTATCTAACTGAAAACAAATAGCTTGCATAGAAACCAATAACAAAGTAATGAAAACTTATTGTGACTACTGATCAACAAATTATTGGATAAAGAACATTTTGTTACCTCATTTCAGCTTGAATATGTATAATTTAATCTCAGCATTTAAGAGCATTTCCCACGCCCAAAATTGCTCATACACATAAATAGGGCTCATGAGTCCATGATTCAACTTAATACAAGTTGTTCTGACTTAGGAGTATGACTCTGTTGTGTGGGGAAGTTATCAGCTATTTGATTGTCTTCCATAAACATTGGGTGGACTTTGGCTAAGTGATGGATAGGAAACATTAAGTAATACAAAGGGAAATCAGTCAAGTTAAACAACAGATGTAATGGGGATACCACAAGGTTTAGCATTAAAGAAACTGATTTTACTGTCTTTATTGAAGGCTAGTACAACCACGCAGCTTGTCCTAATTCTCCCATTCACTGCACTAGAATTAATAATTGTGCATAAAACTAGGTGTACACGTGTGCACATGTACACACACACACACACACACACACACACACACACACACACACACACACTTTAGTAAACTGTATTTTATGATTTGCCATGGGAAAAAATAATAGTTCTAATCTGTCTGCTTGGCTCAGGATAAATGTTAAAGTGACCTTAACAACAGAGAAATTTAACTCGCAGTAGGAAATCAAGGCAAAGAAATGCTTTGTTTTTATCATGTATGAGGATGAATAAAATGACATCTGTGCTGAATTTACCAGGCTAAGTCAAAACTAAGCATGTTAAGCCAAAAGAAATAGCAAAATTTCAGTACACTGATATCTTTAAAGTAGAAAAAAATTGTGTTTTCATGACTGATTACTTAAACACAACAAGATCCAATAAGATCCTAGAATGCAATTCTTATACTGGATTTTCACCACTGCCAGTATATTTTCACTAAAATTACTAATGTTGAACAGCACAATAAAAGAATTACATGCCAAATAGAAACGCAGTCACTCTGGATTTTAATAATGTGTTGCACTTACAAGTCTGAGGAGAACAAAGGCCGACATTTTGAGAGGTTGGTAATGATTATGTAAAACACAGATGGGAAAACGAGCACAGAAAATTTAAGTAACCTATCTGAAGTCATATAGAGTCAGTGGCAAAAATCAGAGGCTCAGCCATGCAACCCCTGTAGTAAATATTAATACATGCTATGAGCAAATGGTCCTTACTGTTAATGAGATTTGCACATCTATTCTCCCCATGGAACACATGGACTTTGCATCTCATAAAAATTGAAACCTCAAACTGAACTAAGAATATTTTAAACAGATGCAGATTTTGAAAATGGTTATCACAGATATGGTATTGGAATGATGGAACTCATGAATATTTTTATTTTGGAGACAATTTCAGCTTCAATGGACAATGAAAGAGATTTTCTGCTGTATAAGTTAAGATGGTTAGCCACTCCTACTGAAGTGCTTTCATCTTCAACGGGTTGCCAAAAAAATATCAAAACCTTTATAATGCTTCTCTGGGGAAGGTTATCTTACAGATGGAAGCCCTGACATTCAAGTGGAGATGAGGCTTAAAAGTGGCAAATTCACATTTGAATGCCTAACACAGTAGTTCTCAACCTTATAGACTCAAGGCACACTTAAGGAAAATGCCAGTTCTTGGTTTTCACTCTTTTTTGACTAAAGAAAAATAATAGAGCAATTCTTCTGTTGCAAAGAACTCAAAGACCACACTATAAATTTCTATTTGAATTTTTTGGGTTTATCTTGTGACTCATGTTTGCAAACCTAATAGTGCTAACAGTGTGTTGCATCCTGTGGCACCCTTGAAAGGATTTCAAGGCACCCCAGGGTGCTTTGGCAGCTTAGCTGAGAATCATGGCCTAAAGTTGTATTACCTAAAGGAAAATTTCAGAGGTATAACAGACAATACCATCAGTCGGTCACTGTTGGCGGCCAATTGCCTTTCAACCTTTGAAATTCTACCTGCAAATTTATATTTAGGCACTAAAACAAAATTGTACCCTGACTTTTAGAACTGCTGAAACCCATAGTCATTGGCCCTGATAGGAAGTGGGCCATCAGTTAAAGCAGTTAATTCTATCAGACATCTTCAGTATCTTTGCTATAAGATAGCAGTTATATCTTTTAACAGCAGAACTAAAATAAGGGGCAGGTCTACTCTTGCTGGCATGAGGCAAAATTGAACCCTTTTTGACCCAACCCTCCTGCTATGCCTAAATGGAAGGGGAGCAGCTATCAGATTCAGCATCTCCTTAACTAGTAGCTGCCCTCTCTGTGGCCTTCTGTAATTGCTATGCTCTATAGGGAGGTTGCAAACAGAGCACAAAGCAAATATCTCGGGGACAGATATAAATTTCATAGTAGGCTCTAAGGGCACCTATACATGTGATGGACCTCTGTTCCAACATTGCTAATTAGCACGAATCAGAGCAGATTCCATTGAGTCTGCTGGAGCATGCTAATTAGTGCAGTCCAGCAGCCTTCACATCACACGTATTCCGAATGCCTGCATTTCAAAGTGGTGACAAGCCCGCTTTAAGTTCAGCTCATTGAACGAGCTTTATTTAAAGCATCCCAACCGCCATCTTGAAGTGCAGGATGCTAAATATGCTTGATACTGTGGGTACTTTAATTAGAGAGGTTCTCAGAGCTGCTCTAATTAAAGCATCTCCCCTCCACCCTGGAGCATGTGTATAGATACTCAAAGCTATTGATCTTCTTTTTAACAGAAGTCAAGGTAAAACCTGGAGCTTCATCAAAGTGATGTTTGCTTTTGTTCAAAGCTACCCGATGTGATTGTGATGAGAGAAATCATAATTTTGAGACCCTTCCTTAGACTAGGAAAGTTGGAAGTTAGGAGATGGTCCCTCAGGGGAAAAGGAGATAGAAGGTTTGCAAAGGTTGCCTATGGCTCCACAATAACACTTATTTTTTAATTCTTCTAATTCATGTATACCTGTGTTTATTGAACCTGGTTATTGTCACAGTGATAACAAATGAATTTTGGCCTGGAGTAATCTCTTCTCTAGGCCCACCATGCTTATTTATATATGTATAGAGACTTGCAAGGGTTACACTTTAATGCTACAGACCCAAGAAGCTCCGATTATTTGAATGCATATTTAGGGACAAAAAATTGCTCTTATTTATACTTCAGCAGCTCAGATGATGTCAATAGGATTACATCAGTGAAAAAAAAAGCAGAATATGACCTCCTGAATTTTGGGTACTCTAGTCCCAATATATTTTACATGAAAAAAAATTTTTTTAGACTTGCTTATTACTTGCCAAGCTAGTGGGGGGAAATCTCTCTCCCCATCCCCCACAAGATTCTTGAGGTGATTACTTGACAACTATTTTTTTCATTGTAGTCTGAAAACCGCTGGGATTATGGGCTCAACATAACCCCTTGGGTTTTACATATGTAAAGTAAACTAAATGAATCAAGGCCAGAGTGTGTATATCTTCCATTGTGCAAAACTGAATACATAGTTAAATTAAGAACAATAGGCATTCATAAATCAGCATGAGTGCCCATGAGAAACAAGTCTTCTAATTAAATAAGGAGAGAATCAACAGTGCTTGTTCCAGGAATTGTTATTTGGTATTGAGGCTGCATATATTGATAGCTAGTGAAGAGGTTTTTACTAGAAAAACTTCTGATTTTTATTTACCAAATCAAACACTTTCCTAACCATAATTCATTATTAAGGCAAATTAACAAAAACTAACTTATTTTTCTAGATAACCTGCATTAGTATTTGCTAAACAAACAAAGCTTTAAAACTTTCTTGCCAGAATTAGAACAACTGCTGGATGAGATCAGGAGAAACACAAATACAAGAACTCTGCTTATATGAATGGAAACTGTTGTGCCACTTTCCTCTGTTTTGTTTTTAAAGCTAAAAAATTAATGAAATTAACATCTGTCATGGAGGAGGAAGTTCTTACACAGTGACACAATGCTTTAAGAAAGAATAGTACAGTATCTCTTCTCAGCTACATTGCTGTAAATCTGAAGTGGCAGCTGTGATATCACAATATTTTTTCTGATGCAAACGTATAAAATAATAATATCAGCAGTGTTTGGTCCAAAATACAAAATTAAAGTGGTTATGGTCAGTGCAGCTGGAGAGAAATGGTCCCTTTAAGACACCTCTCTAGTTTCCTGGTCCTGTGTCTGGGCCTGTCCTTGACATGAATTAGAGAAGTCTTAAAACTACAGCTAATTATCCATGGCTTCTGATGGCCCTAAGGGTGATCCTAAAAATCAGGGGCTGCTGACAGACATTAAATTAAAGATGAGATTTTAAACATTTAGCACAAGGAACTATAGCTCCACAAGTTCAAAGGAAAATATATGTAGGTTATATTGGGCAATAAAGCCAGAAGCTTCTAGTGACATCTTAAGAAGATGTCCATATTGAACACATTTTTGTAGCAAGATAAAAAATTAAAGATCCTCTTGAAATTTAACCCATGGACTATGATTCTGCTACACAGAGCAAAGTATATAAATCTGTAAGCTACAGAAAACAGTCTATGTTTCGGACTTTGACTGGTAGAAGCTCTGATAATCACAAGTGGGAGAAAGTAAAACACATTTTCCACAAAAACTGAAAATGTTGAGGGCATTATTCCAATCACCAGCTTGGTGGAAACCAGTGCAGTGGAAATTAGAAATACCTCTGACTGAAGTCAAATGAGGGGAATGAGGTCACAATCAATCTCTTAGGATTGTTCCCTAAAGAACTTTAGGTTCACAAATGCTTAGCTTGCTTTTGGTTAATATCCCATGGAAGACACTGGAATCATTCAAGCATGTAACTAAATAACATGGCATGATTGTGGCTCTATCGCCATGTAGGAAGATTTGAATATTTTCCAAGGACCTGCCCTACCACAAGCAGTAAATGGATCACACACAATAGTAATAAATGGATTACTAGTAATAGTAAATGTATTACTAGTATAGTAGTAAATGGATCACACAGATTTACACACAATAGTAAATGGATCACAGTGTCATTACATAAAATTAGTAGTTCACTTCTGGCCTTGCATTCTGGTATTATTGATGCACTCCCCAATCTACGTGGCAATACAGTATACAAATGGACATGTTCTATCTATCATCTCTGGTGTTTTCCTCAAAACTCTTACATGTTGCTTTCCTGGAAGATTATATCTTGAATGAAGCTGGGTTTGAGTTTATGTAGCATATTGTGGTGGAAACCTTCAGCCTTGTCCATATGATAGAAATCTTGCCAAAAATTCCCTCCAAACTAATAAAGTTCCTGCTCCAACTGTGTTAGTGGCTTTGAGAACCCTTCTGTAGACGTGCTGCCGGTATATCACCCACTGTATCAAAGGTTTTGTCTACATTCAGTAATGGCTGTGCTGCCAGACAACAGCTATGACTGTCAAAATGCCTAACTGTATGCACACTCATTTGCTTCTGCTGGGTTTGTGCTACTTCACACAGTAGATGTGACACTAGCAAAAAGTTGGTTCTGGGAAGACCAGCTGAAGGAGGAGCTGCAGCAGCTAAGTGAACCTGACACATGCCTTCTTCCAGCTGCCAAGTGGCAACGGAAACCTTACTCTCAGAGTAATTGTGCAAGCAGGAAGGATTGCTCTTGGGGTGTAGAAGCAACCTTTGTAGTATAGACTAGGTCCATCCCTGCTCCGAGTTGTGCTACATGGGGTTTTACGGAGTGCCTGAGCAAGTGAGTACCTAATTCCTATTGAAAGTTAATGGGATTTGGGTGCATTTAAAAATCCAGTCCTCTGACCACAACAGAGCTTCAGGTGCCTTATGCAAGTAATCCCAACATTGCTAGTGGTTGTGGAGCTGAACCAACAATGAAAAGTTTTGCAAAAATGGCCCCTGCTATGACAACTAAATCGTAGTAACAGAAAACTTTCCCCTGACAGGTCCTGGAGGACTGGAAAAGGGCCAATGTGTTCCCTATTTTCAAGAAAGGGAGGAAGGAGGATCCGAGTAATTATAGGCCAGTCAGTCTCACTTCCATCCTTGGCAAAGTCTTTGAAAAGATTATTAAGGCTCATATATGTGAGAGTCCAGCAGGAAAAATTATGCTGAGGGGAAACCAACACGGGTTCATAGCAGGTAGATCATGCCTGACTAATCTAGCCTCTTTTTATGTCCAGGTTACAAAACACTTGGACGCAGGAGTAGGGGTAGATATCATTTACTTAGA
>NW_017729006.1:9308999-9311455 GCF_001723915.1 Gavialis gangeticus | reverse complement strand
AGACTAGGGTACCTGGACCTCTTCAGCCTCCGCAAGAGAAGGTTGAGAGGTGACCTTGTGGCTGCCTATAAATTCATCAAGGGGGCGCAGAAGGGAATTGGTGAGGCTCTACTCACCAAGGTGCCCCTGGGGGTCACAAGAAATAATGGCCATAAGCTAGCAGAGAGCAGATTTAGACTGCACATTAGGAGGAACTTCTTCACAGTTAGAGTGGCCAAAATCTGGAATGGGCTCCCAAGGGAGATGGTGCTCTCCCCTACCCTGGGGTCTTCAAGAGGAGGTTGGATGAGCATCTGCCTGGGGTCATCTGAACCCAGCACTCTTTCCTGTCTATGCAAGGGGTCAGACTCGATGATCTATGGAGGTCCCTTCTCACCCTAACATCTATGAATCTATGAATCTATGACATCAGTTTACTACCAATATTCAATGTTAGCACTTAGTGCAGTCTCCTTTATGGCGTTTATAAAACTCTAAGGGTACATGCAGATATTACATTTAGATTGACCTAACTAGGGTTAAGTCAATCTACATGCTGCTCTATGAAGACATTTTGGGGATTTATATCAGGCCAAAAATGAGTAGGTGAACCAGTGGTGATGTATAAGGGGTGCATGGGGCTACATGTGCATCCCCTGAAAGGCCATGCTCCCCACTTAGGCGATGGGCCCCACTTGTGAGTGCTGGCTGGGAAGTGGGAAGTGCTGCAGCCACTTCTGGGAGCACCACGGCCATTTCCCAGTTGGCATGACTGGCTGTGGGGGAACCCCTCAGTCAGCAAGATTCGCTGTGGGGGGACCCCCCCCGTCGCTCCTTGGTCACTGGTGGGGTATGTGCCTCCCCTGACTAAGGTGGCACCAGTCGACCCTGAGGTGAACTAATTTAGATTGGGAATGGATTAGCCTCATCTGTCAAATGTCTGCACCTATTCAGAGTGCAGCCCTGGGGAAGCCCAGAAACTTGTTCCAGCTCCAGGACTGCACTTTTCCTACCCCTCCAACCCTGACTGGGCAATTTTTAGCCTCTCAACTCCTGCACCCACGAACAGACACCCCCCCCCCATGGAATTACCAGTCCTGCAATCACACTGACCCCTCACATCCGCAACCCTCCCCCGATCCCATCTTCCTCTTCCCTCATCTTGAATTACTTATAGTGGGTTCCCAGCATGGCTTTTGGCATGTGCAAACATCTGCAAGTGCCACTCCCAATCTAAAACCACTTAGCTTAAAGTAAGCTGAGTGATTGTAGACCAAGTGTGGTAAATGCCTGCATATACCTTAAAAAAATCTAGCTTTAGCAGTCTAAAGGCCTGGTTGCTGATGAATTTGCTCCTTATATAAAAGATAGGCCTTAGTCGTCAGATCCCTTTCTGAGTGGCCATTGTGTAAAACGGTACCCCCGACCCACCTAAGTGCCTGTAGTTCACTATTGATTAGGAACAGTCAGCATGGATTAAGCAAAGACAAGTCATGCCTGACCAATTTGATTGCCTTCTATGATGAGATGACTGGCTCAAGGATGCAGGGAGACTAGTGGATATGGTGTACCTTGATTTTAGCAAGGCTTTTGATACAGTCTCCCACAACATTTTTGCAGGCAAGCTAAAGCAGTATGGGCTGGATGAATGGACTGCAAGGTGGATATAAAACTGGCTGGAGCATTGGGCTCAGAGGGTAATCATCAATGACTCAATGTCTAGTTGGCAGTTGGTATCAAGTGGAGTGCCCCAGGTTGGTTTTGTTCAATATCTTTAATTTGTTCTGGAGCTGGTTTTGTTCAATATCTTCATCAGTGACCAGGAAGATGGCAAAGAGTGCATCCTTTGCAAGTTTGCAGAGGACACCTAGCTGGGTAGAATAGTTGATATGCTGGAGGGTAGGGCTAGGATTCAGAGTGACATAGACAAATTGGAGGATTGGGCCAAAAGAAATTTTATGAGGTTCAACAAGGACAAGTGCAAAGTTCTGCACTTGGGATGGAACAATCCCATGCACCAGGACAAGTCTGGGGGCTGACTGGCTGGGCAGCAGCTCTGCAGAAAAGGACCTGGGGGTTACAGTGGACAGTAAGATGAAGATGAGCCAATAGTGTGCCCTTGTTGCCAAGGCTAATGGCATGCTGGGCTGCACTGGTAGGTGTGTTGCCAGTAAGTACAGGGAAGTGATTATTCCCCTCTATTCATCACTGGTAAGGCCTCATCTGGTGTGCTGTATTCACTTTTGGGCCCCTCATTACAGAAGGCTTGTGGACAAATTGGAGAGAGTCCAGTGGAGGGCAACAAAAATGGTGAGGGGGCTAGGGGACCTGATTTCTGAGGAGAGGCTGAGGGAACTGGGCTTATTTAGTTTGGAGAAGAGAAAACTGGCCTCATCTTTTAATATCAACCTTCAACTACCTGAAGGGTGGTTAAAAAGAGGATGGACCTAGACTGTTCTAAGTGGTGGCAGATGATA
>NW_017729006.1:9295287-9303999 GCF_001723915.1 Gavialis gangeticus | reverse complement strand
CCTAAGTGCCTGTAGTTCACTATTGATTAGGAACAGTCAGCATGGATTAAGCAAAGACAAGTCATGCCTGACCAATTTGATTGCCTTCTATGATGAGATGACTGGCTCAAGGATGCAGGGAGACTAGTGGATATGGTGTACCTTGATTTTAGCAAGGCTTTTGATACAGTCTCCCACAACATTTTTGCAGGCAAGCTAAAGCAGTATGGGCTGGATGAATGGACTGCAAGGTGGATATAAAACTGGCTGGAGCATTGGGCTCAGAGGGTAATCATCAATGACTCAATGTCTAGTTGGCAGTTGGTATCAAGTGGAGTGCCCCAGGTTGGTTTTGTTCAATATCTTTAATTTGTTCTGGAGCTGGTTTTGTTCAATATCTTCATCAGTGACCAGGAAGATGGCAAAGAGTGCATCCTTTGCAAGTTTGCAGAGGACACCTAGCTGGGTAGAATAGTTGATATGCTGGAGGGTAGGGCTAGGATTCAGAGTGACATAGACAAATTGGAGGATTGGGCCAAAAGAAATTTTATGAGGTTCAACAAGGACAAGTGCAAAGTTCTGCACTTGGGATGGAACAATCCCATGCACCAGGACAAGTCTGGGGGCTGACTGGCTGGGCAGCAGCTCTGCAGAAAAGGACCTGGGGGTTACAGTGGACAGTAAGATGAAGATGAGCCAATAGTGTGCCCTTGTTGCCAAGGCTAATGGCATGCTGGGCTGCACTGGTAGGTGTGTTGCCAGTAAGTACAGGGAAGTGATTATTCCCCTCTATTCATCACTGGTAAGGCCTCATCTGGTGTGCTGTATTCACTTTTGGGCCCCTCATTACAGAAGGCTTGTGGACAAATTGGAGAGAGTCCAGTGGAGGGCAACAAAAATGGTGAGGGGGCTAGGGGACCTGATTTCTGAGGAGAGGCTGAGGGAACTGGGCTTATTTAGTTTGGAGAAGAGAAAACTGGCCTCATCTTTTAATATCAACCTTCAACTACCTGAAGGGTGGTTAAAAAGAGGATGGACCTAGACTGTTCTAAGTGGTGGCAGATGATAGAACAAGGAGAAACAGTCTCAAGTTGCAGCAAGGGAAGTTTAGATTAGATATTAGGAAGAATTTTCTCACTAGGAGGGTAGTAGAGCACTGGAACATGTTACCCTGAGAGGTGGTGCAATCTCCATCCTTGGAGGTTTTCAAGACCCAGCTAAACAAAACCTTGGCTGGGATGATCTAGTTGGGGCTGGTCCTGCTTTGAGCAGGGCGTTGGACTAGATGACCTCCTGAGGTCCCTTCCAACCCTAATTTTCTATGACTATGATTGTGGATCATGTTATGCTTTGTCCTACAAGAGAGGAATTAAGGGCATGTTTTTACCACTCTGTAACTGTTGTTTTAGCATTAGTTTGGTGACAGACCAAAACCAGGTCTCAGAAAGCAACAGAAACAAAAGCACAATATTTCTAAGTCCAATTTAATAATTTTGAAGTTACTGTGAGGGACACTAGTCATGGATACTCCTTCCACCTCAAACTGCCATTGCATTTACCAACATCTAATGCATTAATAAATACGTCTGTACAGAGCAGAGTCCACTTGTGCCTTTGGCAGTAGGAAGACTTTGTTTTTGATCCCATGAACTGCTCATATTCCTGGCCAGTATAATGAGGGATGGAATTGTGCAAGTCATCTCACTCCTACACACAGAAAATTGTTTATAACAAAACTTTGTAACCCTGTGTGAACACATACAAAACAGCTCATGCATTATTTTGCCATAATGTTACAGAGGGCACACATTGTCACTACCATTGTCCCAAACTCAAAACACAGGATGTTGGCACCGTTTACATAGAGAAGACTTTAACAAAGTTAAAGAAGATAGAGAAAACTAAAAAGGAAAGGAAATTTGAAAGGAATTGACTTAAAGAAATAAACCCCATTAAAAAACTATTAAAACAACACTATTATTTTTTGTCACTGCTAAGCATAAACTAAGCTAACAGTCAAGCAGGATGGGGGGAAGGGAGCTGTGGATGATTGCTGCTTTCTTTATTACATCCCCTCCCCAGCCCTTATCCTAGCAAAGTTGGAACATCAATATAGTTCACAGGCCAGTTCCCAAGTAAACAACACGTATTTCCTGGTTATCTCTAATCGGGGCAGCACCGAGTGTGTATAAAGGGAGAGTGGCGAATGACCTGTGGTTCTGAGTAGGTTTCCTGTTTTGACAAGAGTGTTTGTGCTCTCCATAACACCATGGGGGAAGTTATTCTAGATATTCTTTTTCATGGGTTTTGAGAAGGAGCTAATTTATTTGTAGATCCGGTTATTTAAAGAAGTTTATGGGGGAGTAAGTGACAAACTGTAAAACAGAACATAGTTTTTATACTTACAATTTAAATTATGTTTATTTAAAACATGTTCTCTCCCCTCTAACTGGTCTTTACACTATATATTATTTTATACATGTGGCTTTAAAACAAAGTTTTAAGTTGCTTTCAAAGTCCTATGAAGATTTAATTGAAATATTTAAGCAGTTTGTTGGCCACTCCAGTGAAACAAGCAGCAACTGAAAATGTCAATTCATTGGAACCAGAACTTTCTCTAGAACTGTATTGGTCTTGGGGGCAGACAAGGTTCTTTGGATAAATCTGATATCTTTTATTAGACCCTTACAACGTATACCCTTGGGTTAGATGGAACTTTCATTGAGGCTATTTCTGAGTGACATGATGGACTTGCTAATCAATTAAAAAGAAACAATTGCCATCCCAGAGTGGCTATCTTCCTGGTGGTTATCAAGGCATTCCCTGGGAAGTGAGAGGCCATGCTAAATCTCTGCTATGAATCAGTAAGAGCAGAGACTTGAAGCCATCCATCCCACATACCAAGTAAATGACCTGTCCACTAGGCTAGAGTCAAACCTTTATCCTGGTCAGGAAATGCTAAGTGATACAAAGCTGAAGAGCTCCAACAGGTGAGCTTTAGAAAAAAGACTGACTCTATAGCTAGGGTGCTATAGATAGGACCATGGAAAATCTGGGACACTGCGTCTTCTCCACTCTCCCACATGGAATGGACCTAACCAAGGTCATGATCACTCCTCCCCCCTGCCCCCCCAGTTCCACCAGGCCCATCCATTGTGGGAGCATCCAGCCTGAACCTGGGCATTGTGGCATGCAGATGTGAGCCCTGCTGGTGCTTCAACATCTCTGCCTGCCTGACATGTCATGCCACCTTCCCATCTCTCCACCTTCCTCCTTCCGTCTAGTTCCATCTTCCGTCCTGTTTCCCAGTTGTCTTCAGTAAAGTCCTCAAATCCCATGGGAGGATTTGAACACATGGCTACAGGGAGCCAGCACTACTGCCCTGCACTGCCCGGGGTGCAGGACTGGTGTCTCCTGATTTGGAGAGAGCCTGGGAGACCTGGCAGTGGCCAGGACTACCCCTGCCTGCTGCTCAGCTGCAGATGGTTGGAGGATGCTGGGGTGGAGGGAGGGGAGGGCATAGAGTCTATACCACTGCCAGGGCTAGGCAGAGTACATCAAACTCAAGGCCTACTCCCCCTGGGGAAACCCTGTTGTCACCTGGGATCCAGGTGGTGGCAGCTGCTCCCCAGTCTGAATTCCACTGGGCTGCAAGCTGGAAGTCTCTTGCACAACAGAGTTGGTCAGGAGCTGGGTACGTGTAGGTAGGTTTGTGCCAGTCCAGGACTTCTGCTTCAGTTTTCTGCAGGGAGCCTAACCAATGGGCTACTCCTTGGTCTGGACTCTGCTGGGTCGGGAACTTTGCTTCAATTTTCTCCAATGACTGGGATGTTGATACAGCCTCTGAAATCTGGCACTGTTCTGCCAGTTGGGGAATTATGTTCACCCTATCTATAGCTGGATTGCTTGCCTGAGATTCAAGTAAATTTAGAGCAGGAACTTCACCTTATACTAGTCACAACTCAGGTAATTGCCATAACCACCTGGGCATTGGTTATTTAAATAATTTTTTTAAACAAAGACTTTCTAATATTCATTCCACATCAGAATGGAAATAAATGTTTCACAAACAGAATTCCTGTTTTCTGGTCAGCTCTAACAATACAGATATGTATTTTATAATATAGATATGTAAAAGAGATACCATGGACAAAGATCTCTATTTTTTTCTGCTTTAAATTGTCCAGTCTCCAGAGCTTCCAAGACTTACCCTATTTACTGTCTCATATTTTTGTACTAATTAATAGTTCAGCTAAAGTGAGATGGCTATTACTCCTTGGGTAAAATGGAGCTGGACAGATAGACATGCCTGTTGAACTTTCACTGAATTGTGTGGCAATCTTAATGCTGACTTGAATGGAAATGAGTTTTATAGATACACAACCTTACCAAGTTACAGTCTTTCAGAGCCTCATTTTCAAATCTTAGGATCTATGTTAATAGATTTTATCTCTGGTGAATATTTATTATTACTATCACGTTAAAGGAAACAGAAAATAAGAAGCAGTCACTTGTGTAGAAGGTGCAGCAGATCCAACAGACACATTCCTGGGTATTATAAAACTTAGGTTCTGATAGCAATATGCTGAAAGTTTTGGATATGATATCTCTCAGTTTAGATTCCACCATTCATCACAGTCGTTTGATAAAAAGCTTTTCTTAAAACATTTAAGGGGTTTTCAAATAGCTTCTAAACTGGTTAGAATATTTCATCAATTTTCTAAAAATTCCTAGGATATTCCTTGCTTTTTATGTGGGCCTTGTTACACATCAATTTGGGGCCACTCCTGGTGCTCTTAATCCCTAGATTATCTACACATTAGCAAATGAAACTAGTTTTAAGCACATTTTAGGTGGCTTAAAGTTATGCCAATCCAGGGCAGGTTTATTTCTGATCTGGGTTTCACATTAATGTGTAGCCGCTCCCCACAGATGAGCTGATAAAGTTGCAGTCTTTCATCAGTCCAGGACCCCTCCTGTTCTACGTGGAGGGACTTTCCAACCCATGAACCCTAAGTCCAGAGGGCTGTTCTGGCACCAGGTGAACTCCCGTTCCTGAGCCCACAGATTTGACTCCCACCCCCAGGGGTGCAACCCCATGCAAACAGCCAGCAGAGCATATGCCAACTAGCCAGGTCACAGGGCATGGATGGATCCAGGAGTATGGTCTAGTAGGGGTGGAACAAGTTAGGGGGCCAGATTGGGTCTGCATGAGCTGGGGCTTCCTTCCTGTGGCAGGGGCAGTAGCTCCCCAAAAGGACCTTCCCTCACTCTTCCTACCTCCAGCACCCTGGGAATTATGTCCAGCACCCCTGACACCCCAATCCCAAATTTGTTTATTAAAACATGAGGCATTCTTTAATTTACTTCCTCTTTATTTCTTTTTTAATTCTTTTTTTGTATTACTTTTTATTTTATCCTTCAGTGGTTGACTGCCTTCATTTTATCACCCTTCCCCCACCCCCATTTCCTTTCCACCTCCCATTTCATTACCCATCCCCATCCCATTAACTCTCCACCTCCCAGCTTCATATTCCTGTCCTCCCCAATCCATCTCTCACACCCAGAACAGGGATAAAAGCCTGCCCTGGCTCACCGCCCCCATAACAGCAACTCACAGTTGTAGTTTCTAGTTAGGCCTCTGCTTGCCAGCCCTCTAGTGGCAAGTCACAATTGTGCAGGTGGGAGAAAATCAGAAAAGGTTTTTACCTTTAAGGTGTGACTGCTCCAAACTCAAGCTAGCTCTAACAGGGTGCATCTAAATGAGAAGTTTACTGTAGAGTAGACTAATTAGCTCTGCAGTAAACATTTCAGCATCTACATGTGTGGCCCTGTTAGGCCACAGAAAACTAATAGGGCACTTTTACACATGCTCCATGGGTGCAGGGAGTGGCACTTTAATTAGAGTGGCTCTAAGAGCCGCTTTAATTAAAGCACCTCCGCATCTTCTATATCAGTGTACACAAGCTTAAAAATGGTGGCAGGAGCACTTAAACTAAACTCATTCAACAAGCTTTATTTCAAGTACCCCCACCACCATTTTTAAGTACAGGGATGTTGTACAAGATGCAAGAGGCTGCTGGAGTACAGTAATTGCCATGCTCCAGCAGCTTGGTTAATCGAGGCTGCTATAGTGTGCTGTAGTTACAGTGCGTCAGAGCAGCCTCTGCACTAATGAATAGGCACCCATAAACTCTGCAGCAGGTTAGTACTTGCCAATAAAAGTGCTATCCTGCTGCAGAGTTTTTTAGTGCACAGCAATGCATGTGTAGATGCTGACATGGCTGGCTCAGGCATAAGGGTAGTTCAGTGCAGGGGCTGCCTGCTGGCTAGCCCTGTGCTGGGGTACCCTTGTGCCCCAGCCAGCCTTTCTGCAGCATGTTGAGCTGGGTTGGAGCAGCTCTGGGCTGGCAGGTTGACCCCGCAGGTCTCCTGCCAGTTGGGGCTGCTCCAATCCAGCTCCACATGCTGTGGTCCTGGGTGCATGTGTAAATGCAGCACCTGGAAGTAATAAACTCTGGCTTGATATGCACTGGAATGTATTGCTCCGCATTAATATGCATGTGTAGATGTACCCACACTGATCAATATCTGAGCAGCTCAAAGTGCAATGTGTAACAAGGCCCTTTGATAAGCTTGTTTTAACCCTTTCTTTCAAAAAATTGCATTAGCTGACCCCGTTACACATTCAAGAGAAATGCTCCTGCCCATAGTTATGCTTATATAATTCCATTACAATCAGTGTAATCTCAGAGCTACAGCCACAAACAGATTTTGGCCTATTTTTATAACGTTCTACAGTTTTGGCTTCAAGCCCATCCCCCCCACCCCAAACTTCCCACGGAAGCCAAAACTCTATGGAAACTTAGGATGTTCTAGGAATATACAATTAGGGCCTGCATTTCTTGATTCTCCTCTTTTGTTTCCGTGAAAAATTAATAACCTTTTACTATGCTAAATACGGGTAGTTTGGAGTCCAAGCATTCCCCACTCTTTACAATTAAGTAGGCATTTTCACAGAATAGTATTCAATACCATGGGGCTTTTAGCTGACCTTGTTTAAATTGGTTTAAATCCAAAGAAATCAGTGAATTTACAGACATTATAAGGCAACAGGCAAGCATATTCTGGAACACCTTAAAAACAGCCAAAATTCAAATTCCCTAAAATGGGCCACTGTAGCAGGGATTCTATGAGGTCTTTAGAGAAGAATGTTCAACTAAAGACCACTGGAGGAAACTTGTTAAAAGGATTTACTTTGAAATTATCTGATACGAACTGAATATATTAGAAATAATGAATCATTACAGACTGATGCCTTAGAATGCTAAATTCTCATTTAGTTTAAATATACTGGAGCTGCACAGGAATGATCTTGGAGGGTAATGAAAATCAAAATAATGACAGATTACCCAGTTCACTAACTTCACTGATTAAAATCTTTCTCCATAATGAGCAAGGCAAATTATACAGAAGCATGCTTTAAAAATTTAACAAAAAAAGTATTTTAAAAGTTTTAACTAGTTTAGTATGTTTGTAGACAATTTTTAGGCATAGTTTACATAGGCCAAAAAAGGGATACACTATGTCATTTTGAAAATCCCTTTCCTAAATTTTATTTCAATGAATGACTGATTAAGTGACTTTGAGGGAGAATTTCCAGATGCAAAATTTCTCAACCCATGGCTAGAAGTCAAAACAAGTTTTAAGAAATCCTTAGTCTGACCATATATTTAAACCACAGTATAACTAATTGCCTTAGTTGGAAAAAAGTTCATTCAGAATTTATTGGTTCAATTGTATGGATTTTAATTAAGAAATAAACACTTCCATAGCAAATAAAGCAATTCTTGAATCCTTTGAAAAACTATCGAGATTTTCCTCTGCCCTGATTCATACCAGTGTGATCAGATTTTGGCCCTATGCCTGGCCCATGCAATTTGTCATATAATGTTTGCTTGACCAAAGCCTCAAATGTGATCCATACTAATAGACTGACTAAGAAAAAAGTTTGATTTTAATTTCATTTTCACTAGTGTGGATATGACAATTTCAGAGATCTTTATCCATTAAAGAATGGTAAAATTCCTATCTATTTTAGTTGATACAGGATTTTACCCACAGACATTAGTAAACTTACCCCTGATTTATACCAGTGTTAATGTGATCAGAATCTGGGTCTGTGTGTTTTGGGGTTATAGCATAAATAAGATAACAATTAGAGATGCAAAACTAGTCTCAGCATTAATCTTGGAGACAAAATGTGTCACCTTTTGAAAATGGAAATATGAATCCCTGCTGATTTATGCAGAGCAGGCAAAGGAGATAGCTTGTATTTCACTAATGGAAAAATAAATGTTAGATGGTAGGCATAATTGGAAAACTACACCACTTGAAACAACAAGTATATTCATAGTTTCATAGTTTGTAGGGTTGGAAGGGACCTGAGCAGATCATCAAGTCCGACCCCCTGCCATGCCAGGAAAGAGTACTGGGTCAAACGACCCCAGCAAGGTGTTTGTCTAGCCTTGTCTTAAAGACCCCCAGGGTAGGAGCCAGCACCACTTCTCTTGGAAGTTGGTTCCAGATCCTAGCTGCCCTGACCGTGAAGTAGCGCCTCCTGATGTCTAGTCTGAATCAACCCTCTGCCAGCTTGTGACCGTTATTTCTAGTCACTCCTGGTAGTGCTCGGGGGAACAGGAACTCCCCCAGTGCCTGCTGGTTCCCTCTGAC
>NW_017729006.1:9294315-9294518 GCF_001723915.1 Gavialis gangeticus | reverse complement strand
TTGGGGTTTTGTTGTTCTCCCGCCCTGGCGGGGGGTTGGGCTAGAAGATCTACTAGGTCCCTTCCGACCCTAAATCTATGAAACTATGAAACTATAGGTTCAGGTCCCTGAGCCTCTCCTCGTAGGGCCTGCCTTGCTGCTCCCTGATCATGCAAGTGTCTCTTCTCTGGACCCTCTTGATGTTGTCCACATCCCTCTTGAAG
>NW_017729006.1:9289885-9293855 GCF_001723915.1 Gavialis gangeticus | reverse complement strand
TGATCTGGGTAGCTAGTCCCAGTTCCATCTCCGCCTTGGAGATGGAACTGGAAATACACATTTTATATATGTATGCTACTATAAGTATGTCTAACCACTGGTTACCTTTAGGAATAAGGACAGAAGTTCCACATAAACCAGTTTAAATGATCAGAAACTGGTTTAAACCTGTAACAGAACATAAGCTCAGTGCACATAAACCAGTTTCAAAATGGCTGAAACCAGTTTGAGATAACCTGGTTGAATATAAAATCAGACTTAACTGATTGAGCATAAATTGGTTTATGGAATTCTGTCCCAGACCCCTTCCTGGTTTAAGTTAAACCAAAGTCCCTCAGCATCCCAGCATGCTCTGCAGCCCTGGATGGGGCTGTGCTCTGCTTCAGCAAAATAAGGCTGGCCCCACTTCTCTGTCTACCCGGAGCAGAGGCAGCCAGGGGCATGGCCAGATGCTGGCTCCCCTAAGGCGAAGGGAAGAGATTGATTCCTCCCTCCCTCCCCTGTCCCATCAGCATGGACCTGCCAGGCATTTCTCTGCTTGCTGCTCCAGGGACAATGGTGTAGCCAGCCCTGGCAGTAGCCTGGACTGAACTGGCCTGGGAGGGAGTTTAATTCCTCCCTCCCTGTCCCACCAGCATGGACCTGAGCCAGGATCCACCCAGCACTTCCCTTTCACTGATGCAGCAGTGGGGACATGGCCAGCGGTCAGCCAGCATGGCTTCTGAGGCAGAGGGTGCAGGGAGAGGGTTTATTCACCCCCAACCCCTTTGTCCCTAGGGGACTGCATCTGGAGTCTGCCAACCCTGACCACTGCCACTGCCGATCACTCCCTGTGCGGGGCGAGCAGCAGGATAAGCTCCTTTCCTGGCCCCTTGTGGGAGCATGCATCTCCATGTCCTGAAGAGGACAGGATTGGGAGAGACTGGGCAAACAGCCCTATCCCCTGGGGGTAAAGCGGTGGGCCTGGAAAGGGCCAAAAGAGTCTCCTACCTCTTAGAAGGAGCCTCAACAGCGCTGGAAGAGCCAAAACTGATGCTGCACCAGCCACACTTCAGAACAGTGTGCTGGGCGCATGTGGGAGAGCGACCAGAAGTCCTGTGCTGGCCCCGGAGAAATGACTGCACACTGAGGAGAGCCTGAACACTGGAGAGAGTGGGCATGGCTGCAGGAGTCTGCACAATGGGGAAAGCAGGCATGGCTGTAAGAGCCTGCACGTTGGAAATAGCAGGCACAGCAGAGAGAGCCTGTGCACCAGGGAAAGCCAGAGGAGATTTTTGGAAGCCCAGACACTCAAAGGGGTGTCTGGTGATGGGTATCCAAAGATAAGATCCCTGGACAGAGATCAGCAACATTAGAATGTTCCAGAAGGCTAAGTAGGACATAAGGGATGAGAACCGCCAATTGTGAGTGCTGGAACATTGAGGGTCCACATACTTCGTGTTTTTCACATGTGACTTTATTGAGTTACTGAAGCGTGGACTGATTATACATATGATGCTGTCCCAAGGCTTTGGGGCAGCCTCTGACCAATGGTTAAGTTGTAGAAGACTTACTGTAGTTCTTTGTGACCTTTCATTTTTGTTTTCCTTGGAACACCTAGTTGGTGGTAAGGATGGGGTAAGGGGGAGGAGCCCTGGGAAGATGACCAGCAGTCTCACTGGTGCAATCAGATTCATGAGGAGCCTTCTGATTAATTAATTAGACCAAGTTGTGGCAGGTGAGAGCAGAAGTGTGACACATCAACACAAAGGCAGAGACATAGTGTCATCTGTTACCAGGGAATCCCTAATCAGGTGTAAGACTCACACACCTAGGAGTAACAACATGTCAAGAGTATTGTGTGCACCCTTCCACCAGATGCTGTAGGGACGGGAAAATATAGCCCCCCTTCCTGCCCCCTTACTTAAAGGGGCATGCTGGCTGGCCTCTGGCTGCACCCTGCCCCTGTTGCTGGAGCAGTGAGGGGGCAGGGACCATGATGGGGGCAGCACCTGCTGTCATGATTTTCTGGAGAGTGCAAGCCTCTTCCCAGTGGGAGGGGTATGCTGTGGGGTGGGACAGAGCAGTTAGAGCTACTGCAGAATGTGTGGGGTGCAGCGGTGGTACTAAGGGAGGCTTGGGGGGCTATGGCCACCCCTCCGAGCGCTGGTGCCACTGCTCACCCTGTGCAGTCTGCGGCAGCTCTGAATGCCTCACCCCCACCCGCAGTGCAGCTCCCCACCAGGAAGAGGCTTGCACACCAGAAAACCATGACAGTAGCTGCCACCTCTGTCAGGGTCCCTCCAGTCTTGCCACTCCAGCAGCAGGGACAGGGGCATGGCCAGATGCTGGCTGGCATAGCCCCTTTAGGTGAGGGGGCAGGGAGGGGGGTTATTTTCCCCCTCCATCTGGCATCTAGCAGAGGGGGCAGAGAAGGAGCTTATCCTGCCATTCACCCCATATAAGGAGTTACAGGCAGTAGCGGCAGTTGGGGCTGGCAGACACTGGCTGAGGTCCCCCAGGGATAGAGAAAGCAGAGGTGGGGGATAACCCCACTCCCTGCCCCAGGGGGCCATGCCCCTGCCCCCACCCATGCAGCAGTGAGGGGGGAGTGCCAGGCAGAACCTGTCTTGGGTCCTTACCGGTGGGACAGGGAGGGGAGAATTAAGCCCCCTCCCTGGCCAGCTCACTTGAGGCTACTGCCAGGGCTGGCCATGGCCCTCCCCCTCAACATAGCTTCTCTGCAGCCAAGGGAGTGCTCTAGCACCCCCTGGCTTCTGACCTGAGCCACTGTAGGCATGTGCCTGCATTTCCTGAATGTCTATTCACTTGTAAATTGGTTCAATCTTGACAGGTTAGACTAACCTGCAAAAACTGAATCAATTCAGGCTCCAGCTTTTGAATGTCTATCTCTAGCCTAGAAGATGTCACCCACTTTCTTTAAAGGTTTCCCAGACATTAACAAATATGGTGAGATATTTCTCTAAATACTGCATGTTTGAATTTTTTTTGTCACAGCATTTTGTTAAACATGTAAGCCTACAGAGATGATATGCATCCACTTTTTCTTATAACTGCCCTATATAACAGCACATCTTTCCTTTTGCACCATTAAAAATGAAGACAGGTTTTTCAAGATTAAATCCTGCTTCTGGCACACCCTATAGATCTTTCTCAGTAAAACAGAAATATTATTTACTTCTATTTAAGCCATCATTGCAAATAATTAACCACTGTAAAATTACTCCAGATTGCAGTTAGGAATAGAAAGGCTTGTCAGCACTTCTCTGGTATTTTCATTGTTTTAGAGAACTTCGGACTTTGCTTAGTTCAAGAGTTTTCCAGACTATTATCTGAAACGCTGTGTTCTCAGCCTGGGATTTTTACCAATGAATTTCATTTGGATTAGATTATAAATTGGACTACATACCTGTGCAAGAGAGTAAAAACTTTCTATAACCTTTCTCTGCAGCCTTCTAACAGACTTCAGAACACAGCTGACTACCATAACTGAGTTCACCATGGGTGTGGGGCATAATTAACTACTGTTATGGGCCCCCAGGAGCAAACATGAAACAACTGAGGAAATGTAACTTGGAGGGGGTAGGGAAGAGTGTGGGGGGACCGATCAATGCCATCCAGTGCAGGAGGAAGGGATTGGGGCTGGGACGCTAGTGTGGCTCACTCCAAGTGGGTACAGCAGCACAGGGAGTAGGGGCTATGCCCTCCTGCCACTCACCGAGCTGGGGTGGGGTGGGGTGGAGCAGGGCAAAGCCACGGCTCATCCAGGAGGCATGGGGAGGCTGGGCAGCTGCTGGTGGTCTGAGGCAGTGTAGCAGCTCTATCCTGCACCCCCCTGCCCTGGTTGGGTGAGCGGTGGGAGGCCAGAGCCCCTGCTCTCAGCACCTTCCGCCTGGAGCACAGTCCTGCCCCTGCCTGCCCCACACAGATCTGGGGGCACATGCCCACCCCATGCCCTCCTGGATCTGTG
>NW_017729006.1:9284209-9284885 GCF_001723915.1 Gavialis gangeticus | reverse complement strand
TGAGCGGTGGGAGGCCAGAGCCCCTGCTCTCAGCACCTTCCGCCTGGAGCACAGTCCTGCCCCTGCCTGCCCCACACAGATCTGGGGGCACATGCCCACCCCATGCCCTCCTGGATCTGTGGCATTCAGCAGTGAGAGATGCTCCATCCTCTCCCTGTGCCCCCCTGCCCCACCTGGGCAGCTTGCCCCAGCCCTGGTCCCAGCCCCAGCAGCAATCCCTCCCTCACTGCAGAGGCATTGATCTGCACCCCCATGCCCCTTCCCTCCCCCCTCCCTTGCACCACAACAGACTTACTAGTTGGATGCTGGTAAAGGTGAAATCTGCATTGCAACCTCAAAACAGGGTGTGGATTTGCAAATGTTGTAAATGCCGTTCGTCATAACGCAAAAAGTTGTAAGTGGAGGACTGCCTGAATTTCAATTATTGAAAGAACTCCATGTAGTCACAAAAATTACATAGGAATAGTTGCTTTCCTGAGATTCCCCCTGTAAAAAGGCAAGAAAAACCCTGCTTTTAATGAAAAATGTTATAAGCGAGCAAACATGTTACAACAAAAATGTTATAAATATTGACTAAGCACTTTAGTATGTTGGCCTATCTAAAGCATAGTGAACACAAATTAATGCACAGGGCTAAGAATGGGGTCAGAGGAAGGGCAAGCTGAAGTGCTCTGGG
>NW_017729006.1:9281948-9284198 GCF_001723915.1 Gavialis gangeticus | reverse complement strand
GGTCTCTTCCGACCCTAAATCTATGAATCTATGAATCTATCTAAGAAAAGGTAAATATTTCCTTAATCAGTTATACTTTTGCACACACACATGCACACAATTAGGGATTTAATTATATTTTCTCACTATAAACTAGCACAATAATAAGAAAGATTGCTCAAAAAACAAGATTTCTTCCATAACTATAGAACTGTATATTACATACTTCTGATAATACTAGGGAGAAAATACACAGGGAATTTTAGTCTTTCAGTTAGATTTGTAGCAGCCAAAAGTTGAACAGATAAAAGTTCTCCACCTTTCCCTTTACCGTAGATATATCTGTCTTAAGGCATTAAAATGAAAATGTATGTAGGTATTTTATTTATCTTAGAATTATCACATATCTCCTAGGAAATTAAGCCCCCCCACTTTTTTTGTTCTTTGTGTTTTACTCTTACCTCTTCCTTTTTCCGTCTATTGTACATTTATCTGTTGCTTTTATTTACCATCGGACTAGTGTTCCCCATAATGCTACACATCAGTAGTGCTCAACCACTAGCCCATGGAGCTGTGTCATGAACACCCCTCTTCCCCCTAGTCTCCCCATAGGTCTGAAAATTTGTCAGCGGGGGAGCAGTGGCAGTCTTAATTGTCATTCCCCTGGTGCCAAACTTCTGGACCAATGGAGAGCCCAGAGGGCTGGATGATGTGACTCTGCATGCTACATTGTGCCAGTACATCATGCACCAGTGGACAGAACCTGTGCATCAATCCTGGCCTGCAGAACTGGATATGTTGAACACCACTACTATGTATAACATCTGGCTGCATTTGTATGGTTTTGTCTGTTCACCCACAATACAAAATACATACCACAACGTAGATGGTATGGGACAGATCTACTCAAATGGCTACAATTTACCCTAATTAAACACAACACTAACATCTCTAATGTGTATATGATGATATTACAGGTTCCTTTTGTTGATTATTGTCTACAAAGATTACTGAGATATATTCTAAACTGTGGAAACTACATGTTCTCTCCTGATTGACCCATGGGGCATGTCTATATATTCATTAATGCACAGTGATTCTTCTGCATTTAATTTAGTACCTGTATAACCAAGTACTAAATAAATGAACAGTGACTAGAGCTACTGCATAGTAGTGCTGGCAAATGCCTTTTTAGTGACACTACTGTGCAGTAACCTAATAATACTGCACGGTAGTGCATTAGCTCTGTCCATGCTACGACATACTACTGTGAAGTGTTATTAGACTACTGCACAGTTAACATCTCATGTAGACATGTCCATGGTGGAACTAAATGGGTCACTCAGTGGAACTATTATTTATCTAAAACAGGGTAACAAATATTGGCATAAAGAAAATTTAGGGGTTTTATTTATGATTACTTACCCCAGAGACCTGATCCTCAAAATTGTGTTCATGCAATACATTCAAAATTTGAACAGTGAAATCTTGCATCTACCTACTATCAAACAAGCTACAGGCCAAGAGCTTATTTACTGAAATGTATTATTTATTTACTTCATTTTAAAGTTTTAGTAATCTAGCTCCTAGCCATAGGCAACAAAGTGCAGAACAATAAGATAAATATAATATAACGCAATTCAATAATACAAGGACAGATTTTAAAAAGGAAAAAAATAAAAAACAGCCCTAAATTACAATCTCTAAGGCAACAAACATATGAAATATGGATTAGAAATGCATCATTTAAGTGAGAAGAACCCTTCTTTTTCAGCTAACTGGGCACTAGGGTAAGAGTCCTAAGACTGAAATATTTTCACTTGCTAGCAAGTATTTTAGTTCTGTAGCTGGAACACTACAAGTTTTCAAAGCCAGGAATTGAGTTAACCATTTATTTTTTCCTCAGAGTACAGGTTACTTGAAAGTAGATAGTATGGTATATTCAAGCTGGCTGGATCTGGATAGATAAAACAAATTATGCCTGTCAATCCTGATATACAGTTCTTCCAAATATGCTAACTGCATTCTTTGAAAATGAAGACCCTCCTTAATAGACTATTGTTCATGGTGGGTACCCAACATTCCTCTTAACTGCTGATTAGATGGAAAAAGCCAAAAGGATGTTTAATGTATGAACCACTGCTGTAACCAGTTGTTTGCAAATATATTCCATACTAGAATTTACTGTATTTATTCAAATACAAGACATGGGTTTTCCTTCCAAATAGCATGGGGGAAAAAAGACCCTCATTTTATAATCACATGCAAGGA
>NW_017729006.1:9258403-9276948 GCF_001723915.1 Gavialis gangeticus | reverse complement strand
ATTTACTGTATTTATTCAAATACAAGACATGGGTTTTCCTTCCAAATAGCATGGGGGAAAAAAGACCCTCATTTTATAATCACATGCAAGGAAATCTCATTAAATACACTGTCTATCATTAAACTGCTGCCAAAACCAGCACATGATCAGCAATGGAAACCAACTATAAAGTTGATTAAATACAGCCAACATTTTGTATGACTATAAAACACGTGGTCCACATTGGGAAACATGCTGATGGGAAATCTTTTTTTGGGTGGGGAGCTTAACAAAAATGGGCAGATGGTCCCTCCACAGGGAACTGGCACTGGGTCTGGGCCTCCACCATGAGGGCCAGAGCCAGCCCTGACACCCTTTCCTTGGTGCCAAAGAATTAATTTATTAGAAAATGTTAAAGTTCAAATGACAAAGTTCAAAACACAAGGAAATACAGAAAGACAGGGGAGAGGGGGGATTACATAGTAGGGTGGGCAATAATTTTGGCTGGAGGGCCACTTAACGAGCTTTGGTGAGCTGACAATGGCTGCACTGGTAGCTGTGACCCTTGACAGGTGCCCTGCCCCTGGTCACCATCTTGGGACCAAAAGTCTGACTCTGTAACCCCTGACCTTTGCTACTGGAAGTCCCTCTCCTTTCCCTTAGAAGTAGTCTGTGAAGAGACTGGGGCCAAAGGAACACCCCAAGGAACTTACAAAGGCAAATGCTTACCACAGGTGAAGAGGAGGGCCCAGCCAGAGGTGTGAGCAGGCTGATGCATTTCCATAACGCATGCTCCCTCTGGATTGGCAAAGGAGCACACTGAGAGGTATTTCAAACCCCAGAGAGGGGCAGCTGAGAGAGGACTGTGGCCAGAGATAGAATGAGATGCTGTAGGTGTTTGCTGCTGATAGCTTCCCACAGATACCTGTGGGGGAAACAAGCCAGCACACTGGCCAAGGTGGTCAGAGGACAACTGAAGGAAGCCAGGAGAGGATTAAAGCACCACACCAAGAAGCCACCCCAGGACAGCCAAGACAGGATTAAGAACCTGAGGCAGGGCTCAGAGCTGGCAGGAGCAAGAGAGAGTGGAAGAGCAGCCAGAGTATGAAGTTTTGGGTGTTTAAAAGGGCCGTCCCCCTTTGTTTGTCACTTTCTTCTCTTATTTTTTTCCCGTCTCTCTTTTGTTCTGGGGTGGGTTGTGTTCCCCCTCAGTGTGCCAAGAAGACAACAGAGGGAAAGCCTCTCCCTCCATGAAGGTGGTGGCCTGGCCTGAGGAAGTTAAAACGGGGCAGGACTCACAGTATATTGATCTCAAGCTGACTGACTTCTAGATAGGGGAGATACTAATTTCAGTTGGATTGCCCCATGAACTCTTGAAGGACCCAGGTCCTTTGATTAACCCAGGGTCAAAGAAGGAATTGATTTTGTTTTCTTTTCTGTTGGATTAACTGATGAACTCTGTGGGGAAAGGCAGTTTTGATTTGACAAACCTGGGTACTTGGGATGAATGGCTATTGGTTAATAGCCTAAGGGACCTTGATTGGACTGATGGGCATTAACTAACCAGGGAACTGGGGATGAATTGATGTAAAGCTGAAGCCTCACATACCCCATATGGGTGGATTTATTGATAAATGTGAGAGCCCATAATGAGGTGATTCCAGACACAGCAATGAATACAGCAATCCCAAAAGAGAGAGAGTCTAGCTTCTAAACCAGTGAACAATGGGTAATGACCAGCATCCTCAGATGACTTAAGATCTGAGCCTTGAACTGTATCATCTTGGAAGTTGTAAGTGTGGGGTGTAAGGTAAGGAGGAGGCCCATGAAGAAAGGCCTCCAATGTAGGACCCAGTGGAATCATCATCCATCCTATGTCCAGCTCCCAATAATAATACAAAAAATCCATCAAGACGTGGCAGGAAAGGGTAGAACACCTGAAGTAGGCAGTGATGATACTCCCCATATCTTCCCCACAGCACACACAAAGAGGGCGTTGGGCAGGCAGGGGCCCTAGACTTGTAATACCCACCGCTGTCATACTCCTTTTGGGAGGGGGGTTGCCATCTTGGAACCAGAATAAAACCAAACAAATTATATACTAAAAGCCAAATATCTACTATAACTTATTTTAATTTCATTTAAAAAATATTTTATCTTGATTTGTGTGTATTTGCATAGTGTATACATATATATTGTATAGATAGAGGCATAATAGCTCAAAAATAAAGTGTTACTTTTGTTTATTGTATGTGTGTGGGGTGGGGGTGTGATTGGGGGACACTGAGTGTGAGTATGGTGGGGTGTGTGTTTGGGTGGGTATGCATGTGGGGCTTGTGAAGGGTGGGAGGGTTTCAGGGTATGTTGGGGGTGGGTGTGTATATATGTGGGAGGGTTGTGGGGGGGGTGTGGGCAGGGTGTGGGTGTGTGTGGGATGTAAAGGAGAGTGGGGGTGTGTGGGGACCCCCACACACTTCCTCCCATGGAGCATAGCCCCTGTCACCAGCGGTGGCAGCTGCAGCAGGTGGTGGGCCCTCAGGGTGCTCATGGCCTGTGCAGGTGCAACCTCTGGGTGGTGCACAGCTCTAGTAAGTTCTGGGTGCTGCATGTGGCAGCAGGGAGTAGAGCCAGGCCAGCCTGTCTTTATCACATGTGCAGGTCATGTGCATATCCTGGGACTTGTGTGCCACTGGGGAACGGGGTGGGGGGAAGTCCCATGCGATGAAGCTGGCCTCCTTACCTGCTCTCTGCTGCCATGAGCAGCTCAAGGGGCTCTGCTGGAAGTGGCAGGGAGCCCCACTCCCTGATTCCCAGCAGAATCCCATGAGCTGCATGTGGTGGCAGGGAGTGAGGACAGCTGATGACTTCATCACATGGGGCTTCCCCCAGTGGTGCACAAGTCCTGGGAGCTGCACATGAGCCCTGCGTAATAGAAGCAGGCCTGGCTCCACTCAAACTGACACTACGTGCAGCTCCCAGAACAGGCTGGAGTCATGCACTGCCCTGCATGGACATGAGCACCCTAATAATTAGGGAAGAATTATTTGCCTAACTTTGTAGTGACTAATATGCAGGTGTGACTGTTTTGCAGCTCAGTGCCAGCACTAGAAAAGGCTATTACTGATACCTTGCAATAATAAAATGGGGATAATCGTGTTTTGTTGCATTCTTCCTCCCTCTCCATTTTATTTATCCCGTAATTACTACTTGTAATCTTATAGTCTAGGGTTTGGGAGGGCATGTTTCTCCTCTCTTGTCAATGCAAGAGGTGAGAATTCTTCAAACCAAATTACAGATAAATTTAGAGATTAAGAATGCAGTCCTTAAAAAGACTGAGTTTCTATTCTCATCAAGGAAGATGTAGGACTGGAATTTTAAAAAGCTTTCTTTTGTTTAAGTTTGCCTTGAGGATTCTCTCCAAGGCACTCTTCTATCATCTTGAAGGTCTCTCAAGAGAAAAAAGGTTGTTTTTTCAACAGTACTGATTTTTCTTAAGCAGCAGGAAACACTTTTCCTTGAAGTAAACTAGTTTTATGACAGAAGTAGACTTATCAATAAAGGAGCTGTTTTCAGTTCTAAATTTCAGCCTCTGCAATGGCAACATAACCTTATCACTGACCTTAAAATCATTAGCCAGCACCACCAGTGGTGGTTTCTTCACTGCTAACCTAGCTTCTCAAAGCAATAATTCATTTCTTATTTTGGGAGCATAGAGCTCTTCAATAGAGTAATGATAGACCAGGACACACATCAGTATCACTCTCAGCGGCAGCATTCCAGCTGTTGAAACCTGTAATCCAATATTCCTATGTAGTAATGCAGTGTTTTCAGAACTACAGTCAGGACCTCCAGTATAAGGATGTAATTGTGTGAAATTAAAATCAATGCATGTCTTCAAAATTAGCATTTTCCCTGTGCACAAACTTTATACCTGTCAAAAGAAGTGAAGATCCAGACTGTCATCAAGTTATTCCACATTTATCCAGGCCATTCCCTATCTAGGCAAATACATGTCACACTCTTCACATAGGAACTTATTAGCCATTAGTTTTTTATTTAAATGCTAGGTGGCTGATACAATAACATCTGTCACTGCTACCATCCATATCAACAACATCTTGTCTAAACAGAGCTCTGTGATGATACAGTCCAGACTTCACCTTGCCGACATTCTATCCATCTGTAAAAAAGAAGAGAACTGTGGTAAGGAACATCTTGTGTATCTATAGCAATTTAATTCTTTAATTTACTTTGCTTCTAAAGAAGCATGATGCAAGAGAAAAGCAGTACAACTTTAATTTCATCAAACCATCACAGCACTTTTATTACAGAATATCATTATGCATATGCTGTGTCTGCACACATATGAAGCATTCATTACTACTGGTATTAAATATTTGTACAGCAGTAAGCACTGATTATAATTTTTTTCCTTTCTCAATTAACTGGATGATGACACCCAAAACATAGTAAAGGAAGTAAGCTTTACATCCTGGCTTTCTTCCCACTAAAATATCAATAGGCAAGTTATCTCAAACTTCAAGAACAGGCCCCCACCAATGTAGGAAAGACCTGCAGATAACGCTGTGCTCAAGGTTCAAGCTTTAAAGGATCTGTGTCTTTAAAGTAACTAGTGATCAGTAATAGATAAAGCACCTGAAGGCCAAGGAGCGATAACTGTACTAGTAGACAGTCCATGAAAGATAGCATGCAAAGAACTTTGGAAATATTAATGTTTCTTATATTTCTCAGTACATTGCTCTGAGGTCCTAATTTTCACACTTAACTAACTCAGGACTTTGTTGATACCTCCCTTCACTTTGAGAAAGTATTTAAAAACCCACCAAGTGGTTGTATTGTCAACATTTTTTTCAGTTTATTTTTTAAGACAACCATAGCTGCATGTGTACACGCTCATTTTCTATACAAATGTATTTAAGTAAACAGAAGTTCAGTGCACATAAATCAGTTTAAAAATGGTCAAACTTGTTTATGGAACGTGTGTCCCAGATCCCTTCCTGGTTTAAGTTAAATCAGAGTCCCAGCATACTTTTCATCCCTGGGTTGGGCTGTTCTGTCTGCTGCAGAGAGCAGGTCTGCCCCCCGGCCAGAGCTCCAGCTGGTTGAGAAGGAGTTGGAGACTGTCACAGCAGCATCTGCCTGGTTTCCCCATGCCCCATGCCCCCTTGCTGCTCAAGCAGAGATTTCCCCCCTCCCCTCTCCCACAGCACAGATCCCATCCACACAGACCCTAGCTGGCATCTGGTCATGCCACCCCCATTCTAGCTAACGCTAAGAGGTGTCCGTGTGTGTGTCTTCAGTTTCACTGGGACGAAGGCAGACAGAACAGTGTCCGCTTAGGGCTTTTTGGAGCTAATCAACAGATCAGCTGGTAATGTCCCTCCATTCCTTCCTTGGAGAAAGCTGTTTAAGAAGAGCTTAAACTAACGAGAGAGGCTTTTGTTTTCTTGATGGGCTGTGATAACCTTTGTGTTATCAGCCCTCTGTTGGCTTTCCTGTCAGGTCTGCTGCAGATAGTATGAAGAAGCAGGGAAAGGGAGACTGAAAAGCTCAGTATCCTCAACAGATGCACACACTCCACACACCCCTTTTGCCTCAGAGTGTTAGCTAGGGGCTGGGGACTGGCAACTCTCCCACCCCTTGAGCAGCAAGCTGGGAAAAGCCTGGAATTGTGCAGGCAGGGTGGGGGCTTACATCCCTCCCTAATCAGAGCATCCTGCCGGTGTCTGGCCACACAGCACTCAGCTCAGCACTGTGGAAGGGAAAGGAGGCTTTGCTCTGGTGTCCCCTGGCCTCTAGCCTGAGCCACTGCAGGCATATGCCTGCATTTCTTGACTTAAAAGTGAATGTCTATCCACTTCCAAATTGGTTCAAGCTCTTCAGGTTAAACTAACTTTTCTGCCAAAAGCTGCATATATCTGCCATCTGGAGCCAGTCCCTCTATATTTTGTGTAAAGACATCCTGGCCATCTTCCAACAGGGCAGCATAAAGAGGGCTTGTAGGGAACAGGGTTCTACCACACCACAGACAGGCTTTCCTGTATTGCCTTTCCCACATTCAGCTGTCTGATGAGTAAATCTGGTTATAGTATTTTTGGACAGAAGCTAGAATTCTCCTTTCCTTAACAAAAAGGTTAATTGGAAGGCGAATTAATTTTAAAAAGAAAAACAAACATGCACAAAAGAAGTCTACCACTGAGTCTCTGCATTTGCAGAGAAGAGCCTTGATTTCTATCAGTCTCTTATCTTTTGATCTCTAAGACTGAAATTTACCTCCATTTAATTTGTGAGCAAAAGTGCTATTTTGGAAGCTTCTGTAATGCTTAGACCTTATGCCAACAAGAGCAACTTTCATCTTGAACGCAGCAGAACATTCATTGAATGATCATATCAGTCTATTCTTCAATTCGCCTGGTTTGGTTTCTTTAGTGAATAAGAGTCCAAACCATGAAACCAAATTAAGTAAAACACCTTTAGAGGTATTTAAAATAAATACAAAAAATGGAACACTGTTAATCTCAAATCAATTACAAATCAGAATCTTGTCAGAAGTTTTTAAGCCTATAGGAAGCAAGACAAAAAGTGAATAAGAACACCAAAAGATTTTAAGAGGAAAAAAATGGCAAAAATATATGTAATTTATTGCTACAATCTAAACACTTTGACCTATCATTCCACTTGCAGCTTAGTAAGACTACTATTAAATAAATAGAAAATGGTTGTTTCTGTTAGATTGTGAAATAAGTTGAAGCATGAAGATAGACAGGAGGGTGAAATACATGAACCATTTGTTTCCTTGCAGCTATATCTAATGAGGAGGTAGGCAGATAGTTGACAAGAGGAAAAGATATTAACAAAAGAGTAAGACATTACTATAAATAATACAGTACGTGAAATAGGAGCTTATTGTGAGTCACAGGGCAAACTCATTACTGATCTGCAATATAAGTACAGGAATGGTTTAAGCTATGGAATAAAGCTCATACAAAGGCCATACAGAATTCAGAACCGAATTCTCTCATTTACCTAGTAACTCAAAGTTACTTTACTGTTGAGCAGTTAGCTGCTTATTCCATTTTTTTTGATTAACATTTTGTAACAAGGCATATTTTCATTTTTTTTTCATTTCCTTTCAAGAAATTGTTACAAGATATAGAAGTTTTTAAAAATAAATGTATACCAGTTCATCTATCATTCTTTATGCTTTGGTTATATAATCACACCAGGCCTTTTTCAATTCTGAAACAAAAGACTAGAAGTTAGCCATTTCCATATACTGTATTTAAGTATTGAGACTCCTATTATCTAATTATCCTAATATGGATCTCTGTTCATAATGAGCTTATATGACTTTATATTGACTCATGATGAAATAAAGCAATTATAATAGGGGATTAAAAGCCACTGGCAACTTGGCAAGCGCTCCTTGTTGAATAGGTGTTTATGGGTGCTGTTACTTACACAGTTAAGCATACCTTTTATTTCTTTGAGTTCATGACAGGTTTAGATCTCTGTTTTATGGTTAAGCTACATTATTAAAGTCCTTTTTACTGAATGTAATATTTTGCCTTATGATGTAACCATACAGCTTACAGATTCCTCACAACTTGTACTTTTCTACACAGTTTGAAATGTGTTTTAAAATCAGGACTGCATTGAAAATTGAAATTAAAGCTATGTTATTGTAAAGACATAGTGATTTTATGGTTTTTAGTTGATGGATGAGCATATTGGGCACAAAGGTGGGCTTTGGAAGGTATATTAATGTAAACAGTATAAAATGTTAAAATCTGTTAGCATGAAATAAACTGTTTGGAATTTCACTCTCTGATACATATCACTACCAAAAACACAATATAACTGCTTAAAAAGGTAGAGGCTTGATTTTATATTCCCATACAAACATAACCAGAAGCTTGGCCTGTGTAAAAACTGAAGGTTAACTCATGTTTTGTAGAGATTCATAGATTCATAGGATGCATCCAGATGAGCCCACATATACTTCTTGCAGCATCTCAAACCCCTTTGAGACGCTACAAGAGGCACATGCAGGAATGAGGAAATGTTCCCTGCACTGCCAATTTGCAGTGCGGGGGCAAATTTAGATCCCAGGATATCCAGGGGTCAAAAAAACCCACAAAGAAAAAAAATGGGACAGGCAACTGGAGGCTGGGTCCTCCATAGAGATGCTCTGGCTGCCAGAGCATCTCTATGGTTATGCCTCATGAGGGCAGGCAGTGTGCCAGCAGCAGGGAGCTGGACCCAGGCTCCACTGCTGGTAAGTAAGGGGTTGGCGGGCTGAAGGAGGGGGTAGGGGACAACGGGGGGGACGCCCACCAGCCCCACCAGCTCCCACTGCCAGCCCTGCCTACTCCCCCCACCCCCGATGGGAGGGGTCTGGAGGAGTGGGGGTGGGGCTTGGGGGCAGCAGGAGCCAGTGGGGGATGGGGCCAGGTGGGGCATGTAGGCCCTGCAGGAGGGACAGCCTCTGTGGGGGGACCATAGCCCCTGTGAGGGATGTAGCTCCTGTGGGGTTCATAGCCCCTGTTTGGGGGCTGTACCCCCTTTGGGGGCGGGGCTGTATCCCCTGTGGGAGAGCTGTAGCTCTTGTGGGGGGGGCTGTAGCCCTTGCGGGGGGCAGCAAAATATATATTCATGTATTCATGAATTCACGAAACATGTATTTAGAATTCACTTTATTATTATGATAGAGACACTGGTAGTCTTCCAAATTGCTTTAACACTGTAGATATATCAATAAAACATTGCCCAACTGACCTCTGTCTCTCTCTCTCTCTCTCTCTCTCTAGCAGTCTTTTGTTTTAATTGTGGAGGAACATGGATTTGGGGGTATTTTACAAAGTGACTGGGATTTTTTTATCAGGGATTTTTCAGTTTTCCAGTAGGTAATACCAGAATTCCTGCTAGGGAGGCCAGTGGCAGGTCCCTGCCTGCTCAGAGTTGGCACCTTGGACCCAGCTGGCTGTGGCTGACCTTCTGGTCAATTGGGGGCCAGGAAACATGCTTTGACAGTTCAGATCAGGCCACCACACCTGGAACATCTTCTGGGCAATAGCTGGGCAGGGGGGCACAGATGGCACTAGTGCCGCACAAAGGCCAACTCTGCAGCCACAGCCCACTAGCACCTGGTCCAGAGGGGCCTTATCTGGGTCTGGCAGGTGCACAGCAGGTCAAAGCCAGGCAGCAGCCCCCACTGCCAGACTGCTGCAGTGTGTAAAAGGTGCAGGGAACTCTCAGGGCTGCTTCAGCAGTTCAGCTGGCACAAGGGGTAGTGTCCTCAGGTACCAATTGGCTGGGCCCCAGAAGCTCCTGAGAGTGAGTAGCCCTGAGCTACTTGCTAGGGCAGGTTTTTGTACTGATGCATCCAGGACAGGGTAACTTTTTATACTGCTGGGGATAGCACAGGTGCTGACCCCAGGCTCTAGCTCCCCCTGGCAGCAGATCAGGGAGGAGCAAGGCAGGGTTATTTTACCTCAAGTGGCACAATTTGCTCCACAAGAAAGTGCATGTCTGAGCACATGCACTCAGGCAAAAAGCCCTGGCTCAAATTTGCACCACTTCTATTTGAGCTGTTGCAATCGCACGTGTTTGCATGTGTGGACACGCCTGTATATGTTAGGAGCTGGAAGGGACCTCACAGGTAAGGAGATGAAAAGATCAATGGGTCAAGCCCCTCTGCACTTGGGCACAAAAGACTGCTGGGGTCAAATGACCCCAGCAAGTTACGCATCAAGACATTTTTTAAAGCTCTCCAGGGTAGGTGATAGTATCACCTCTGAGGGGAGTCTGTTCCGGACGCTGGGAACTCGAATCATAAAGAGTTTCTCCTTATGTCCAATCTGAAGTGGATCCAAACCAATAGTTTGTGGCTATTGGTTCTTGTCTTCCTCTGGGGTGCCTTGGTGAACAGATGGTCCCCTAGGCCCTGATGTATGCCTTTTATATACTTATAGGCTGCCACCAAATCCCCTCTAAATCTTCTTTTCTCCAGGCTGAGCAGTTCTATATTTTTTATCCTCTCCTCATATGACCTACTCTCCAGACCTCTAATCATGTGTGTCGCCCTCCTTTGGACTTTCTCAACCTTCTCCACATCCTTCCTGAAGTGCAGCAGCCTGAATTGGATGTAGTATTCCAGCTGTGGTCTTACCAAGGCTGAGTAGAGCAGGAGGATGACATCCTTAGCTTTGCTTGAGATGCATTGTTAGATGTTTGCTCCACCAGCTAAGGCATTACACTGGTGGCTCATGTTCATTCTGTTGTGTATCATGAACCCCAGATCTCTTTCAGTAGTGGTGCTGGCAAGTGTAGCAATGTGGAGCCTATAAGTGTGTTGTGGATTTTTTCTCCCCAGATGGAGCACTTTAAATTTCCTTGTGTTAAACATCATCAGGTTTTGACCCACCTTGCAAGCCTGTCCAGATCAGCCTGTATCCATAGCCTGCCCTCAAATGTGACTGTGCTCCCCCATAATTTGGTGTCATCCACAAACTTTGCCAGTATGCTTTTAATACCCAAATCCAAATAATTGATGAACATGTTGAAAAGCACTGGTCCAAGTACTGAACCCTTCATTTCATAGATTTCATAGACATTAGAGGCTGGAAGGGACCTCGCAAGATCATCAAGTCCAGCCCCCCGCCATAGGCAGGAAGTCTGCTGGGGTCAAATGATCCCAGCAAGATAAACATTCAGACACCTCTTGATTGAATCCAGAGTAGGTGTTTGCACCACCTCTGGGGGGAGTCTTTTCCAGACCCAGGACATACAGACTATAGAGAAGTTTTTTATTATGTCCAGTCTAACTTGGCCTTCCATTGTGGCCATTAGACCTTGTTATCCCTTGGGGAGCCCTGATGAACAACTGTTCTCCCAGGTCCTGATGCACCCCCCTTATATACTTGTAGGCTACACCAAGTCCCCACTGAGCCTTCTCTTCTCTAGGCTGAAGAGTCCCAAGTCCCTCAGCTTCTCTTCATAAGGCATGCCCTCTTGGCCTTTGATTATACTGGTGGCTCTCCACTGAACTCCCTCAAGTTTATCCATGTCCCTCCTGAAGTGGGGGGCCCAAAACTGGAGGCAGTACTCCAGCTGCGGCCTCACTGAGGCTGAGTAAAGTGGGAGGATGTTGTTCCTGGTTTTGCTTGAGATGCATTGGTGGATACATGGCAGAGTTTGTTTTGCTTTGCTGGCCACGGCATTGCATTGGTGGCTCATGCTTATCTTGTGGTCAATCAAGACCTCCAAGTCTCTTTCAGTCATGGTGCTAATGAGCATAGCACTGCTGACCCTATAAGTATGCTGCTGGTTCTTTCTCTCAAGGTGAAGTACCTTGCACTTCTCTACGTTGAAGGCCATCAGACTTTGGTCCACCCACCTTGCGAGTGTGTCCAGGTTGACCTGTATCCCCAGCCTGTTTTCCACCATGATGACCTTCCCCCATAACCAGTCCACATCTGATGCCCGAATCCAGATCATTAATGAATATGTTGAAGAGTACTGGCCTGAGTACTGAGCCCTGAGGGACACCACTGGTCACCTTGTGCCATGTTGATTCACTCCCATCAACCAGTACTCTTTGGGTCCGACCCCTGAGCCTGAGGGATGCCACTGGTCCCCTTCCACCATGTTGTCTCAGTTCTGTCTATTAACACTCTCTGGGTTCTACCTTGAACCCAGTTACTTAGCCACTGGACCATGAAGTAGTTAAGGCCACATTTTCCCAATTTTACCATGAGGACATCATGGGAGTCTAAGTCAAAGGCATTTTTGAAATCCAAGTATATGACATCAACTTCATTTCCTTTATCAAGGTGGTGAGTTACCTGATCATAGAAGGAAATGAAATTGGTCAGGCATGACCTGCCACAAAAAAAGCCATGTTGGCTGTCATTTAGAATTCTGTCTTCAGTTAGCCTATCAATAATGGATTCTTTGATAATTTTTTCCAGGATTTTTCCAGGGATTGAGGTCAAACTGATTGGCTTGTAATTCCCTGGGTCCTTCTTTCTATCTTTCTTGAACATAGCACCACATTGGCCCTCTTTCAGTCTTCTGGGACCTCTCCCAAGAGTCATGAGCAGCGTTCTCTCTAAACTGCATGGCATGTGGGACAGTGCAGATGCACTCATGCCGTGCTGCCAGGTGTGCCTGCGTGGCTGCACACAACACACAGCTTAGAGAGAACGCTGGCCATGAGTCCTCAAATAGGTTTGCCATAAGTTGTACAATGATGCCAGCCAATTCTGTCAGCACTTTCAGGCGTAGTTCATCTGGTCTTGCTGACCTGTAGATATCAAGCCTCTCTAGATGTTCCCCCACAAGATCTTCACCAGCTATGGGAGGATGATCATCTTGTATCCTTCCATGCAGGCTAAAACCCTTGGACTGGTAGAATACCGATGCAAAATATTTGTTTAGGAGTTTTGTTTCCTCCTGAGTATCCATTATCAGCTGTCCAATTTCATCCAGCAGGGGCCCTATGTTTCCCTTATTTTTTCTTCAACTTCCTATGTATCTAAAGAAGGACTTTTTATTGTCCTTGATTCTGGCTGCCAATTTGAATTCAGTTTCTGCCTTTGCTTTTCTAATATGCTCCCTACAGGTGCAGGCTATTGCTGTGTACTCCTCCATGGTAGTAATTCATGACTTCCATCCCTTATAAGCTTCTGTTTTCAAATTCAGGAGATCCATGAATTCCCTAGTGTGCTAAGGAGGTCTCCCAGCCTTTTTGCTCCCTTTTTTTCAAAAGGGAATGGACTTCCTTTGTGTTCCAAGGTTCTCATCCTTGAGGAATGACCACTCTTCTCGGACTCTGTGGCAGGGCACTGTAGGTGCCTGCCACTTTAAGGGCCTGATGCTGGCAGCCTCCAGGTGCCTGATGAGGGCAGCCATTTTGGACCTAAGGGCAGTTTTGCTGCTGGAGGCCAGGCAACAACATCACCTGGCTGTAGGGCTGCTTGTGTCATCTGGAGGTCAGGGAGGAGCTGTAGGGGATGGTCAGGAGGCTCCTGGTCCTGGGCATGACCTACAACTGCACCCTCATGGGAGTGGGTGGCCTGGTGGGGCTCTCAGTGCCGTGGGAGCCCCCAGGAAATGCCAGGCCAGTTATCACCTCAGTAAAAGGTGGGTAGGGGTGCCTTAACCCTAGCCCTCAACTTCAGGTGAGTTGTGTTCCATCAGAGGTAGTTGCAGGGGTACAAACCCCGCAAGAGAGAATGGAGCCAGGTACGACTGAGGCTACCTGAGCCCTGTGGGGTTCGAGATCCCAAGATGGAAGGTTGGGGCCAAGTACCGCTGAGGCCACCTGACCCCTGCGGGGGTTTGAGACCCCAATAGGGAAGACTGGGGCCAGGTATGGCTATGGCCACCTGAGCCCACCAGGGAGAACCCCCCACCCCGTGGCCCCAGTGAAGGGGGTGGAGATCTCGTAACCCCAAGTGAGGGGGCAGGGTTGTAGAGCCCTGAGCAGAGGGGGGTGTCATGGAGACCCGAGCAAAGGGGGCAGTTGTGGAGGCCTGCATAGGAAGGGGGGGGTCACTGACAAGGTAGCACTGTGACCTGCTGCCCCGGGGGGGAGTGAGAGTCCCCTGGGAGACCCTGGGGCACCAGTCATGGTGTGGGGTACCCCAGCTTCCCACATACAGTGAAGGGAGACCCAGAGAGAGTGTGGGGCTAGTGAGGATGAGGTAGAGTGCCCCCTTGATTGGCCCATGCTGGGGCCAGGACCGAGAAGGTCAAAAGGGCCAAGCACCCACTGCAAGGGGCACCCAGAGTCATGGGCCTGGGACCCTGCCTGGCCTTTGAGGTGAGACCAAGGCTCGTGTAGGGCTGAAGGTCCTGAGTAGGGACCATGCCTGAGAGGGAAGCCAGCTATGTGGAGCTTGGCAGCCCAGATGAAGGCGGCATAGGCTGCCAGAGTGGGGGAACCAAAGGGGGGTCGTATGAGGAGGATTCTGGAGCCTAGTGTGGGGGTGGTGCGCTTGTAATATCTGGATGCCATCTGTGAGGCTTGGGCCGTGGTGTAGGGGAGGATTGGAGCTGCAGATAGCGCCCCCTGGCATCAGGGCAAGAAATGGGCAGCCTCCTGCTTATTCAACATCTACTTATTAATTTTCCAGCAAGTCATGGTGGGCGAGACAGGCAGGCGGCATGCCCGGAGGGAGGTGGGAGGCCAGCGACGGCTGGCCCAAGAGAAGCCCACTCTGCTACAGACTCCTTTCTCCATCAGACCATGGTCCCACAGGGCCTTGCCAACCAATCTCCTAAGCTTATGGAAGTCAGCTTTCCTAAAATCAAGCATTTCCACCTTACTGATTGATTTCCCTGTCTTACAGTGGATGGCATTACATGGCACAAAGATTACATGGCACAGACATTTCCTGAAGTAAATTAATTAAATCAGATAGAAGAAATGAGAAGAAGTTACAAAAGCTATAGAACAAGGCTTATTATAGTAGTAAAATATAGTGGATTTTCAAGTAAGTTGATCTAACAGATCTAGTAAGATAAGGAGAATTGGTCTTTATTAGCTACCTTCTGTCAACTATTTTCTCAGAACACAGCATAAAAGGGCAAACTATTTGTCATGTGGGGAGCAAAGTGGCATTTCTGGATCTAAAATAAATATTTCATTTGAAACAACGTTTCCATGGGACAGGATAAAAGAAACTAGATTTACAAAAATAATTGAATACATTCTCAAATGTAATTGCTTCAAAAGTGCAGGAGATTATGTATAACTGAACCCCAGCGAGTACAGACCCAAACCTAACCCTACTGGGAATAAGGTAATTGGTTCTCCAGTCTGAGTTATAGCATGTATTTCAGTCACACATTTCTGACTCATGATGAAGTAGACCCAGGAAAAGCTTATTAAATATTTTGAAATAAGGAGTGACTCAGGGGTTCATCACTGGAAATACTAATGCTAATCAGCAGAAAGAACACAAGTGTTTTCCAAAATACCCTGCAGTTGTAGTCAAAAGAGATCAATAAAAATCATGACAGCTTTCCTCTGGAATGAGGCTGAAGTTTTCTTCTTTTGCAACTGCTCACCAGCCCTTTGAAATACTGTAGAAAAGTGCAGTAGCTAGAATAACTTGCTACATAAACTGAGAAATATTTAGGGAGATGCACTGATAAAATTTGCTGTGCTATTTTTGCATATGCTAGTCACCTACAGATCAGAAACGCTAAATAAAACTGGTAAGGACAATGGGAAAAAAATCTTCCAACTATTTCTAAGATCACTCTTTTTAAGACTTCAGTTTGGAAGACCTGAAATTAAAGCTATGGCATATGTTCAAGATCTCTTTGAGCTGCTTACATTGCCGATTTACTAGACTTGGGTGCATGTGGGCCATGTCATGTAAGATACTTAGCACATATTAAATGCACGTAAAACTTGAGCGTCTGTGTGTTCAAGCAGAGTAACATGTGCTAAGTGTGTTTGTGTTGTATAGCATTGTAGGAAAGTTACGTCTTTTCCAGCAAGGGGTACTAAGATTATATTAAGTACTGAATCAATGCCCAATGTGAGGTTAGAGAGAACAGTTACTCTGTTATCTTTTGAAGGAGGCATAAAACAAAGGTCTTGGTAATTTTAGGCATAAGAGACCTCAGAGCACTCAGATCTGAAAGTGAGCTAGTATGAATTCTGGTGTTGCATATGGATATCCTGTCCTCTACTTTTGCATAGTTCTGTTTTCACACTTAAGAAGCTACCGCATATGACACTGGAGATGGCATGCTTCAGCCATGGGAAGGAAAACATCACAGGAGAAGAATGGCACTAATCTGAGGTTTGGGATATTTATGTCCATTTCAGGTCCTGATTTAAGAAGACTAGGCTTCCTGGGTGACATAAAACAAGGCATTTGGGACCAGGTAAATACAAGGAACTTCGGCATCTAAATATAATCTAAGCCCACAGTTAAAATCACTAAAACCTCTGCATAGCTGTTGTCTAACCCTGAAGGTCCCTTGATTATATATTAAAGCTTCAAAAATACCTAAATTGAAATCAGATTTCTGGCTACTGCTCTAATCATGAAGCTTGTTGAGAGGGTGAGTGTAAGAGGTTGGCCTCCCCAGCACTATCTTTTTTATTATCTGCGTCCTATATGGGGCACCCTTGAAGTCCCCTTAAGGTTTCCTGCTATCTACTCACCTGCCATGTCTTGATGGAAATATTATAAGTGGGAGACTACCTTTTTTTTTTGTATGTTGGGGTCCTCTGCCAACACTGGCCTTGACCCCAGTGTCTCTCTAGCTATGCCTCCCTGTCTAAACCCACCAGATAGCGTTTGACTCCGAGGCTCTAGTTCTTTAGTCTTGGGGCTCATGGCCCTCCTTTTTGCTCCAATCTGAAGCACAGCCTCCCTGGCCCAGAGGCCTGTCACCGGCCCCACAGCCAGGGGGTCACAACTTTGAAGCCGGGCAAAGGCTCTGGACCTCCAATGTCCCAATTCTGAAAAAAAAGAAACAAACAAAAAAATACACGCAGTCGTACCTCGGGTGCACCAGGCCACCTTGGCCTTTTAGGCTTGCACTCTCTGGCACTGGGTCTGTGCCCCTGCATACTGTGCCTTCACTGTGCCTGTGCACCCTGAACACTGCACCTACACAGGTGCCAGAGTTTTCACGCTATAGTGGGGCTCCAATGAGGCCTCCTCCTTCCCCAGTAGCCTCATCCAAACCACTGGTGTTATTCAATAACAAAAAAAGAAAATACGAACAGATCTGTCTGTGGGCTATAACCGCCACCAATAAGATATGATTAAAGATGGCAGTTTCTCAGGGGTTCGTGCTTCTGATCCCCCACCTCCTGCTATAGTGGTTCTTCTGGGGGTTGCTGCTACTTCTCCAGGAGTCCTCATTTGGGAGCCTGACTGCAGTGTTTCAGGCCAGCAGGTTGGGGGCATTCCTGAATGCCTCCCAGGTGGCTGCAGGAGAAAGCCAAGCCCACCTGAGCAGCTGGCAACCCCTGATTGGCCAGTGGGCCCCTTTCCCCAGTCCTGTTCCCCCACCAGCTAGCTGCTGTCACCACCAGCAACTGAAGGCTAGAGGAGCAAGGGGTGAAGGAGTCCCTGTGTCACACATAAGCCCCCCAGCTTGCAGGCACAGGTCTTGGTGGGGGCCAGGTCTGTGAAGCAGAGATGCTCTATTTCCCTCCATCCCTGCCACAGTTCTTAGCATGGTAGAAAGCTCTGATTGCAGTTGAGGAAATGGAGCTTCTCTGCCTGGCCCAGATCCCACCTGGCCTGGGTCCCGCTAAGACTTATGCCTACAAGCTTGGAGGGGGCAGAGAGAGAACAGTGCAACAGAGAAGCACTGCAACAGCTGAAGCCAGGAACTGCAGCTTGGAGCTGTGCCTCATGGCAAAGAGGCTCAGTTCCTCCAGTCTCTCACCCAGCCATGCAGGGGGGACACAGAGCCATTTCTCTCTCCTCCCTATGACATCCTAGGGGCAGAGCTGGCCTGGTGCTTGCCTGGAGCAGATGACCACTGGCCAGGGCTAGCAAGCCACCCAGCGAGGGGCCTCTGGGATGCCAGTGGAATGCAACGTACCTTCACTCAGGAGGGGATGTGGTACAGACATTTGACAAAGCACTCTAATCTAAAGCACTTTAGTCTTATACCACATCCATCCAGGGCAAACTTAGAGTTGGATCTGTCATTTTTAAAGTACTATGTGTTGTGAATGTGTTTGGTTATGGTTTCTGTGTGCTTAACATGCAATAATTGTAACTTCTGTACAGACCCTTATTAGTGGCCTCTGCTGTCCATAAAAGTTTTGCTGGTGCATTTTGAAACACTTAATTCTCCCTACACATTGCATAGATTTCTCAGATGCCTAACTGGGATTTAGCTTTTACTGTGGAATCAGGCACTGAAATCCCTTTCTGGCTCTTGGCTTCAGATCCTCATCTATAAAATGGAAATAGTAGTTTAGCAATGCTATTATACATACATAACAGATTGTGAGGTACACATGTATTACATAGAATTTAAAACATGCAGGTACAATGAAGTCACACTAAAATAACAGGAATCCAATTAGTTTCAATTCACATCAAAATGGGAAGTACTACATAAATATTATTATATGTGAGGCAAATTTGTGATCCAGCTTGTGTGGCTTCACAGGGCATGGTCTTCCTTCTGATGTGAGCTAACCATGCTATAGTCTGTGTGGGATATAGCATCTACAAGGCATTAAGGTTTTTTCCTGCAAGTGCAAGGGATGAAGAATACCCAGAACCATGAGTCCCCAGACTCCCTTCTTGTCTGGGAAACTCCCTTCTTGTCAGTACAGAGGCGGAAAAGGATCTTGGAGTCATCATTGACTCCAAGGTGAACATGGGCCGGCAGTGTGGGGATGCAGTCAGGAAGGCCAACCGCACCTTGTCATGCATCCATAGATGCTTCTTGAGCAGGTCCAAGGAGGTGATACTCCCCCTCTATGCGACACTGGTCAGGCCGCAGCTGGAGTACTGCATCCAGTTCTGGGCGCCGCACTT
>NW_017729006.1:9252276-9258215 GCF_001723915.1 Gavialis gangeticus | reverse complement strand
GGGTCTTTAAGAGGAGGTTAGATGAACACCTTGCTGGGGTCGTTTGACCCCAGTACTCTTTCCTGCCATGGCAGGGGGTCGGACTAGATGATCTATTCAGGTCCCTTCCGACCCTAGAAACTATGAAACTATGGCTCCACCCCTCCATGAATCACCAAGAGGTGCAAACTGAGTTAGCTTTACATCTGGTATTGAATACATTCATCTTAGAGCAAGGAAGAACCCATCAAACAGAATCCACTGAATGAGATCAATGCAGCTCCTTTGTGGCAAAGCCAGAATTAAATACATACTTTGTCAAATACTTTAGGATCCTTTGGGACAAAACATGTTATATAAACAGGAAATATTACTTATTTAAATAAAAGTTTTTACCTTTTGATCCAGTAGTGGCTTCCATAAGAGAAATGTTCCAAGCATTGCCATTGAAGATGGCCTGCCATTCATCTCAATGGAAGTTAAAGCAGAAATAGGATTTCAGGTTGCTAGAGAGAAACTATAATGAGGATAGACTAAACGGCTTCAGATTAAATTGCCCATCCCTTTTCTTTTTGTAAACAGTCATCCATGTCAGCATATTTTTCCTTCTCTGTATGTTAGGATGCCTTTTCATTTTGTAGTGCAGACACTTAGGGAGAACATGCATTAGCTGTTTCAAGCAGGGAATTGTCTCCAGTTATCAGAAACATTTCTTACTGCTGGGACCAGTCAGGTGAATTAACCTTGGGAGATAAACCAAATGTAATGACATGAAACCTGGAAATCGCCAGGGGAAAAGAAAGAGGCAGATTTGTCTCAATTTTATCTACTAAAACACAGTAGTAGAACAGAAGGTCTTTTATGAGACAGGAGGGTGGCTCATTTGCCAGAGACATTTGTCTCCTTGAGGCACGTGTAAACTTACATCTATTCTTTTATAAAATTGCTTCCTAATGCAAGCTGGGGGACTCAAGTGAGAACTATTATAAATGACCTATAATTGTCAATTTGTGCACTTCTGTAAGTCTACTCCAAGGACTTTACATCATTATAGTCATCCAAGCCACCTAGGATGTAAAACTCTAAATACGCAGAAGGATGTCATCAGGGCATCTGTTTTCGGATTGAACTATGAACAGACTTAATAAACCATGATCACTGTCAAATTGGGGGAAAAAACAAACAGACAAACCTTAGACAAGTTCAGTTTCCCCGTGTCAATGCCCTGGTACTATGTTGCTCCAAAAGATGTTGGTGTTATAAGGAGTATCATCTGAATATGTTATGGAGAAAATGCTGTTGGGAAGCAGTTATTGCTCTTACCCATTCACACCAAGATATGGAGCACCTTGTTTTGACTATGCTGAAAAATATTAAGGTGCAAATGATACTGCTGAAGTGATGATGGTTAATCATTGACAGAATATCATGAACCACATTGATTGCAATGGTACGGATCACAATATATTAAGAATCTATGTTGCGACTGGACTGTTGGAATATATAGCACTCCTAAAACAGATATGAAAATATAATGTATCCTAGAAAAAGAAAACATTTCAACTACTTGAATTACCAAATTATCTAAATATCCCTATAAAAGAATGGTGAACCTAAAATCATAAATACTTTACATATTATCACATTACTACAAATAACAGAAACTACATCCATGTACACCTCTGCTGCAAATTACCTGGGTATTAATGCTATTCCAGAAAAATAATTTGAATTGTTTGAAGAACAACTAAAATACTAATTCTCTGAGAAGTAAGAAAACACTGAAGTACAACTAACTTGTGACAAAAGTTGAGGTGACTTTGTAAGCAAACTTCCAAAGTGAATGCCTTTAAAAGCTAAAGAAGATTATTCAAACAGACAGACTTAGCTGTGACCAAATTCCATCTTCCTCCTTGGCAGAATGTATGTGGACCATAAATCATCCATGTCAATTTAACCTAATGGACCTAGTGAATAAATTTAGAGATCAGCAGCAGGGTAATGCAGGTCCAGAGTTAGAACTGATGAGAGTTTTTAATGGATGAATTATAAACAATTGAAAACAAGATGTATAAGTGAAAATCTTGACAAACCCATTAACTATCTAATAGGCAAGAATATAAAATTATTCAGTGACAATGAGATTCATTCTCATAGGAAGAGGTCAGGATGAGGTCTAGACTAAATGAGTAAGGGATGCAGAGGGCTTTTCATGTTGCCTCTATACTTAGGAAAATTCCACCCTAATGGGGAAAACTTTTCTTGCAAATATAGAACAACAGGTATCTAACTACAGGATAGGTGAAGAGATGTTTTAAGAACAAGCTTCTCTCTTTGGGGATCCATATGCTGGCACATTAGAGATAGGAAACATCTCTTTTAGTCCTTACCAAACAACTATCATTATGCCTATGCTGCACCGTATAATGTAGTAGCCCTAGCTAATACTTTTATTTACTCATGGATCTAAATATCCCCGTCATAATTTGGATACTCAGAAAAAGAGCCTATAAGAGATAGGTGAATAAACTTGCATGAAAGGAAAATGTTACCAGAAAAAGTATGGCACAAATATTGTTATAAAAATTAGTTCTTGTTTAAAGCAAGGTAGAGTTTTTTCCCCCTCAGAGTTCAGTTGAAGTTCCAGTTATGCTTCTTTGGGAGTTACCAATCTTTCTTTTAATAAATGATGCAGTCATTCGTTAGGAAGCAATTTTGTCTAGTAAGCAGAATACCAAGAAGAATGGTTGATTTCTCTTCCACTTAATATATTTGGCATTGTTAATAGCTTAATGGGAAAATTCACCATATGGGCTGGAGTCCTTAGTTTGTACTGCAGAATATAGAGCCAATTCAGGTGTGTGCAGTAGGGTCCATTGGGACGGGTTCAGCATGGTATAAAACTGCTTCAAGGCCTATCATTTTCAAGCCCCAAAACCTGCTACTATAGCTCAGAGCCAGGGAGGGAGGAGACAAACCCATAGTAGATTTCTGTGGTGTGTTCTCTGGGCAGCATGTGCAGGTAGACCCCTGGCTGTATGTTAAAATCACTTCCCACTGGCTAAAAGTCTTGAAAGAAAGATTACCCTTTTCTAGAGGAACTACTCTCTTCAGTACAGCTACTGCAGTGGAGGTAAGGGAGGTCACATAACAATATTGTACTTGGGTCTGCTTGTGGTTTAAGAAGTTAAATGGAAATCAAGGATCAGAAGAAATGTAAGTGTGGGTGGAATAAGCATGTGATTTAGCATTTGAATAACTAATAACACTGCCTGTGGCAACTGTTTAGGTTCTGGGTGAGCTATCACCACCTATCATTTATGGAGGCTTCAGAATTTTTCCCCTGAAGCTGGTATTACATCTCTAATTAGCACACATCATGAAGGGATCTGTGAGTAATTGCCTTTCAAATCTTGCTTTTAAAACAGAGTCAACACACTAAGTTTAATCAAATCACAACCCTTTCCTAAGGTTTACATTTATTAACAAAGACATTTACAAGATAAAATTCAGCTCCTCAGACTTCACTGATCCTGGAGGAGTTCCTACCTCAAAGACAGTGTCAGGTATCTGGGTTGTAGCTGTATTGGTCTGGAGGAAAAGGCAATCAGGAGTTGCAGTAGAGATGATATCTTTTATTAGACCAACAAGATTTTTGCAAAAAAAAGTCTTTAATTCTTCAATTAAAAACAATTTTTTGCAAATTTTTTTTTGCAAAATTTGCAAAAATGTTGTTGGTCTAATAAAAGATATCATCTCTACTACAACTCCTGATTGCCTGAAAGATGGTTACTTCACACATTTTTTCTGTCTATGTTTTGACCCCCCTGTGGTGTAACGCACAGCCATGTCATGAGTTTGGCTTTCAACAATTTGGGGTACGGTTCCCCCCAAACCCCTGCATCAACCTTCTTGAAACTTGGAGGTTTCATGCTCTCAGCAGAGGCTACCATCCCTGCAAGTTTCATCTATATTTGACAAAAACTAACAAAAAGTTATAGATATTTTGTTGATTCCCCATTATACCCTATTGCCGGATCTCCGAGGCAGGTCTGAAGCTTTGGAGCCACTTCGGCTGGATCAAGGCGGAAACCTGGTCTGGAGCTCTGGTTTGGATCTCAGCCATCCGAAGCGGCCAGATCCAAAGCCAGGTCAGATCGCTACTGACTGACACAGGTCTACTGCTGGCAAGTGTTTCAGAGCAGGGTTGATTTCAAAGCAGCCCAGACCCCTTCCTGGTTGCTTCCATTATAAAGAGAGACTGTAGAATCACTGCCATTGGAAACCGTTAAGTACAGGCTAGATAAACATTTGTCTGGGGTTGTTTAAACAGGGCTGGTATTGCCTTGTGGAGAAGTGAGAGAGCTAAGTCTACAACATGTTTGTCATATAAAACACGTGTGCATGGGTACACACAAATACATTGTTTAAAATGATAAGCCTGCTTCATCTGTTTGAATAGCTATTTTCCTGAAGGGCTGCTAAGTCAGTTTTGGCCAGGTATTTGAACTCCTCACTTCCTGCTGTATATAACTATTATTTGTTGATGTATTTCTTTTAAGTATCCCTAGGGCATTAGGCTTGAAGGAAGAACTGGAATGCAGTGTAGCAGCTTTGATGACTACTTCAGAGAGGGTTTCCTATATGGAGAGCGTGATATGGAAAGATCATGAACAGTTTGGTGTTTCAACACCTTTAGATATGACTTTACCAATCAAACAGGATACATTTCTTAACCTGAAATTCTTAGTTCCAAGGACTCTAGTTGTTTTATTATACTCTCTAAACTAACTTTTTTTCTGTTTTCCTCCTGAAATCAGCTATGTCTAATCCTTCTGTAAACGTATTGCAACACTAGAACACATGCTTGTGAAGAACATGTTTGGAAATAGGCAATAAATGTAGCAGCATCGCCTACAATTATTTAGAGCAATAGATTTTCCTCTGCTGATCCCAACGTAGTTTCATTGCCTTGGCCTTTGTATGTGGAGTTGAACAATCTCCTTTGAAGCTGTGCATGCCATTTTCCAGTTTGCTTTTTCCGTGCTTCCTTAGAAACATAGCCACCATGTTTGCACTTAAGCTAAACAGTGTAAAGCAGTTCCTGCCAAGAATGACTTCAGACATCATCAGGATGCAAAGGGCCAGTCTGCCAGCCAGCATCAGTACCCAATGACCATAAAGCTGTATTCACAATATGGAGAAAACACGAGGCAGCCCTTTTAAAAAATTGAACATGCAGTGCATTTTTAAGCAACCTTTTTATTGAAGATGCAATAGCTGAAAGATTTATTTCAGGGAAAGTAAATGAATAACTCCCCACAAAACCCAAAACACTTAAAAATAGAATGAAAGCACACAGAAGTCACAAAACAGGAAAGCTGACAGATTTTGTATAACCTCGCTCTACTCAAAGCAATCCCAGCTTGCTCTGAGTCAGATCCTGATGGGCCCTTGCTTGCCTGCAGTGGGAGTGGCATTCAAGAAGTATATAGCTGTGTAAGGGTGTTGCTCACAAGTAGGCCCTACGTAGGCCCTTGCTCATTAATGTTGCCATGACTCAGCACTGAGGCAGATATGGTCCCACTAAGTCAATCATTTGTATTAACTTCTTTGCAATATGGCAGAAATGCCTCAGCTTAATAGTCAAACATAGGTGACCTAACATACCTAAATAAGGCTTGCCACTGTCACATAGGATCCACAGAAGGAAAATAAATATTTAAGGGGTTAAATCATACCTTGTCTAGATCTTTTATGTCACTGTCCCTTCTGTAAAGCCAGACACCTAGGCTGGGTACAGATATATGGGGAGGTTAGGGGGAGGTTAGCTAGAGTTAAAAGTAGCCACCTATTCTACGATAAGTTGAGATGGGGAGGGCTAGCAAGGGGAGTTGAGAAAATCAGGGAGGCAAGCAGGGCCAGGGTTCTTGGGGGGGCAGGCAGGGTCCATGGGGGGA
>NW_017729006.1:9251689-9252090 GCF_001723915.1 Gavialis gangeticus | reverse complement strand
GGGGCAAGTGACAACCATGGGGGGATAGAGGGACAGGCAGGGTCTTCAAGGTGGATCAGGGGGAATCAAGGGGCAGGCAGCATCTGTGGGCAGATCGAGGGGCAAGAGGGATCTGCATGGGGATTGGGGGGGGCAGGTGGGGTCTGTGGAGGGTTAGTCAGGTCAGAGAAGTTTTGCTGGGCTCAGGGGGCCTCAGAGGATCTGCTGGGGAAGCTTTTGGGGGGGGGGGGGGAACAAGGACTATTTTTAGCTCCTTGACCCTCCCCTTCAGTGAACCTACCCCTGGTAAACCTCTGCCCCTTTCCACACCAGGACTTACTTCATCAGCTCCTGGCATCAGCGAACACTGATAAAACTGGCACTGGGAGTGGCTTGCAGGATGGGGGCTTGGAGGGGAGGGG
>NW_017729006.1:9247307-9251624 GCF_001723915.1 Gavialis gangeticus | reverse complement strand
GGAGGGGGGAAGTCATGCCCCTGTGGCTGGGGGGGCTAAAAATATCCTAGTGCAGGGAGGCAGACAGGTAAAGCTCAGAGGCTGGGCTTTCTCTGTCCTGGGAACTAAAGAAGTTTAGGAAAGTTAGATTGGTCTAAAAATGGCCAACCCAAACCAAGTTAGACTACCTTTGAGGTAGGATCCCCCATTTTTAGACCAATCTACCCTTCCTGGAACTTCTGTACAGTTCACACTGACATAGACCTAATTAGGGATCTAAGTAAGTGGATTCAGTTCAATACCTAAGGGCATGCGTAGATGAAACAGGGGCCCTAAAATTGTAGCCATGGGTTTTAAAAAACAGCGCTTCAATTTAGGGCTGATTAAACCCCCATGTCGTGCGCACACCCTGCTGACTTACCTGCCTTTCCAACGGGGAGAGGAGGGTGAGCTTCTGGTGGGTGGAGTGGTTCCTGGGCTGGGGGTGGTGGAAGGAGGCTGGTGCTTCTGTCCACGGCAGCTGTGGCCCCTCCCCCCAGGCAGCACCCACCTGCAGGCACCTGGCTCAGGCAGTCCCAGGGGGCACCACAGCCATGGAGGGGGGCACCAGATCCCCACACAGCTCAGGTAGGCAGGCAGGCTTCAGGGGGGTGGGGAAATAGATTGAGCTCACTGCTTTTCTTGGGTGGAGCTTGCTTTCCCAGGTTGCTGCCAGGCTGCCTGCAGGGCTTCCTGCACAGCTGTGGAGCTGCACGGAGCCCGGTGCTTCATTCTGCAGCTCTAGGGGCAGCAAAAATGCACCCCAAATCAATTAAGGTGCATTACACTGCTTGTTGTTGAGGCCCTAAGGGACCATGGCTCGACAGGAAGAGGAGTCCAAGAGGACTGGTTGCTCCTCAAGGGAGTGATCCTGACAGTACAAGGGATGGCCATCCAATCTCAGAGGAAAGGTAGCAAAAGGGCACAGCAACCCCCTTGGCTCACCAGAGAACTTGAGGACCTCCTATGCATAAAAAGAGAGACTTATAAAGGATGGAAGTCTGGAATTACCACCAAGAAGGAGTACTCAGCACTGGCCTGTACCTGCACAGAGCAGATCAGGAAAATCAAGGCTGCAACTGAGCTCCATCTGGCTTCACATATCAAGGATAACAGAAGTCCTTTTTCAGATATGTAGGGAGTCAGAAAAAAAAGCGAGGGTAACATTGGACCCCTGCTGAACCAAATGGGACAACTGATAACAGACTCCCAGGAAAAGGCCATTCTGCTTAATGGGTACTTCGCATCGGTCTTTCATCAGCCCAATGGGACCGCCCTGCCTAGCATGATGTGGGACGGCCAGGCTGAGGGCATATTTATACCCACCATTGGTGTTGATCTAATAAAGGATCACCTTGAGAGGCTGGACACCTTCAAGTCTGTTGGTCCTGACAGATTACACCATACAGTACTCATGGAGCTGGCAGGTGTCATAGCCCAACCATTGGCAAAAATATTTGAAAACTTGTGGCGCTCAGGTGAAGAAGACTGGAAGAAGGCCAATGTGGTACCCGTCTTCAAGAATGGGCAGAAAGTAGATCCTGGGAGTTACAGGCCAATCAGCTTGACCTTAATCCCTCGTAAGATTCTGGAGACAATTATCAAAGAGACTTTTCTTGATAAGCTGGCTGAGGGCAACATCCTGAGGGACAGCCAGCACGGGTTTGTCACGGGTAAGTCTCATCTCCTTCTATGACCAGGTGACATATCATACTTATAGGCTTGGCAGTGCTAGCACCACTGCTGAAAGAGACTTGGGGGTCATGACTGACCACAAGATGAACATGAGCCACCAATGCAATGTTGCAGCTGGTAAAGCAAACAAAACTCTGGCTTGCATCCATAGATGCTTCTCAAGTAAATCTCAGGATGTCATCCTCCCGCTGTACTCAGCCTTGGCGGGCCCACAGCTGGAGTACTGCATCCAATTCTGGGCTCCGCAATTCACAAAGGGTGTTGAGAAGCTTGAGAGAGTCCAGAGGAGAGCCATACACATGTTCAGAGGGCAAGAGAATAGGCCTTATGAAGACAGGCCGAGAGCCATGGGACTCTTCAGCCTGGAAAAGCGCAGGCTCAGGGGGGACCTGGTGGCTGCTTATAAGTACATAAGGGGTGTGCAACAGGATCTGGGAGAATGTCCGTTCACCAGAGTGCTGAAAGGGAAAACAAGAACCAACAGTCATAAATTCATCCAAGACCATTTTAAGCTGGACATAAGAAAAAAATTATTTACAATCCAAGCCCCCAAGACCTTCCAGAAGTGGTGCAGGCACCTACTCTGAACTCATTCAAGAAACATTTGGATGCTTATCTTGCTGGGATCCTTTGACCCTAGCTGACTTCCTGCCTTTGGGGCAGGGGGCTGGACTTGATGATCTTCAAGGTCCCTTCCACCCCTAATGTCTATCAAATCTACAAAATTTCCTACAGTGGCTGGAATTACTTCACAATACACCACTAATGCGTGCAAACACTGACATCATTAAAGCGGTGCAAAAGCATTTAGCCTGCTTTAAAGCGTCATGCACACACACCTCTTGTTTCGTCTACATGCAGCCTAAGTGAACTAAGTTACATCAGATGGCCATTTTTAATGTGACCTAACCTCTCCCTAACCACCCTGAACATCTGTACAAACCCATAAGGACATGCATAGGATTCAAAGATTAAAGGGAGCCAGGGCCTTCAGTTAGAGAGGGGTGGGAAGAGGGGCATCCCAAGGAATGGGTGAGACTAGCCATAATTTATGTGTATGAAGCAACTCTGTGAAAGATTGTTTCTGCATAAGGTATCATTTCCTTGATGCCCCTTTCATAAGATAGAGGCATAAATGCAAGATGCATATTGAACTGAATCATACCCAGGAAATCAGTACACACACGGCTATACAATTACAACATCCGGGGGGACAAAGTCCCATTTAAACTTAGAAGCAGCTTTTGCAGACACTTCCTTGAAGCAGCTCTTCACTTGGCTGCTATGATCATCTCCAAGACCCTCATTCATTTCCTTTGGCACATGAACCTATTTAAATTGAGGTTACATTTTTGGTTGCTCACTTAAGAAAATAACTTAGTATAATTCATTTTAAAAAGCTACACAATAAAAGCTAAGCTTTCAAATAGGCTCATGTGGAGCATTACCATACTGGAAACTTCATGTCACTGAAACAGCTATTCCAATTTCAGTCTTTCTGTGCTATGCAGTCATTTTCCACATTTAGTTTTATCACCCATGTCTTATTGTATTGCCAACATCTGTAAAAAGAATTCTCTCTACCTGCCAACTTAAAAAAACCCTACAGAAACTGTATTTGTTCTGAGAATTTTTTTTATCCACTGAATTACCAGCTTGTGGATGCAGGAAGCCAACTTTCAAATTTAAACGTGTGATACAGAATGAGAAAGACTTTGCTTTTAGAATGAAAGACATGGATTAAGTACATGAGTACTGACAGAAATCTTTTATAAGCTTCCTTGTAGGTTTAAGACTAGATTTGTGCCATCATTGTATCCTGTCCTTTTGTAAGTTTGTGTTAAAAATATTTTTTTTCAAAGGGTGCAAGTCTTCAGTCAGACATGAAACTGATCATTTTTTTTAATCTATGCATAATCTCCAATATGCAGCTATAGAAAGGAAAAATAGACCTCCTTTAAGGCATAGGGAAACTATGGAAAAGTGTGAATACTGTTGATCTTGGAGCAAGGTGCAGCTGGAGACAAATTTGGACATTCTTATGGTTTGGCATTTGAGTAGCTGCATATTAATGCTTCAAAATCAAATTAACTATATTATGTCTTAAACTACACAAACACACAGTCATTTCCTACTCTTTCCATCTTGGTATATTATTGCTGCCATGTCCTAATATGTGCCAGTCATGTCCTTCATACCAATACTAGCTCCAGAATTCTATTTATTGGCCCCACTCATACAGAATGTGAGCCACATTGGTCTAACTGAATTGGTTTGCAAAAAAGGCACCTACAGTTTAGTTACCAACCAGTAACGGTTGGCCTTGAATGAACACTTTGCTGGGATCCTGCAGAAAGAAAATAATAATGATTTTAAGCCTGCCCAATCTGGCAAATTTTGATAGACACGTTTGAAAATGTTTATCAAATAAGTTATCCCAAAGGAATAACAGGAAAAGCTATTCTGAAATGCCTTAACAACTATTATTATAAAATCATTAATCTTGCTTTGGGCAGAGCGGCCAGGCTACAGGCAAAGACACAGGTTCATAAAAAAGAATGTTTGAAGACACTGGGGGGGGGGGGGGGGGGGGGGAAGGGGGGG
>NW_017729006.1:9246313-9247297 GCF_001723915.1 Gavialis gangeticus | reverse complement strand
GGGGGGAGGGAGGGGAAAGGGAGTAGCAAAATGTACTAACTAATGTCAGGACTCAGCTTGAAGCATTGATCATGGAAGACACTTATATGGCTAGAGAAACAGTCTTAAGAGAGAAGGGATGAGACAAGCTCTTAGCAAAGAAGGTGAGAACTCAGAGGGAATGTTGTGGGAATGAAATAGCAACAGGGCCTTGAGAGCTGAACCATATGGCATTTGTAAAAACTTTACAGACTCTCATGAAAAATTTCAAATGGCCCAATAACACACATTTGATTGAAAAACTACTTAATGTTACATTATCCAAATCAATTACTGCTCTTCAAAACAGAATTATGCACTCGTTTTAGTAAAAGATATAACAGTCTTTAAAATATGGAAACATGTATAACAGACAAGTTTTCTGTTTTCATGTGAAGAAGTGTTCCTAACTTTCTTAGAGTTCTTTAATGCCATATTCCCAGAGGTAAAAATTGTCTGAAACCATCCTTGCTACTTCTGTATTACCTACAGAAAAGGTAAAGATGCATCAGAGCATCCCATAGAACTTCTGAAGGCAGAGATTATTGTTTCTGAGGAAGCATATGTAGATAGTCCTGCAACTTTCCTTCCTCCTGGAAAGAAAGACTAGATTTGGGCAAAGAAGGTATCCTGTAGCAAGATAGTATTGGAGAAATGCCGAGACACTTGGGTCTGTTGAAAAGGAGGCCTGTTGTCAACTATTTGATAGAAAGGGAATTTCAACAGAGTTGGGTGGAACTTCCTTAGTGGGAGGAATTTAAAGTCAGATTTAGCATAGAGAGCAATCCTAGCAGACTTTATGCAACTCTGAACAATATTTGGCTCCAAATAATAATATTCAAAATCAGTATTTCTTTCTTGGCTCGTCTCATTCAGGCCAATAAGACTCAAATATGAAGAACAAATACATATAGCATCTTCATGTTATTTTAATACGGACAAGTGCAGGGTGTTGCACTTGGGCAG
>NW_017729006.1:9240843-9246302 GCF_001723915.1 Gavialis gangeticus | reverse complement strand
TTCCGACCCTAAATCTATGAAACTATGAAACTATGAAAACTCACACCATATATAACAGAGTTGCTATTAAATCTGGCAGAAAAGAACATTAGGATAAAGTGAACTATATTCTTTTATCACATAAAATATAAAAAGTTTGAGTTAAGTTGCAAAAATTAATTTGGCTAAAATGCCATTTCCTCTTGCCCTTCTACCCGAGGACAGACATACAAGGCATGTCTTACACAAGATGTTTATTGTGCAGTAGACTAATTAGTTTTACAGTAAAATCACATGTCTGCACTTGCACCTTTATTAGGCTGGAGTAGACTAATTTACAAGAACTATTCTAAAAAACTCAGCAACAATACATGTGTAACTGCTGCCTGGCTGGCTTGAGCATAGGGGTGCTTCAGTGCAGGGCTGACCCCCTGTAGTTCCCTGCTAGCAGGGGCTGCTCCAACTCCGCTCAACATGCTGCACTCCTAAGCACATGTTCAAACAGTGCTCCCAGGAGCAATAAGCCCCGGAGTTTACTGTTGTGCATTAATTGCATGTATAGGTGCACTCACTGGGGAGTTCAAGGAAGGATGATCATTTATTGTTACTGGTCAGAAGAGACATGTCTGAGTAGAGGATGGTGTATCAGAAGAAGTCTTGTTACTCCTGTGTAAACATATTGTTTCCCAACACAATCCTCATAGCAATCAGAAAAAAGCTTAATTGCATCCAGACCATCTGCAAAGGTCTCTAATTCTTCTACCTTGTTTCAACTTGGTAAGACATATATTGTAAATAAATCTGTAATATCCTGAGTTGGGAACACTGTGGCATGAAAATCAGACTGGTATTTAATTTTTTTGTCTGACCTATTGCCTGACATAACATTGTGCAGCCTGTAATGGGTGGAAGAAGGAAGTGCAGGAGTTTGAATTCATTAGAGTAATGCTAAAGATGGATTTGGCCAACTATGGCTGGAATAATGAAGAAAGACACACAACAAAACTCAGTAAGTGTTTTGGAGCAGGTCAAGGTAAATGATCAGTGTGTGCTTTCAAGCATAACCCCTCTTTCCTGTTCTTACGAGGTTACTAAGTTGGCGAACTGTACAGCAACCTCTGTGGTTTTCTTAGTGAAATCATTGAGAATACAGCCCACCCAAAACCAAGTGTGTAGATGTGTAATGTATTTTCAGAGGCAGCACACCCAAATTCAAGATATCCCTCCTAGGAAAGATTATCTGCTCCTAACCTATATCAAGCAAAAAAGGAAAATTAACAAGCGAGTTCCTGCATCTAGGATCCAAAATCATAAAACTTAAAGAAGGAAAATGCCCTTAAATCAGAGGAAACTCAAGGTTTTTAGATTTTTTTGCAATGGGGGTCATGTTTACAAGGCATATTTATACAACATAGAAAAGAGGCAAGTATAAGCAAGGGAAAATGCTGACTTGGGGAAAACATTGCAAAACATAAGCTACCTGATAGTTCATGGGCGACTGGTGCCTTCTGAGTCTGGGGGGCACCAGATTGCTGATGGGGGGGGTGTCCCCCAGTGGCCGGTCACCAACCAGAGGCGATTGCCAGCTGTGGGTGGGGAGGGGGTGTCCTCCAGTGTCTGATTGCCGAGCCAACAATGAAACCAGAAGTGCTTCCACGGGGTGCATGGCTGATCTCAGGGGGTGCACATGCACTCGTGCACCCCCCCTACATGTCACCAATGCAATAGTTTGTCCAGTGGCAGCCTGTGTGTTTTCATTGCCCCTTCTCACAGGACTGCAAGCAGCACGGGTCTGAAAACAAACCGCACATACCTCTGCATTCCAAAGTATACTCTGGGTGCTTTTCTGCATGCTAAACCATTACAGTTTACAGTTCAGGAATGGAGAAACTTTAGTGTCTTCTCACAGAACATTTTACTGCAGTATATAAACAGAAGTGATGTGTTTTAATTGGCACTTGCAAGTGACCTGTGCTGTGACAGTACAGGATACAGCTGTACATGCTATGAATTCAGAGCAATGAATGCCATCGTGCAGATACTTAATACACAAACCAAGGAAAAAAATACGTTGAAAATGGTTAGGGCAAAATAACCTCCTGGTTTTGCAAGTGAACAGAGCTGGAGAAATACAGTATTTTTCCCCACTCTCACCCCAACTACCCGTGTAACCCTTTTCAGGATTCTAACCTGCATTTCCTTGAAAACAAGGAGAAGGTTTCTACTTAACCAGCTCAAGAACACTGAGAAGGTATAGTACATTAGTTATGGTGAGTTTAACAGGCCTCCCAGTCCAATAAGCTCGGGACAGATACATACTGCTTCTTTTGAAGCATCTGTTAGGAGCCAGTAGAGCATGTTTTTTCTCCATTCATCCTTGACTTATCATGCAATGCACCAACAGAATAAGTCCTTGGGTTTTTATCCCTGCACCACTCCCATCCCTACAACCAACAAAGAATGTCAAAGGCAGATTCATAATTTTCAGTGTTTTGGGTCATTTTCTTTTGATGTATATCTCACTTTTGTGACTACAACTGGTCATGATCATCTTTGTAACTACAATATTTAGACCACTAAACTGAAAAGACAAAATTAATACCTTACTCAGTTGAGTGTATACTGCTAAATATAAATCTAATTCCCATCCTAGCAATTTCCATTCTATTTCCTTCTATTTCCATTCTACTTGGGGAGGCTCAGTTATATTATGGTTTGCTAACCTTGAAATGTAACAGTAAAGAAAAGATATGGGTGCTTTGAAGTTCTTATTTACTAGCTTTTCATGTATGATGTCTAAAGACTTAAGGTTTTTCTTTATGAAATCCACTTTTTTACATTTCAGATATCAGGGTTGCTCTGTCCTATGTCTCTCTCATCTTTTTGGAGAATACCTGAGTAGTTTGAAAAACCCCCAAAACTAGTAGAAGAGACAAGCAATTGAAATGGGAAACATTTTTATTTCTCTTGATATTAGAGATGATAAAAAATATCCATAGATTCTCATGGAAAATACTGCTTTTACATTTTTTCTTGAACTTTCCTGTGAACACTTCTCAGTTCTTGATGAAAGCTTTTACTGTCCATCATTATGCTTTAATCATTCATTTAGCCCATATTCTACATATACTTACCATATTTAGATTTTGATCTCTGGCACAAAAATATAACATCAAATAGCAAATTGTTGATAGTGTCATGACCTTACCCTACCAATTCTCCAGATGAAAACTTTTCCTTGGATGGAATTAAAACATTTAAAGCTGATGGTGTACAATGACATAGGAGCTTTTGTGGTCCACTTCATCACTTGGAATAGTAACAGCAACCTCCTTCCCTTGGCCCAGTCTGAGGCAACACATACTCCCTCCATTTGTAGAATAGCAATATATTTTCAGAGAAAAGTAAGACTTTTAAACTGACATCACCTTTTAAACATATCATCTCTTTATGAAATATTCAAAATCCTTACACCTTTAGCTAAGGATTGAGAAATCAAATCACCCCTAACATTTTTACTGTCCTCCATCACATTACTGAAAATTACCCAAGTAGTCAATATTCCTAATGTTTGTAAGCTAAAATGATTAGTGTATCATGGATTGCATCATACTTGATATAAAATCAACTAAGATAGCTCTTCCCAGCTCTGAACTATTTAAATTGCATAAAACACTAGCATCTTAAATCCTGTAACATGGGAAATAACCCTAGGTTAAATAAATCAGTAAATTGTAAGTAATGGATTGCGCTGCTTGATTTTGCTCGTGCTTTTACTGGCATACAATGGACATACGCCAATATACTTTTTTTCCCCCCAAACACAGCTGTTTGCAATGATTCATTTCCCATGATTTCCCAGTTGACCCATAGTGAAGCAGAGCAGCTTGTTTTAAAGCACCAATTGCTAATATCATTTCTCACCCCGGGCTTGTGGGGCTACAAGTTCAGTAAACATATTTTGTGAAAGTGCCACTTCTCCGACCCACCCATCCTCATACACAAACAGAAATATTTTCTTAAGACAAATGTAAATGCGTAGTGCAACTGGAAGTAAGGAACTTTTTTTGCTCATGGTATACTTCTGACAGTTACCAGATCAACAGCCTGGGAGAATGACACCTTTTGTTTATTGCAGAACAGAGACAGCATAGTCAGTGATATTGTGTGCTTCTTTGCCCTGGCTATTTCAGTGGTTTTCAACCTTTTAACACTCAAGCTATCCCTCAGAAAATGCCAGCTCGTAGTTTGCACTCATTTTTTTGACTCCAGAAAATCAGTAGAGCAATTCTTTCGTTGCAAAGAACTCAGAAAGACTGTGCACAACAGGGCAGAATATTTTAATACTATGGACTCCTTTTTGAAATCTCTGGTTTTATCTTGTGAATCATATTTGCACACCTAACAGTGTTAACATTGCATGGCACCCTGTGGCACCCTTGAAAGGATCTCAAGGCCCCCCAGGGTGCTGCAACACTCTGGTTAAGAATCACTGCACTAGTGTAAAAACCTGCCTAAAATTGCTAGGGAAAGTTTGCAGTTTGCAGTTGGGAAAAACTGGAACGAGCTACCAGGAAGTCAGTCTGTGTGCACACAGCTAGAGCACCAGCTGCAGTTACATCATCTTTGTAAATAGTTTTCTTTTAAAGAGTGAATTTAGTTTTAGAAAAATGGAGTCCCCTCATATTATCATCAACCATGTGGTGCATGAAACTGTGTGCAAGGAGACGGTATTAAGGAAGGACATAAAATGCAAATCTTATAAGAATTTTAAATAACCAGAGCTAGGAAGTGAAATTTAACAGTGAGATCAGAGTTTCAGCTCGAAGAATATTAAGGCTGCATGTACAATTTTATTAAGTTTATACTAGGAAAATATTTTTTAGTACAGAGATAAAAAAAATCTCTTTCTGCAAATATTACAACACAGAGGAAGATCTTTCAAAAAAGGCTCATAAGCTGCTCCATAGGCAAGTTTACTTGGTTGTATTTAAGAACTTTTTGCTGAATTTCAGAAGCTAAGGCCAGGTCTTTTGCAATGAGGCAATTAAAACAGATGCACTGCCTGATTGCAAAGGATGACAGTGTGCCTTGTGTTTTTGAGGTATAGTACTCCACTGTGATGTAAGGATATGTATTGGTACAGCAACATTGGTATATCTATGTGGGGCAGAAGAGCTCAGCATTGATTTTATTTATTTATTTATTAGATGAATATGCCACCCCCATGGAGTGCCTACCAATAACACGCAATATAACTTCTACAAGCTGATAAAATATTGTAAAATAGTATGCCACAGGAAATTTCCCAAACAATACCCAAAATCTTGAAAATCTGCACTCCTGCTCCCCTGCCCTTTGCTTTGAAGAGTATCCTACCCCTGCTCAGCCCAGCCTTGCTTGCCAACCCCCATTCACTTCCTACATTAAAGACAGAAATGTTCTTCCCACGCTCCCTGCCTACCTCTGAACCCCCCGAT
>NW_017729006.1:9229809-9235843 GCF_001723915.1 Gavialis gangeticus | reverse complement strand
TCTGCACTCCTGCTCCCCTGCCCTTTGCTTTGAAGAGTATCCTACCCCTGCTCAGCCCAGCCTTGCTTGCCAACCCCCATTCACTTCCTACATTAAAGACAGAAATGTTCTTCCCACGCTCCCTCCCATCCTCACCCACCCTCACTACCTTGCCTCTCACCTAGGAAAGTTCCCTTCTACCCTAAATGTCCCTCTTAAATCCAAATCTTCTCCTCTCACATCCTCCCTTTCCCCAAAATATAAATTTCAATTTAAAAGATTTATAGCAATAAATACCAGAAACCCTTCTTTGTCCTCTGCTGTCACTAACAAAGAGCAATATCAGAGGTTGCCACAGGGTAGTGCTAACCCACAGGTGATCCCCATCTCAGGGAGGCCTGCAAGCTCTCCTCCAGTTCATGTGGCCAACGTGGTACCTGTGTTGGCCCCCAGACACCTCCATCTCTGGACTGTCTTCTGGGGACAGGAGGGGAGCACTGTTAGCAGCCCTGTAACACGCAGGCTAGTGGGGAAGTGGAAGGAACAGTGTTCAGCCCAGAAGCCCTGCAGGATTTGTAGGGACTGAAGGCTGGCTGGCCCCTAACAGCCTAACACTGAAGGCTGGCTGGTCCCTAATCTTAACCCATTTTAAGGTGCTGTCTACACTAGAGGGTTTATGCTGGTGTAACTACAGCAATGCACATCTCTATTTATATTATACACACCCTTATACTAGAAATGTGCTTGGGTGTTGTCACACTACACTCTCAACACAGGTGCAAAAACCCCAATGTGGACAAAGTTAAAATCTACATTTGAAATGGCTGTTAGCACATGGGAAAACATAATGAAAGGACAGGACCTAAACAACCACACCAGACTTCCAGTGTGGGAGTGAGAGTGACTTTGTGAATGAGACCTTTTGGCCACAAGGAGTGCAGAGATGATCATGATGTCCCTTTCAATGGAAGAATAACCCTGATGGTATCCACACAAAACATTCAAACTACTGTAGTTTAGTTACATCTTGATTTAACAAATTGCTTTTACTTCAAGAAGCTACAAGGGCAGGAAAGTGGCATGGCTACGTTATTTGAATTTGACTTTAGATGCAGTCATTGCCCCTCTGTACAGGTGGACTTTGCTGTGACATCCTGAAGTTGGGTGCGAGTACTGAGAAAGGGTTAAGATGGGAATAATTATGTTGTACTGGCCATGTTGTGGCAGCTCTGATTTCCCAGCTGTTTTGAAAGAAATTTTATATAAATTTAAGATTCTTATCTATGCAAATGATGGCTGTGCCAGGCTATTAGGAGACCTCCTTACCAAGCTGTTTCAGGCTCAGTTCTTATATTTCAGATACTGCCTGCATCTGTCTGGGGATTAAAGTTTGGAATGAAAATATTTTACTTCTATTTAATCTTTACCTTCTCCTCCTTTAGTGTGAATTCATGGTGCATAACTTTTTTTTTCCTTTTGGGAAGCCTAAATCATAGGTTTGTACTTAGAGTCTGATGGACCAAAGTTTATTTCAGACATTTTTAGAGGTAGTTCTTCATAGCTGACAGGGCATTTGATTGATATTTTTGTACATAAACTTACCACCTGGGCATATCATACTTACTGGTTGCTTTGATGGATAGGTGGTGACTTGCACTAGGTAAAAATTAAGGATGAAGTTAAAATAGTATTAAAGTTTCTTATGCGCTAACAATGATTGCCTGAGAATTACAGAATTACAAAGGCCTATTCCACAGCTGTTGTGAAGGAAATTTTGCTTTCTCTCATGATAACAACCAGGAAGCCCCATCCTCCAAATGGGATAGATAGCGAACAGTTCAGTGTGGTTGGTTTGCCGTTGCTCAGAAGCAGAGCTGGCTGGCTAGTTTTCTAGCTCAGACCATATTTATCTCTCCAAGCAAAACTGCATACATTGAGATCAGCTGATGTCCTCATGAACAGTCTTTAAACATCTAGAGCAGTGATTCTCAGCCTTTTTTAGCTCAGTGTACTCCATGTTATACTGAGGCACCCTTCAGAAAATGCCAGCTTTTAGCTTTCACTTATTTCTTGACTAGGGAGAAATATAGCAATACTTCTGTTGCAAAGGACTGAGAAAGACCGTGGCAGGTCTGACTGTTTTGGACACTATGGATTCCTTAATCTCTCGGTTTATTTTGTGTGGCAAGTTTAGGTGCTTGCACATCTGAGGCCATGTCTACATGTCACCATGCAGCGACATTGCTACAGCTCTGTGCTTTAGTACTTCCAAAAGGAAGCATTGTAACTGCTTGTATTGTGCTGTGCACCTGATGCACAATTAGATTTCACTGCTGTGTCGCTGTAGCAGTGTGCTAAAATGGGTTAGCGTGCCACTACAGTGATGCAGCGCTGATCACATGTAGCTCCATGTGATTGCTACATTGCCGTAGTGTGCCATACAGCAATGTAGCACGCCACTATGTCACTGTAGGGCGATGTATAGACATGCCCTGAGTGTGCCAATATTGGTAAGCACCCTGCAGAACCCTTAAAAGGATCTTGATGAGGGAAATATACGTGGTGCTTCCTGTATGTCAGTGCTGGAGTACAGACAGGCTAGTTATCCAGTACTTCACATGCAAAGACTAGTGGTTTCCTTAGGATAAGAGGTGACTGACCCTATTGCAGAAAGAACTGCACAGCATTACAATTAAGCAACTCTACAGATCACATTCAGGTAGTTGTAAACAGTGCTGGGTTGAAGTAGCTAGTAGTCCTCTGAGATTCCCTCTTCCAGCAAGGCTCCGATACCTGTCAATTGCTGTCCTAGGTGTGTGTAATGATGCAAAGCCCTGTGCAGTGAAACAGACACCCAGAATAAAAACTAACTCAAAGCCACAAACCTGATCCACACTGTATTGCAGAGCAGTCCACACTTTCTAAAAGGAAAAAAAAAACAAAACCAAAAAACAACGTATATAATCTGTTGTCCAAATGCTTCTGTGGTGGAAACAATGATGATTACTAAGTGTCACAAGCTTTTGCTTGCACAACCAATGGAGTCTTTAAAAGTGGGGTGTTGATAATCCCCATGAATTAATGCAATATATATTGTAAGAAAGGGTAATAAAATTATAGGTGCCTCAGGCCCATAGATTTATTGATAGTATTAAAGGTACTATAAAAAGGCACTATAAAATATTGTGGGGGGTATGAATATATTGGGCTAATAACTATTTTTAATATATAACACATAACATATTTTTCATTAATTGGCTGGGAATATGGAAATATGTTTCCCAATGGAGACTGATATACTTCAAATGGGAGGCAGAACTACATAATTAAAAGAATTTATTAACGAACAAATTTTGTATCAGTCTTCATGAACTGGACATAACACTGAAATATGGACTCAGCCATAAGGGAAAAAATCTCTGTGGTGTGTCCAGATGAGCGTGCATGTGCGTTTCTCCAGGGACAAGTAGCAACATGTTGCTGCTACTCATCCCCTGGGAACATCTTGTCCCCCGGGAACGTCTTGTCCTCCAGAAACAAGCGCTCTGACATGTGGCAAATTGCTCCGGGTAGGGTAAGGGAGGCTGGGGCCAGCACCTGGGCTGGTCCCAACAGCCTTATCTGGGGTTCTGGGCGCCTCTAGCGGCAGTGATCCAGGTGTGTGGAGTCTGGTCTGCATCTGGAGTATGGCTCCAGCTGACCAGGCTCTAGTTTCAGGCAGTGCATACTGCCTCCATGTGTGGTGCCCCACTTTTTTTTTTAGGCATGGGTTTTTTGAAACCGGGATCTCCCACTGTCAAAAAACCCTGCTGCGCTGCTAATTAGCAGCACTGCACACCGCCTCTGTGCACTCATCTGGATGTGTCCTGTGAGTCTCTGGCATTCATATGAAACAAAAACCAGCTGAAGATGAAAGAAGCTTGAAATATTAGATTACATGTAAAATTAAATCTACTTTGGGCAAATGGCATTCCTACATAGAATCAATGATCATTCCAGCTGCTGTTATTAAAACAGATATAGGGCAGATAGTTATCTACACATGGTTTTCACTGCTGTACTACAATGGACTGAAAAATGGGAGGGCAGATTCCTTCTTTTAAAACTGGGGTAATTTAGTTGAAAGCAGGTGAGCAGGTCCCAACCCATAACTCCGAAAAAAGATAAAATTTATGTAACGAGAAAGTAGCTCTAGAATTTTCTTTTCACCTTGTAATCCACATAAGCTATGCAAAACTCCCTCCAACACAGCTATTTTCCAGAAGGCCAAGAAGGTGAAAAGTAGCCTAGAGCTAAGAAGTGGCTCCTAATGAGCAATAATATATCATTATATCAATTCTACATTAAAACACATTGCCATGCATGCTAAACTTCTTCATATGAAAACATTCACACACACACAATATTTTAGGAGGATTTTGAGGATGCAGCAGAGGACATTTTTATAAAATATGTATGTAAAAATCTGTTTTCCTCACTGTAAATATCTTCAATCAAAATCGCTTTCTTTTCTTATCCAATATTTTTGTATGGAACAATGGAGGGATTGGGGTTGGATGAGGGGAAACCAGACAACTGAATTGTTCATGAACTCTTTCTCTATCTACATGATAAATAGTGCCTCTTTGTTATGAAAGGGGAACCTACATGAGGTGGGAATACAAAAAACAATTAAAAGAAATGCAGCAGAAGTAAAGAAGTCTCAAATAAGTGTGCATTACTTGCTTGCTGCTTGTGTTTGCTGTTTCATCAGCTGTTTTAGGTACACTGCTGGCCATGCTTTGTTACACCTCAGTTGGTTTTAGTAAATGGGAGGTTAAGAATACAATATGATTTTTATGGTTCAAGAATTAAAGTGTGAAAACTAAATCACAGGGACTGTCTCTACATGAAAAAAATGCATTATAGAAACCTGTCCAGAGGGAATGTATGGCTCAAGGTACTGGATGCACAGCCTTTTCTATCTGACAGCCTATCTGATCAAGCTAAGGATCTTTGTTCAGTTCCCAGTGGACAGATATCCACTGAGAACTGAGCCACCCCTGAATAAAACTATCCCTAGAACTGGAAATGGGAAAGTGTTTTTGTTATAGTCAGCAGGGAGGCCCCTAGCTAAAGAAATGAGGGAAGTATGGCCTCTTCTAAGGTTGTTCAGTGAACATGACTTGATCATCGTGCCTTAGGAAAGTACACGGGCTCTGGGTAAAATTTTGGAAAAACCCTAACTTATGCAACTTCAGCCCCATTTTCAAGAGTACTTAACACACACTGGAACTTGTCCGTAATAGAAGGGTCTCTGCTGCTATAGCTATGCTCATAGAGCCCTCAAGTGGAGGCTCAATGCATGTCAGCAGGATGATTTTTTTTCTGCTGGAATACCACCTCCCCAAACAACATAAATTAAGCCAAAAGCACTTTTTTTTGTTGGCATAGCTGTGTCTACACCAGGTATTTTTTCAGTAGATATTACAAATATTGGATGTGATTTTTTCATACCTCTAGCCCACACGGGTCTGATCTGCAAAATGTTATAGTTTAGACCATATCCATTGATTTTCAGTTGGTACATTTACACTTTTTACCCTCTTCTCCATAGGCTGGTACAGATTGTGGTGGAGGAGAAAGTGGGAACATGATCCTGACTCCTCCTCACCTTTTTGATTGACTCGAGCACCTGCTCACAAGGACTACCACCATGATTGGTCAACCTGAGCAACAGATAGAGAGAAAAGGTCCTTTCATCATACTCTCCTATGGAAGGCCAGATCAAAAATAAGCCACAGTTCTCTTACTCCATGTTATCAAATATATTTCCCATTAACATTTAACAGATATTTAAAGGCATTCTCCTTTGGCAGTGGTGTTACACTAATGTAACTATGTTGATATTAACAGAATTATCCCCCATTTACTTCGGTGTAAATGAAAAGGGAATTCACCTTCTGATTCCAAAACTTGCACTAGAAAAAATTAAGTTTTGGATTAAAGTGCTAGTGCAGGTGGAGAAAGATTAAACTGAGACTATGCTGCAAAAAAAAAAAAAAAAAAAAAAACA
>NW_017729006.1:9224160-9229674 GCF_001723915.1 Gavialis gangeticus | reverse complement strand
AAAAAAAAAAAAAAAAAAAGCTCACAGATTTGAGTTCTGAATATTTTTACTCTTGCACGTAAATTTCTCTTTAAGAGGTTATTTCGCATTCTGTAAGCTACAGCAATGGTGGGTCAGGTCAACACAGGTATAATGCATTTTGTTTCTGTGTTTATTCAGGGTGGGAGGGGGGAAGAAGCAGCAGAAATTTAATAGGGATAAGATTCAAAGAAGTGCTATATCATGTATCAATTTATGTGACCAATGTAATGGAGTTACGTATTAAAAGAACTACAGTTCTACCAAGCAAATAGATTTCTAGGTTTAAGAACAATTTAAAACATCTAACCAAATGTTCCATTCCATTTTGATCTAGTTCTGTTAAACATTCCTAAGCCATACTGTAAAAACCCAAGGACCCTGAAGGTAATCACTTTACAAGCCTTATTTGTTTTGTTACAAAGTCAGGCTTTTGGAAAGCAGTCAAGACAATGCTTATTCTTGAACAAATGCCATTCCAAACTTCACAAACACATAGTATATGCAGACCGATTTCTGAAGGGACTAGAAGGCACGCAGCTGAACAAACCACAATGCCTTGCTCCCTGACTCAGACCCCTACCTCCAACAAAAACTGGGAATCAAATACTTTTTGACAAACCAAATGCCTATTGGTTTCTGTAAATGCAGGCCACATTGACAAACCTGCCCATTCACTCTACCCTTGCATGCATCAAAGATTATTTTTATGGAGAATTTTCAAAATGCAGCAACTGCCAGGGCAACTGAATGTTTTATCTATTAGACTGGAATCCCTCTGCCTGTGGCATTATTCGAGCCTTGCTGATATTACAGCCCCCACATACAGTTGCTTCTGTTAACACATGCCAAGAAGAATTTTATAGCAACAGCTTATGAAAAAATTTACATAATCAAAGGAAATGTGGAAACACTTTATTTTAAGCATCCTGTAAGCAATGCTTCATCATAGCACAACACCTACAGGAAATACATATGACGTCCACATGAGTACTAAATGAATCCATAAGGATTAGTGGTATTAAAATGAATACCAGATGAATTAGCAAGGGAGTGCGTAAAACAAAATATTATACAAATGTTGCATCCCAATCCCAGTCTTCAAACATCAGTGTATTTTCCTAAAATCATTACTTAGCTATTCTAGTCCCTCTCAGATAAAGCTCTAATGGTAGTTCTTGCCCTAGAGTGAATTTATATTGCATCTGGCACAGGATATTTGGCATTTGGATTTACATAACTGTTTTCAATTGTGTAAATTTGCTGTTCCCTAATTCTCAGAGTACTTTGGACACAGTTTTAAATGCTTGATTGGGAAAGAGGGAAGCTCTGAGCCAAACAACTTTTGTTTCCCTCTTTTTCTCTCATGGTTTTTCCAATGGAGATGAAAGAGTTTAAATATTTAATTTCAGAGAACAACGACTGCCATCATTTTGCCTGGGTTAATTTGGCTGGCCAAGAATGACTGACAGTGCCTTTACCCCATATCACAATCCAGAACAGAAACTTGGAAACCAAAAGGTATAAAATTTCCCTGGAAGTAGCATTTTCACTTGCGTCAGAGCAAAAGTGACACAGAAAAGTGGGAGAACCTCTAAAGAGACCAATTCCCCCCACAAACACAAAAAGTATAATGTTATATGAACCTAGCTGCAGCCTTAACTAAGGAAGGAGGAGATTGTTCTCCTTGAAATGTACAACTGTGTTCTTTTGGCTTTGTTCTTTGGGATTGTAAAGCAGCAGATGATAAGCTACTTTACGGTCATATATATCACACATAATACATATATAACTTTGAAGGTGGAAATTAGAATAAAGACAATGAAAAACAAGATACATATATACCATACAACAGACAATAAAATACATTTAGAAACAGACTGAGGGAAGTCAAGAGGTGGACCTTCTGGTTTCATTCAGGAAGGCTCTAGAACAGGGGTGGGCAAAATGCGGCCCATGGGCCGGATGCAGCCTGCCAGGCCGTTCTATCCAGCTCGCGGGGCCCCTAAAAAAGTTAGAAAATTAATATTTATCTGCCCCTGGCTGCCTGTCATGCAGCCCTTGATGGCTTGCCAAAACTCAGTAAGTGGCCCTCCGCCTGAGATAATTGCCCGCCCCTGCTATAGAAGTATTGCCTTTACTTGAATCCAAGATGAGGTTTCCCATTCCCATTCAACATGGCAAAAAAAAGCCCCTCATTCTGGATTTGAGTAGAAGTAGGGGGATAGGTAGGGCTGGCTTAACTCTTTAGTGGGCCCTAGGCAAAGAAACTCATAGGCACTGGGCTGGTTGAGACCCGAGCCCCCTCCTCCCCCCAATGCTGTTGCCCACAGGGAGTGAGGCTTGGAGCTGTCTCTAGGAAGCAGGCGCTGTGGCAGTGAGGCCAGAAAAGGGGCAGGGAAAGGAAGGGAGCAGATGGGCATTTTGGGTGGCCGCTGTGGAGGGAAGGACCAGGGCCCCCTGCAGTTCAGAGCCCTAGGCATGTGCCTATTTTGCCTATGTGTTAATCTGGCCCTGGGGATAGGGGGCAGGTGGCGGCTGTTGCAGCTGCAGTTCTGGCCTTGAGCACAATTCACAGCCACAGCCACTGTCCTAACCCCCTGCTGCCTCTGCCCCATGCTAACTTGCACTTTGCCACCTCCACCCAGCCCCCCCACCTTCCACTGCCCCTTCTCCCAGTCTGACCCTGCTGCCTCTGCTCCCTACTGTCTCTGCACCCACAGTGCATACAACAGGAATGTGTGCTGGCAGACATGGAGACTTGGTTCTCCCAGGAGACACTCTGACTATCCTTTAGTAGCCTTTTGGCTCCTCCAATAATTGGGAGCCAGGAGGAGCAGAGAAAGGGCAATTTTCCCCAAGTGGGGCAATTTTCCCCACACCAAGGCACACATGCAAGGGCATGCACTGCAGCAAAAAGTAGTGGCACAAATTTGTGCTGCTCCTATTTTTGCTGCTGCAAGCACAAGCCTCTGCATGTGGGGACATGCCCATGGGGGGATCACGTGCCCCCAGGGTCACATCCATGGTGGGGAGTAACTGGTGGGGTGGAGACAGATGGCAGGGGATGAGGGGTGTGGGATGGGGGGGCAAGGTGTGGTCAGGCCTATGCCATTGGAAGCAACCATCACAAAAAAAAATCTTCTTCCTGCCTAAAGCCATTCTTTATTTTGCAGCTATTTAGTTAATTTTCCTACATTAGGTGTTGTTCTGTGCTCCCCGTGTGCCACAACCGGCCACAAGTAGACAGCTCTAATTGTTTTCAGTGGCTATTCTCCATGACTAAGTGAGTTTGCTCCCCAACTGTGAAAAGGGCTGACAGGCAGCTAGGCTTCTGACCAGCACAGGGTCTGAGTCACATTGGCCAAAATCACTTTCATTCAACGTAAAAGCCAACACACTAGAAGATGAAGTTGTAAAGCACTATCTATCCAAATCCCTTCTACCACTGTGAAGTCCACTTGACAGGCTGGTCCTCCCTTTTCTCCTGCTACTATAACTGTTCAACTGCTACTTGCTTCCTACTAGCTAGTGGGCATGGCTACACAAGACATTTACTGAGCAGTTGGCTATTTGGGTGCACAAAACTAATCAACTCTGCGGCAGTAAATACAAGTCCTACCCTGCTGTGGATTTTTTCGTGTGCAGCAGCTCATATATAGATGCTGATTCAGCTGGCTGAGGCATGCGGGGACTTCAGTGCAGGACTGCCTGCCAGCTAGCCCTATGTTGAAGCACCCTCTTGCCCCAGCCAGCCCCTTTGCAGCACACTGAGTTGTTCTGGAGCAGCCCTGGGCTGGCAGGCTGACCTCGCTGCCCTCCTGCCAGCTGGGGCGGCTGCGATGCAGATCAGTGTGCTGCAGTCCAGGTGTATGTGTAAAGCAAGTGCCCAGGAGTTTCCCGGGAGCAATAAACTGCAGAGCAATAAGCTCCACTGTTTATTGCTGCATGTTAATCGCACATGTCGACGTGCCTAGTATCTTGTATCCTCTTTCTACTCCCATCCTTTGTTGCCACTTCCCAGTCTCTAAAATGTAGGAATATGTCACAATATATCACAATGGGCTGGCTGGCTGGGGAAGAGCTAAGGGGGGCCGACCTATACTCTGTTGTCATATACTCTCACAGAGTGAATGATATCTAGAGAACACAACAGGGAGATACGCAATAGAAGGGTGCACAACTATGAATATCATAGTATCTACCAAAAGATACTATTTACGTATGTACTAAAAATAGTAAATGACAATGGTATCTAAAAAACCAATGAAGGCAAAAACATTCATCCAAACTTAAAATAAGTATTTTGAATAGCACAAATATTTTTTGCTACAAAAGCACTGCCCTGCAAATTCAGGAGGAAAACAAATTGGAAACACATACGTTTCTCAGCGCTTTAGTTAAATACTTCCTCCATAGCTTACTGTACTTTTAGTTTTTTAGTTGCAAGCAAGAGTTAAAGTTCCACAGTTAGAGCAAAATAGCACATCAGGAAAAGGAATTGTAGCTACATTAGTTACTGTGTCCCTGTAGTTAAAAACAAGGAAAATAATCTAAACCCAAGAGTCTGTGTTGAGTCTACTCATGTCAGTGCCAATAAGAGTTAAAAATTCAGTTCCTATGTTTGTCTTCTTTGGATACATTTCAGGTTACTTTAGCAGTGCGTGCTTGGACAGGGTGGTCAGGAATGGAGATGCTAAGCTTTCTCTGCCCCTAAAGCCCCAAAACATATTAACAATCACTTCTTTGAAATGAACTGTCCCACTATTTGATAACATTTCAAGAACAAAAAAGTCAGTTAAAACAGCTTTCATTTTTTAAAGGGATAGGATTTGTAAATTTGTACAACTCTACTGATTTGTAGAAAAGAGCTTCATTTCCAAGCATTAGCATTTTAATGAGTCTTAAAAAGACGAATGCTGAATGACTCATAATTAAAATGGCCACGGCAGTTTAAGGTGTTGCAGAACAGCTTAAGTTAAAAGAAACAATAGGGCTTCTTGGTGTAACTCTACTTAAGTTATTATAGTTGTGGGGGATGAGACACTATATTTTAGCTAGTACACATTATTTAGGGGCTGAGGTGGTGCAGGTACTAAGGCGCACAGTTGACAGCCCAGAGACCCTTAGCACAAGCGCTCACAGCATGGCCTGTCAGATTTCAATGAATGTGTGAATGCTGCTAAATACCTTGTCACAAGGACACACAAAAGGAAAGGACATATCAGATATACCTTACATATATATATTTTACTATTTGTAAGTTTCCAGATCTTGTAGTTTAGTTGAAAGAAATTTTGATTTCGTAGTATTACATTAATATCATTATTTTTATTTTTATTACTAACCTTAGCTGCCTGTGGATTGAGAATGCACATATTTGGTTACATATCTGGCAGAAACAAGCCCACATTTGATTAGATAGCTATTAAGGACAGGGATTGGGGGGAATCAATTTTGAGATACCCAACACCCCCCCCCCCCCCCCCCCCCCCC
>NW_017729006.1:9221585-9223777 GCF_001723915.1 Gavialis gangeticus | reverse complement strand
AAGTAATCATAAATAGCCTATTCTGCCTGTGGTTGTGAATATGGGTAATTTATACCAATTCCAATAGAAGCTGCATTTCTCATATTCAAAGACAAAATTACAGGGGGAATTTTTATTTTTATTTTATGATTTGTGCAAAGCAAAAACAAATAATGGCAAAACCACTTTGTGCCTCACCTGGGTCCCATTGTCTGAGATCTCAACTTGAATTTCAAGCTGAATATTTCACATATCTCAACTGTATTTCATGTTGCTTCCTCTGTAGAAAACAGCTGCTAAAGGTTAATCCATCTTGGTGTCATCATAGTTTCTATTCTGCAATTGTCATAAGGACAATATTTTCAAGAAGCTGAAGTAAATTGTAGATTTCAGTGAGAAAAATCAAACTATAGCTTGAAGGACACTGAATGAATACAAGCCAGGCAGAGAACATTTTCTGGTCTAGTGCCTAAACCAGACATTATTGAGAACTCTTGGTTTCTGGTTTTTTAATACTAAATAAGTATAGCTTGAGTTCTTCCAAATGGAAACTACATCAATCATTTTATCCTGCTGTTGGAAAATTTCTATACTGATGACAATGCCATTACATAATATATTCCTTAATGGATTTTCATAGAAAGAAAAGTTAAGAAACACTCCTGTATGATTCTTAAGGATATCCATTTTGTTTGTCATTTAACCTCATATTAGACTACCTAAATTTTTTCTATGCAAGAGAAATAGTTGCTTCCTCGACTTTTCTAGCTAGATAAATTATTATAAATAGCATTGGCTGATTTGGGGATTTCTGAAACTTGCTCCCTGTTGACCCCTGTGAATACACCAACGCATGACTTGAGCCCAAATATCAGGAACTTTTGTGCATAAATTAGACATATGCAAAGTATGCATGCAGTTTAAAAGCCTCAGCCTTTCCACACACAATCCCTAGCTTCACATATTTGAATTTATTGTTCCTTGTTAGGTGGCAGTGGAAAAACCTTTCTGCCCTAGTCTTCAGGGCTAGGGACAGAAGTTACACGTAAACCGGTGTAAGTGATCAGAAACTGGTTTAAACCTGTAACAGAACAGAAGTTCAGTGCACTTAAACCACTTTCAAAATGGCCAAAACTCGTTTAAGATAAACCTGGTTGAATGTAGCACCAGACTTAACTGATTTAGGTCAAACTGGTTTATGGAACTTCTGTTCCAGATCCCCTCCAGATTCAAGTTAACTCAGAGTCCTCCAGCATCCCAGGATGCTATACAGCCCTGGGCTGTGCTTTCTGTTTCAGTGGAGCAGGGCTGCCCTCCCCCTGCTGTCAGTGGGGGCTTTTCCATCCCCCACAGCTGGGGGCCAGGTTGATTTCCCCGGATCTGCCCCTTCCTCAGCCAGGAGGACTGGCCTGGCTCCTGGCTCTGGTTAGGGGGAGTAAAGCCCCCACTGTGGGATTCCCCTGATGCTCCACCACCCATCTTGTACTCAAATCCAGAGCTGGGTGGCGGGGGGCATTTTTCTCCCTGACTCCCTCATTAGCCAGCTTGTCGGCCAAGGGAGAGGTGTGACCAGGTGATTGGCTTGGCTCCTTGCTTCCAGCTCAGGCAGGGGGAGTAAAGTCTCCACCATGGGCTTGCCCCCTGCTAGTGCCAGGCACAGCCCAACTGAGAGTTTGGGTGGTGGGGGCTTTCCCCTTCCAGTCCTATTGGCCAAGGAGGGGTCATGGCTAGGGGATTCACCTGGCTCCCAGCTCCAAGTGGGAGGGGGAATGAAGGAGAAATGCCCCACTGGGGGCTTTCCCCCTCCTTCCTTCCCTCCTTTCCAGGGAGAACCTGGCTGGTGGTCTAGTAGGGAGGGGGGGTTCCCCCATGTCTGCTTCTCAGCCAGTCTGGGGCTGAGGAGGGGCATGGCTAGGGGACATGACTGGCTCTGGGCACATGGAAGAGAGGGAAAAATATCTCTCTGGGGGCTTCCCTCTCCCCCATTGCCCCATGCCATGGAGACCACAGGCAGGCGTCTGGTTCCTGGGGAGGAGGGGAATTTTTCCCCCATGCCTGCTCCTTAGCTGGCTGGTTTGAAAAGTGAACATCCATTCCGTTGTGTATAGGTTCAATCTAGGCAGTTTAGAGGCCTTTGACACCGTCTCTCACCCCATCCTAGTTAAAAAACTAGGTGACTGTGGCATAGATGCCTACACAGTCAGATGGATTGC
>NW_017729006.1:9216830-9221044 GCF_001723915.1 Gavialis gangeticus | reverse complement strand
CAACTTCCAAGGGAAGTGGTGCTGGCCCCTACCCTGGGGGTCTTTAAGAAGAGGCTGGATGCCTACCTGGCTGGACTCATTTGAGTCCTGTTTTTGTTTTGGGGTTTTGTTGTTCTCCCGCCCTGGCGGGGGGTCAGGCTAGAAGATCTACTAGGTCCCTTCCGACCCTAAATCTATGAAACTATGAAACTATGAAACAGTCTTGGGCTTTTTCATGGTCTGTATTTAGCCCAGCAAATGCTTTGAAATCATAGCAAAGGGAAAGTTTTGACTAATCTAGTCCAAATCAAACTAGTCAGATGAGAAAATGTGGACAAAACTTATTTCCAGCTCCAATATGTATGCAGGTGAGAGCAATAGTTATAAGCTAGAGTCCTATCATTTTTAAAACAAGGTTAGATGTAGTCTTTCATTCAGAAATAAAATTAAAAAGGGAACACTCATTCTGAACAGAAGCAACAGGGAAAGTGGTTTATTATGCCTCCTGCCTCTTACCTCCACACTGCAATTCTGGGATGGAGGAGAACGCTTGGGAGGCAGGAACAGCTAAGCCAAGAAGAAGAAAGTAGAACTGAGATACAGGGGCTTGCGAGAATGAGGGGGGACAACTGAATTTGTACAGAGCAGGGCACCTGGGCAAATGGGCCCTTCAACATGACTAGATAAACTTTATTGTCTTTATTATATAAACTGTTGACAGTTAGTAAAGCCCAATCCAGACCATATTCAAGGCAAACCAAGGTCTGGAAGAGCTCTCTTAAAAAAAAAAAAGAGAGAGAGAGAGAGCTCTGTCAAGCTGAACTTATTAGAAGTGCCTTTTACTCTGATTTCAATAAGGCTCTGTTCAGCTTCACAAGCGAGGTTTTCTGTCCTTGGTTCTTCCTCCCAAACCTCGCTTCCCTTAAGAGTGAACACTTGGGTGGCAGGAGGTGTGTGTATACATGTATGTGTGTGTGGAAGGGAGAGGGTGTCAAATTCCTGAAGATAAATAGACACAGAAAAAGCAAGGTATGGTTTTGTAACCACTCTGGATGTTGCAGCCTACCTGTTACTTCTGCCACCAAGAAATTCAGGTATGGGCCCTTGAGGCAGAATGGAAAGGGTCACTCCTTTCTGATTCATGGTTTTTTTTGATGCAAAGCTTGGCTTCCACAGTTTAGAATTAGCAAAATTTGTAGTGGCTAACAATGAATCCGTGAAGGGCTTTTATACCACCTAGGAATTTCAGGGGCCATTTCAGGTATCCTCCAGGTAAATGATTCACACAATGGCAATGGGTTCGGTGCCCTTAGCTGTATCACTCACATTCTACTAGTGGTGGTAGCTGGAGGATTCCTATATTGTAAAGGTCAGAAAGACAAGATGACGAACAAAAAGGGAAAGGAACACCTAAGTACTGACATGATGCCCTCTGAAGTTTTGTTTTAGAGCTATAGCTGTTCTCACAGTTGACAATGCACAGAATTTAACGTATTTTTATATTACATCTTATTATAGAGTTAAATTAAACAAGCTCACTGCCATTATATTAAAATTGCTCACTGCACTTTCCCACTAATACAATAATTCTTTCTGACACAGTAATAACGATTCAAAACAATGCTAGAAGGGAAACACTGTGAGGAATAGTTAAAAACTCAAGTTCCATCCTGTGCCTTATTCATTCCAATTCTGGGATTATTGTAGCTTTCACAGTCCCACCCAGTCACAGTGGAGAAGCCACCTCTTTCCCACCCACAATTATGTTTTAATGCCAGAACGATTCAAATAAAAAGTCTTGCAGCATCCCCCAAAATTATAATGGACATTAGTATGACAAACAATGTGTGTCAGGTTTCAAAGTAACTAGTGGCTAACAGTACGGATCCATGTAGTCTCATTATATTATTATTGAAAACAGAGAATCACCAGATTCTCTTTTCCCAGCTCTCCGTTGGCCAACACTCAAAGGGCAGCCAAAGGACCCAGTACAAAGACACACTCAAGGTCACCCTCCAGCCTAAAGGCATTGACACCAATGGCTGGGAGGAGCAAGCTGCTGACCATTCAGTGTGGCACCACCTGTCCACCAAGGCGTGTACCACTTTGAGGCCCAACAATTCGATACTGAGGCAGAATGCGGGGGCGGAGGAAGGAGAAGGAGAGCAACCTGGGGCTGCGAATCCCACTCCCCCATGAGACAATATGCACCCATTGCCAAAGAAAGTGTGTGTCCAGAATCAGGCTCCTCAGTCACCTGAGGACCCATCAAGCCTGACGGACGTCATCCTTGACTCCAAGGGGCCATTGCCACCATCTGAAAAGAATATTGAATGGTGGAGCTACTAGAGCTGTTACTGTGCTCCTACCAATACATTTAACTGAGATATTATCTAAACAGCTGTTTTCACCCTATGAGTACATACAGACGTTACATTTACACTGATCTAATTAGGGCTAGGTCAGCCTAAATACTTATCTGTGCAGATGTTCATCCCTTCCAGCAAACATTTGCCTGTGTTCAGAGTGCAGCCCCGGGGTAGGACAGCCTAACCGCTTGCTCCAGCCCTGGGGCTGTGCTCTTCGTACTCCCTTCAACTCTGAGTGGGTTATTTGTAGCCCCTGGAACAGACAACCCTTGCTGTGGACCTGCCAGTCCCCCTGATCCCACCAATAACCCCCACTGCACCTGCCAAACCCACCTGCCCCTTCCCGCCCATTTCAAGTTACATACACGGAGATCCCTAAAAGGCTCATGGCATTGGCGAATACCTGTATATGTGGCTTCCAGTCTGTGATCACACCACTTACTTTAAGCCATGTGATCATGAATGGGTGCAGTGAATGTTTGTACTCACACTATGTTGATATCCTACTTAATAACTCCATTTCCAAGTTCCATATTCCCAAAGAAACCTCTAGCCATTGGAGGAGGATGAGAAGAGCACAATCACTATTATCATGGTGAAATCAGTTATCAGGCACTGGAACCAAGATTTTCAAAAGAGAATTGTGATTTTTGGGCCCCAACTTTACATATCTAACTGATTACAAATGGTGCTGATCACCAGCCCTATGCAGAGCAGAACCTACACAGAGCTTCATGTTGGGGAACCTATCATTAATATGCGCAAAATTAGACATACAATCTGTGAAAATCTTCATTTAAATACAATATTAAAAAAAGGAAAAAATAAACCCTATGGCATCTGGGTGAAATACTAAGATTAACATTGATAACGTCTTTATCCCAACATAGAACAGAAAGAATATTACCAGAAGAGGCTGCTGAGGTAAATTCTGTTCTGATTGAAAATAGGAAGGGTTTTTAAATAATTAGGTGATTTAAAAATAATTGACTCTATAAGCCAAAGCATTTCATTATGTCCACCTACAAATCTGGCATTGTTCAGAGCTAAAACTCTCTATTTATAAAGGTTCGTCCATTACTAACCCACCACTGTCTCTTCTCTCAGACCTAGTTAATCATGTCTTTATTATATATTTATACTGGTATTTTCCAGACTATTAAAACAAGATTTACATTGTTTTAATGCTTTACATTTTTTGGTTCATTCCTGAAATAGTAAGAGTAAAAAAGAACACCCTGCCTCCTTTTGCTAATGCTTCTTATCTCATGCACATTTTCAAGTAGGAAATAGTCCTTTTGAGATTTTTCTCACTCACAGTTTTCTCTTCTGGCTTGTGAACAGTGGTGAACATAGTTTTTATATGAAGGCTTAAGTGAGGTGATCTTTTATACTATTACTATTGTTCATGCTTGATCATGGCTGGCTTTGTTTCACTCGAATATGGTACCAGTGTGCTCTGTTTCCTTGGTACATTATGTGCAAACATTTTTTTTTCTGTGTAAGAGTCAGGAATCCTGACCAGTTTTAATATCTATATACATAAGCAATTTCCTGCATGGCTCTTTTTTGTTTATCCTACTCAGTGAGAGATGACATGTAACCGATTAAGAAAAAAATATAAATAGCAGTATAGAATACATGTTAATTAATAAAAACAAGGCAAGAGGGGTCATAATGAGGGTGAATGATTGGGTAAATTCATTTGTCCCCACAAAGACCGCATTCATTTGAAAGGTTAATTTGTTCAGAACAGTCACTTATAATGAGTTTATAATAATAGCTCATATAAAGCTGGTGTGGGGAGAAAAACCTTAAATTGAAGTCCATGATGTACAGAAGTGAGTGAAATCAGAATTGCAGAAA
>NW_017729006.1:9208412-9211830 GCF_001723915.1 Gavialis gangeticus | reverse complement strand
GGTCATAATGAGGGTGAATGATTGGGTAAATTCATTTGTCCCCACAAAGACCGCATTCATTTGAAAGGTTAATTTGTTCAGAACAGTCACTTATAATGAGTTTATAATAATAGCTCATATAAAGCTGGTGTGGGGAGAAAAACCTTAAATTGAAGTCCATGATGTACAGAAGTGAGTGAAATCAGAATTGCAGAAACTCACAAAAACCCAGGGAAGAAACAAGACTCTGACCCTTTAATATTTAAGCCTTAAAGCATAGTATTATAAATGGGATTCAGCCATCTTTGGTATTTTTGCTTTAAGTACAAAAAATTCATAGTAGAATGGACAAAGATTTCTGTGGGTGATATCTTTTATTGGACCAACTGCAAGCTTTGCATAGACTTAGACAAGCTTTTGAATACAATGTATTCTTCTTCAGGTCTGAGGTCCAATGAAAGATATCACCCATAGAAATCCTTGCCTCCTGCAAGGCATCCTGCACCATCACAGCTACAACATCACTTCACTACTATCATAGAATAGAATTTTTCTGATTTTTTTCTTTATTCTCTTCCCAATAGCATACGAGTCACTGGAATGAGACAATGGCTTTACATTACTTCTGTAAGCACTCACACTTTTTACTTCCCTAAAGCAGTATTTAGTGATAGTTGATTAGTACTAAAAAACACTATGATGTCATTTTAGTGGTTGGAATGATGTCAGACCAGAAGATATTGGCTACAAAATAGTTAGTCTTTCCATAGGCTCCTAAATCAGGCAGCCTGTTGTTAAGAATTTGTGACCAACTTTTCCTAAATTACAGCCTCTTTTCGCTTATATTATTAGATAACAGTAATCTCTCTAACAATTCCAACCAGATATTTCCCAAGCAAGGCTGAAGGAATAGAGAAAATACTTTTATAAATTAATTCCAATGCTGGCCCGGATGTGTATATTTATTACAATTTATAAAATTAATTTTATGCACAAATTTAGGTCCAGATTCTCTGTTAATGCCCCCAAAAGAATCAAAAGTAATTGCATCTTCTAAGCTGGTTCCTACAATGCCTGAATCCAGGGCTCCTTGGTTTGTTTACAGGGCAGGGCAGAGTGAATAGAAGAGTGTGGGCAGAAAACTGCTGAACTCCAGGTACTCTTATTGCTCAGCTGAACCCTTGGGAGCTCTAGCTGACCCATACAGTATATACCGAACCCAAATTGTTGTATACTACAACAGAACTGGTATAAAACTTGTACTTGGATCCAGTAGCCCTAAGCAGTTCCCTTTACCATCCTCTCCTTGGGTTATGGCCAGCAGATATCAAGCACAGCTACAAATCTGTCCTCTTCAAGCTTCAAGTAGGAAAGTGACAATTTTGGGTCTTGGTCTGGAAGTACAGAGTAGGAAATGAGTTTCAGAACACATCTATTTTTTCTTGGTACATGGAGTACTCTAATAATTTTTAAATAAGAATGCTTGCAATGTTCAGTAATGAGAGAACCTGGATTGCCAGGGGCTGATGTATCAGTCTTATAATAACCTCATAGATGATGGCTTTTTCAAATAATTTGTTTCACATCATATAATTTTGAAAAAAATTATAATATTCCAGTCTTCTCACATTTATGAGGGAATAAGACTGATTAACATCCATGCTTCATCAATGAATAACAAGCCTGATTTATTTGTAAGGCTGATCATTTACATGCAATAGACCCGATCCAAAACATATATAGGTCAATGGGAAAAAAATCCAATTAGCAGTAATGGGCTCTGAATGAGGCCTATAGTACCTATTACTTTATTGACAATATACCACTGTCTGAAACTGAAAGATCTTTTCATTTTGCAGTTCATGACATCACTCTGGGAAAACAATGGAGCTTTGGGTAAAAACAAATCAACAAACAATCAAAGACAGGTCTCATTTTCTTGTGAAAATGTAATGTTTCCACAGTGATGCAGTTGTGATTTAGTTCTGCATTCACTTGAATGATGCAAAATTGTTTCACATAGATGTAGATGTATGGTTATTATCTTTAGTCTATCATTATTACGTTGTCTGAATTCAGCAGTGAAAATTCTGATTTTCTTCTTTTGATTTGTTTTTAGATGTTGATCAGTAAGTTTAGCCTGTCAGATATTTGAAAGCCCTCCCATCTTTTGCCATAAAGATCTACTAAATGGTAAGTCTGAGAGAGAGATCTCTCAATTATATCTGTTAGCACAGGCAGTATCTAGGATTTTCAAAAGGGGATGTAGGGGGTGTGGTGCCTTATCACAAATAATACAACACACAGTTTTTCTCCAGTTAAAAAGAAACTAGAAGCTGTATTATTAAGCTAGGGGCCTAGAGCAATATTATTTAATTTAAGATTGAAGCAAAACAAACAAACAAAATATAAAAAACAAGCTATAGGAATGTGCATTAATTTGCTATCTCATATTATATATGAAAACACAACAAACTAGGCAAAAATAATCAAAATGTGTTGTTTCACTAGTCCTGTAGTTATTACAGCTAATGTACCATATTTACTCACATATAAGATGAGGTTTTTTCCTGCAATCAACATGGGGGTGGGGGAAGAAGCCCCTCATCTTATATTCACATACAAGGAAACATAAAATAAATTATCTATCATTAAATTACTGCCAGAAGCAGCATGTTTTCAGTAATAGAAACCAGCTATGAACTTGATTGAATGTAGTTCACACTGAGCATACCTGTTCCTGTAAAACACATGGCCCATACTGGGCAAATACACAGATAGGAACCTTTGCGGGGGAGGGTACCTTAAAAAATGGGTATTCATTCCCCCAGGAGGTGAAAGTACTGGGCCTGGAGGTACCGCAGTACCAGGCTAGCACCAAGAAAACATTTTACTCAGACCTGAAACCTTTCCCTTTATGCCAAAAAGCTTGATCTTAGTCAAAAGACCAAGATTTTTTTTTTTATTAATATTTTTCTTGTTCCAGGTCAACTCCATCAAATCATATCGATTGGACAAAATGGGACAAAAGAAAGGTTAGTACAGCCCATTTGAAGAAGATACAGTGCACATTGCACTCAGTCCCCCTCAGCACTGACTCTTTTTCAGCTCATGGTGAACAGCACATTAAATATATTTTGACTTCCTCTTCACTCCCACAGCTGAGCAGCACTTTTTTTTTCCTGTGTCTAATTATTCCTGTTTCCTCACCAGCCTTAGATATCTGGCAAACATCACCAAATATCTATGTAAAGGAGACACCCCTTCTGCAACCCCCTCTCTTGGGCTATCTGGATATTTTTCTTGCTGGGATCATATGATCCCAGCTGACTTCCTGCCTATGGCTGGATTTGATAATCTCATGAGGTCCCTTTCAGCCCCTAATGTCTATGAAATCTCATATGATTATAGTTTCATAGTTTCTAGGGTCAGAAGGGAC
>NW_017729006.1:9173665-9208401 GCF_001723915.1 Gavialis gangeticus | reverse complement strand
CCCTGGCAGCACTCCATGTCAACACCATCATAGGAGTTGCTGAGTTTCTAGCTGAGTTTGGTCCCTCTGCCCCGTGCTAGCAGGAGTCAGCTTCTGGGCCCCTCCTGCTTGCCCTCCGGCGCGCACGCCGGCACAAACACTGGCGCGCTCTTACAGACCGCACCTGTTTGCGTGCTCTCTTCGTGCGGCTCCCTACCGGCTCAGGTAAGAGGGATCTGGGGGGCTTCCCCTCCGGATCCGGCTCAGCTGCGTTGGTCCCTCCGCCCCACTTACCTTAGGGAGATCAGCTGCTGCTGCTCCTGCTGCTGCTCCGTTCCTCTGCTGCTGTCTCTGCTCTCACCTCCGCTCCGGGTCCAGTAAGGGGGCACACAAGTGTAAGACACCTGTGTGCCTGCGTCCTCCCTCTCCCCGCTGCTCCTAGCTCCCGACCGGTGGTCCTGACCTCCATAAGATCTAGTTCCAGCCATGAGGGGCTAGTTAGCACATGGATCCTTTGTAGGGGGCGTCTGGGGTATACACGTATACTGAGGAGTGCTGAGCTATGGGGTCACCATGACTTGAAGTGCTGTTACCTCTGCTGGGGTGCAGCCCAAGGCACAATGTGGTAAACTAAGAACATTTTGGCTTTGGATTAATATCATACATGGTTTGTACTATGATAAATAGGTACAAAAGTGCTGCTCAAAAGTGTGCTTATGGAATACCCATGATGAAACTTGCAGCAGTTTGCAAAAAAAAGAAAAAAAAAGGAAAAAAAGAAAAATGGTATCAATTCAGGATGAACTAAGTCCATAGGTATATATAGTCATTTGTCTGTTTTTTTTAAGTCAGTAATTTTGGGTCCTTTGTGTCTCAAATGTACTCCTCTCTTCCATGTTCTCAGGGAAGAAACATAGCCTAATTAGTAAAGGGGGGGGGGGTAAGGAGGGAGAGTTGCAGGGGAAAGAAGTTAAGCAGAAGGCACCGGGGCACCTGACCCCCTCCAGATACTATTTTCCCTGCTGTAGCAGTGAGAGGGGGACAAATTTAAGATAAACCTCCACTAATTAGATTCTATACCTGGAAAATTATAACAAACGTATATATTTTTCACGTATGGAATCTAGTTACTGGGGGACCATCTTTAATTCAGGGTCACCTTAGATTCAAGTAAACATGACGTGTCTCTCTTTCAAATTCATAAAACAAAATCAGGGCTTCTTGGTCTGCATCCAATGCTTCACTGAAAGAAATGTGTTTACCTAAGCTAATGTTCACCTGAGTTAACATTTCCACACCCAAGTTAATGTTTCTAGCTAGAGTTAAAATATGGTCTTAAGGGCTGTGAAATGGGAGCTACATTACTACAATCAGCCAACAGACATCAAAACTGCAGAAGAAATGATAGGTTGAGTTGAGGAACTGTTCAAGACTATTAAAAAGGAAAGCGGGTTATTAACACCTGTGAAATCAGGACTTTAGAAGGAATCAGCTAGATTGATCCATGAAGCCAAATGCTTGCTTCACTGCTGCCTGAACATAAGTGCTGCTGCTACTGGCAGGCAGTTGGTTTTAAACTTTGGGTGGACCAGGAATCAAAGGTGCAGGGGAAGGGTGCGACTGTCCCACTGTACCCCACGGATCCACCCCTGTTTGTTAGTTACTGCCCAAAGTAAAGGGTGAAAAACCATGCTACAATAGATGAGAATCAGGCACTCTGTCTTGTACAGAGATAGGGGGAAATCCTGCCAAGGACAAAATCTTCATTGACTTCATGGGGGCCAGGATTGTACTGGGCATGTCTCCAGGAGCTCTTCACTATTCAGGGTAGAAATTCTTCCTTTCTATACATGCCACTGAAGAGGTGAACCATTATATTTTCCTGTTCTTTATGATGAATGCAGATAAACACCAGGCAGAAGTACAGCTTTGTACTTGGGTACTCTAAGATACAGGATTCTATGCAAGTACGGAAACTTTGCAGTTGATATTCCCATCTTAAACTGTTTTTATCCGAGACTTAAAAGTGTTCTTAAAACTACCAAAATCAAAGACCATGAGAACTTAGAAAAATCCCAGTTCGTCTTTTATCAGACTACGCCTCTAATTTTCAAAGGCAAAGAACAAATCGTGTTCCCAGAAAGTCCCTATGAAGGTCTGATAAAAAAAAAAGAATTAATCCTAGCAAAGTTTTACCTAGGGTAATTTCCTTCATCCTTTCAATTGGTATTAATGTTCACTCCCTAAACACTGTTACAGAAGGTTGCTTTGTGCTCTGGGATTGAATTTCCCTGTTCAAATCGAGAGGTAACTGCATTCCATATTGGATGAAGTGATTTGTGCAGCTAAACTGGAAACATGTAAAGCATGTTGGGAGTCCTCTGAATTAAAATAGGAAATGCGGTGCTTTACAAAGGATTATTTTTGGAACGGGAAGATCAACAGGTAAGTGGGGAAAACAGTTCTCCTAAAATTATATAGCATGGCAGAGATGCCTCTTTGTTAAATTCCTGACTTTCAAGAAGTGTATTTAGATAGAATTAGATAAGTAGCCCAAATCCAGAGCTAATCTAGTCCAACTGAAATGGGGTGGGAATGTCCCATTTCTAGCAGTCTGTTCTGTGCATATGTTATATCCACTTGCACTCTACTTAATTTGCTTATTTAAACTTCCTCAGACCATCACCCCTTTACCAAAAAGTAAGTTTTGTGGTATCTTTACCTATCATATTGTGCATACTGAGCATACATCGGTCTCATGCACAGAAAAGCCAGAGATGAGATTGCCTAATGAAAAATAGTTAATAAGAGGGAGTAAGTACACATAAGCTAAGGTCACTCATACTTATCTCTGGTGCGTAAGCTGCATCCACTGAGATTGCTTTAGACAGCAACAAAGGGGGTGTAAGTAAATTTAAACGAATATGGCTAAATTTAAAAATAGCAGCCAGTATCACTAATACACCATTTATGATCTGGATCACACATGTCCATTGTTGGGAGGTGGTTGCTTTAAAAAAAAAATCAGGTGTCTGTTTTGGGTTTGGGATTGGTTAACTGATATGTCCTATCACGCATTTGCTGTTTCACATTTCATCACCTTGATCTGGTATTGCCAACATTACATCTAGTTGCACAGTGAGGGGCATAATGGAATCTGATTGTACCCAGGAGAAACAATGCGATGCATATTACATACTCACTGTCAACATCAATGGCTAGAGTAGCTGCTGGGATAGAGCTGGCAGATGGAAGCCAGGCAGATCAGAAATTGGAAAATACCACAGTTGGCTGCCTATGTGAATTACTTTCAGGTGGTCAGGTTCATCTCTAATTAAGATGGCACTCTTAGCAGGAGATCCTAATGAGCCCATAGAAAAAGCATAATGAGTCCTAATTCTCACCCTGCGTAGCAGCATTTCTCAGGCTGAGTAGGTTACTATGCAACAGGTGAAGTTTAACTAGCTTCTTGCATTTGCTAAATAAAATGGGACTCAGATTAGATTAAAAATGTGATTAGCTCATTTGGGCTTTTTTCCCCTCTAAGTGAAAATCTTGGATGAAGGCCTTAAAAAGCTGTGGTGGGGGAAACACTAGAATAAGTTTGAAATTGATTCTGTCAGCAAACATAATTTTTATAATAAGGAGCACAAGAGGAGGAAATTAATCTTTATTTTAATGACATGAATATGCAAATAATATACAGGACACCATGCTTTTGATACGGGCCTTAGATGAGTGCAAAAGCAGAATCTTGAGGCAAAATTTGGCGTTTCAGTAGTGATGCCTTGCAGCTGTCAGGTTAAGTGAGCTCATAACTTATATTAAAAGAAGAGGTTAAATACATATAATGGGAAAAGGTGAAATAAAAAAACCCATTTTTGTCCAATAGATCTTAAATGTTCGAACATTTCAACTCTTTAGCCTGATTCTGGCCAGGAAAACTCATTAGTTTGGAAATATTCCCCCCCCCCCCTCAAGTTTTATTATGTACTAATGATAAAGTTATGCAGCTTAGACCCAACATAAAAGAAAACAAAGGGAAAAGACCTATCAGATGGTTATCAATGTTCAGTATAAAACATTGGTTCCACAGCCCAAAGGACCAGTGAGTATTGCCATAAATATATGCCCATCCTGTTGCTTTCCTAGTGCTCTGCTTTAATAATTAGCATGGGATAGGAAAACTGGAAAGGATTTAGCATCCATGCCAGCTATTTTGACCATATATTCAGTGCTTGGATAAGACTAGAGGTCTCGAGACATCTTAATAGGGTTTACAACACTTGTCAAACATTGTTTTCAGCAGAAAAGGTAGACTTCGCTGGGCCACACAGGTTTTATCTTTTATCATTACAACAGATACTACCTTGATGATTTTGTTACAAGAAAATGCAAGAGGAACAGAATTGTGTGGAAGGACAACACTTTTCTATGTTTTTTTTACATCAGTGAAGGTGGAGTGGCATGCCTTACTGCCTCAGCAAAGCTGTGGAGGCTGATCAGTAAGGCGGTGACAAGTTTTTTTTTTCAGATGAAAGTCCTGTTTTGCATGCCTTCCTTGGGCATAATTGAGAGAGATAATAGTACTACTGCTGATGTGTATTTTCTTCAGTTTCAAATAAACTTGGATGACCACATTTAACAACAACATGTTGCCTAAGCAAATTGTTTAGTGATTCATGGGAACGTCACAATTAAACTCTTTAAATATTTAGAAGTATTTTTCCTAACTGATTTGGATCATCATGAATGGTAGAAATGTTGCTTAACATAATCACGTAACTTTCAGAGCTTCAGACCTCCATTCTTCGACAATGTTCTGTTTCAATGATTGATTTTAATTATACTATGATGAATGATTCAATAGCAAAATCTCCATAATTTATCTTCAGCAATAAGATTTATAGTAAGAAGCTTTAAAAAGCTGCATTCTGATATATTCTGTAGGTCAGAAAATAAATATAATTCATGTAATTGCAATCCCGATTATTCACAAAAATTGTTTTGTTTTTTCCAAGTTCATTGAACATTTTAAGTCAGATAGTATAATCAGCAGGGGTTCAGCTTTTATACATGTGCAAATAGAGAAGAGCAAACTATGAATGACTTCTTTGGAGGGGGAACTGCATAGATGCTCTTTTCTTGGTTTTACTGATATAGTCCCAACATGAAATAGAAATGGCTTTGTAAACTATAAAAAAACTTGGAATATTTTACTCTGCGAAATTTGTCCTGCTTGCCCATGACTTTTCTTTGTGCTTTAAATATTCTTGTTCTGCTTCTCAAATTAATTTAAAATACCATAACTTGCACTGCAATAATGCAAATAAGATCACTCACTCATTTTAAAAAAACCTCCAACATTTCAAAATACACACATGTACACAGGTTTATATATGTATACATGTACACACAAGGGAAGAGTAAGCTAGCAACAACAACATGAAGAACATATGCCCATCAACACTATCAGAATAGTTCTACATTAGGAGAGATCAGGTGGGAATGATTATTTTAGTACATGGTAGAAATGTTTACAGCAAACTAACTGGACCAAATCTGTACCTGCTAAGGCTCTAGAGATGCAACATAGTCCTAATGTTAGTTTTACTAGACCCCAGCATAATGCAACTCATAGCTTACACAGCAGCCTGTTCTCACAGGTCCTCTGTAGTAGCCATCGAAGAGACAGTGTTGGGGGAGGAAGGGTCCTGCGTTGTGGTGGTTGACCAGATGGCATATAACCTTCTGGGGACTCTTACCAAGTAGAATCATTTAGTGCAGCCCCGGGAATGCTCTATATTATACCAACAGTCTAAGCAGCCCTCTGGGTTATCAGAGCAGAGCCAGCAACACATCTACGTTTGCCCTCCAAATCTGAACCCTGACATAATCAAAATTTAACTAGACCTAAAGGGGAGAGTTATCACCATCCCTGAAGGAGATGCTAAAGGACTTGTATTCTATCCAACCACAGTGCAAATCTTTTCATAGCAAAGTAAAATAAACTGTAAGTAGATATTAGTTAGGATCATAGAATCAGTGGACTGGAAGGGACCTGGGAGATCATCAAGTCTGGTCCCCTGCCATAGGCAGGAGGTTAATGAGCTCAAACTAGCTCAAAGAGGGCTTATCCAACCTCCTCTTGAACACCTCCAAGGATGGTGACTGTACCACCTCTGCTGGCCATGTGTTCCAGGTTCTAGTTACCCTCATGGAGAAGAAGTTCTTCCTTATTTCCGGTCTAAATCTTCCCTCTCATACTGTATGACCATTGGTCCTCATCCTCCCCAGGGGTGCCTTCCTGAAGAGTTGCTTTCCCAGATCTTGGTGCTCCCCCCTGACATACTTGTAGGTGGCTATTGAGTCACTTCTCAGCCTCCTCTTACTCAGGCTGAACAAGCCTAATTCCTAGAGTCTCTCCTCATATGGCCTATCCTCCAGGCTCCTGATCATGCAGATGGCCCTTCTCTGTACCTTCTTGAGCTTATCCACATCCTTCTGAAAGTGCAGATGAAAGAATAGGTTTGTGTGCTGATATAAAAAATATGACAGAGCTACTGGGTACAGTTTGCTTTCTGTTTCACTGTAGGAAAACATCCAAGGAGATTTACTGACCATGCAACAAAAAAGTCCATAACAGCATGGCTGGAACTGACTTTGGTATACCTCTGTAAAACAACCACCTGCTATATTGCCACGCTGCCAATATGCCAGCCTAACAGAAGCAGTAACAATCTGGGACAATATGAAGATTCCACTATTCCTTTTTCCAGCACTAAACACACTTTCAAAGAATCGAAACCTATCACTGTGCTACAAAAGATCAAAAGCCTTGAAGCAGGTGTTTCCCCAGCTGTTCCTGTCCAATTTCTTCCTAAACAATTCACAGCTGGCTTGAAGGTAGGTACAGAAACCCAGTCTGGAAGTAACTCAGAATTAAGGAAAGTGAGAGTCTTAATTTCTTCTTCATCTCTTACTGGGAGAGATTTAAGATCCCATGTTGAAACCATACAGATTTCATCACATTTGCATTGGTTTATCAAAACAGAGGGGGTGCTGGTTTTGGTAGTTTTGCATTTCATAACAAGTTGTTCAATACCCCTGCAAATTGATAATGGTCAGGGACCTGTTTATTTCAGTAATCCCATTTCAAGGTAGACTGCCAAACATGGCCGAGCACTTAGAGAAATGGAGTCAGGAGATCCAAATTGTATTTCCAGTCATGCTGCTTACCAGGTGGGCTTTCTTAATAAATTGCTTGGGCTATGTGTATTAATCTTTTCCCCCAACTTTGTAAGCCTGAGATGTACAGTTTAATGGCTTTATGCTGGTATACACCAAGTATTCCCAATATAATAGACACTAAATATTGCCACCAAGTTAGCAAAGCTTTAATTACAGTCCTCTGTCTCTCAGAAGGAATGCGGCATAGACATACTCTACACTGGGTGCATCTACACATGTGCTTAATTGCAGAGCAGACTAATTTCTGCTGTGTGACGCATCACAGTATACAAGTAGTATAAGGGTCATACTATTAAGATATCTTTTGTCAAACTATTAAGCCCTGCCCCCTGACAGGTGCCCTGTCCCCTGGCCACCATCTTGGGACTGGAAGTCCCACCCCCGATACACACGTGATGTTATTATACCACAGAAAACTAATTTTTGCTGCTGTAAGACAGAACTATCTTATGGTAGTGAAAATAAGTGCTCCTAAACATATGTATAAATGCTGACCTAGGTGTAAATTGCACCTGGTCAGCCCAAACAGCATTGGGCCAGACCCCTACCTGCCACCTAGCCACGTAGATTTGCTTTTTAGGCATTCTTGTACACTGGCCAGCCCCTCTACTGCCTGATGCTGTGACCTGGAGCCTGAAGCTGACCCCCCACCCCCAACCCAACTACCAGGCTGGGACTCCTCTGCTCTGGCTCAAACTGCTGTGGTCCTGGGTACATGTATAGATGCTGCACCAGGAGCCATTAACTTCATTGCAAACTGTGCTGGAGTTTAACATGCTGCATTAATTGAATGTGTAGATGCACCTGCTAACTAATAAACTGGTTCTTTTCAGAGGGAGAAGAATGCATTTTAGTGAAAATGTTTAACAATGTTGCCCTTTTCATGCTTCAAATAAAAAGAAACTTAAAGGATTAAAGAGGATATCCATTTTTGTGCAATACATAAAAATTACTGCTGGATATGTGCCAAGTGTGCAAATAATTTATATAAGGCTGCAACTACAGTAAAAGTTCCTGGCACATAGATGTTTTCAAAAGAACTGAGAGGTTTTTATAGTTACAGGAGAGTGATCTATACAGCCCTGGCTGTTTGTGGTTTGTAAATAAGATAAATAACATCATTGAAGTGTTTTGTCAACCATAAACTAATACAGAATTCAGCTTCTTCAATATCTAAAACAAACAGCCACAGGAATGCATGAGGAGCAGATTGGAATATATATCTATGTGTTTGAAGTAATGTCTGCTTCTCTTGTTTTAAATGGTGACAACACAAAATTTATGCATGTGCTTGAAATGAGTCCATATTCCCAGTCACACATTCTTGCTTTTGGGCAAACTAGGAAGATGAAGAGACAACTGAACTTAAAATCTGTGCTCCCAGCAGCTCCTATGAAGAGTTCCGCTACCTCTGCCTTTTTTGCTTCTGCTTCAGCTGTCTGGCCACCATATTGTGCAACCTGTATGCTGAATATTTCCAAAGCCCCCCACCCCCCACGTCAGTTCCATCTGTGTTTAGAATTAATACCATTTCAATTGGTTTTACAACTGAATATTAATTTCAGAAATGTGTAGGGCAGAATGTATAGCTAGTGTAAGAAGTCTAAAGCCTGCATTCATCTTATAGGCATGTTAGTTCTCACTACTGGATCAAGACTCTCTCTGAATGCATTAGAGAAAGATAGACCCATGTATTATTATGCCAGCTGTTAGATGCTGGTAGTCAAGACTCTTGGATCATTTAATCAATCCGTATCTTATCTTTAAATGGTGACAGTAATGCTGCAGTACTTCACAGGGCTGAAAAGTTTAACTCATTCATTCATAAAGTACTTTGAGATACTAGAGAAATGAAAAAGCTGTCTTTTTATTAGACATTCATCCAGTTAGGCAATATGGCTGTGTGAAGCTTCAGGTACTGAATTGATCTGGAGGAGATTTGGCTCAATTCAGGAGTTGAATCTCCAAATCCGAATCGAATTAGGAGACTAATAAGAAGGTCTGAAGCAATTGAAAGCTCTGTAACTCACTTTGGAAAAGATTTGGAGAGCTTTGGAGATTCGGGCAGTTCCTACTTGCACCCACAGGGAGCTGGACCCAGATTCCATGTTGGTAAGTAGGGGGAGGGGACCATAGGGGGACCCTTGCCAGGCCCCATTCCCTGCCTGCTCCCTTAGCCCCCCTGACCCCCACCCTCTCTCCCAGCCCTGTCAGAGCTGCCTCACCCAGCCCTATCACCTGGCTCTTTTTAAAAAACAAAACAAAACAAAAAATCCCCGCACTCACTGGATGCTGCAGCGGCCATCAGGGCTTCTGGGGGCTCATGGCAGAGCCCCCCCATTCAGTGCAGGGAAGTGGGGGCAGCAGGGATCACCCTCCCTGCCTGGCAGCAGCCAGCTACTGCATGGCTTTTTTTTTTTTTTTAAAGATCTGGGAGCTGGGTCAGGCAGGGTAGCCATGGGAGGAAGGGGCCTGGGAGAGCAGGCAAGGAATGGGGGCTCATGGCAGAGCCCCTCACACAGCTTGGGGCAGTGGGGAGCAGTGGGGATTGCTCCCCTGCCTGGCAGCAGCCAGTAAGTGGGGGCTTTTTTTTTTTTTTTTAAAAGCTGGGACCCTGGGGCTGGGAGAGCGGGCAGGGGATGGGGGCTCATGACAGATCCCCACATGTAGCATGGGGCAGTAGTAGTAGTGGGGGGCAGTGGGGATTGCCCCCTTGCCTGGCAGCGGCTGGTCAGTGCAAGGCTTTTTTTTTTTTTAAAGAGCTGGGTGGGGCAGCCATTGATGGGGCCTGTCAGATTTGGAGATTCGGCCGAATCAATTCAGGACAGTGATTCAGACCACTGAATCGAATCACTGTCCCTCAAATTGGCTGAATTCAAATCTGAAGTGAATACTAACTACTTCACACAGGCCTATTAGGCACTACTACAACTTTGGAGTGGGACAGAATAATCCCTTTTAAACAGCTAAAAGTTGATTAATTTATAACCTGAAGCATGATGGTAAATTATTTAATGGCAAAAATTCTGAGAAGTGCTAGTTACCTGCATGAGAAGTCAGTGCTCAGGACCTCTCAGAATTTGCACAGCTACTGCATCTAGAACTAGTGGCCATAGAATGACCCAGTAACTTTGTACATGGTCCATTTTTTCATGCCATATAAATGAAATACAGTGATGCATAAAGACCAGAAATTTCACAATAGCTTTATCAAATTCAAAAGGTAAGCATGGAAAAAAATGTTGTTAACATCATGCAATTGGATTTGCACTGACATAAGGTCCCTTATCTAGAGCCAACTGCAAAATCAGAGCTATTCATTGTGACTGACAGAAGGAAAAAAACAGGTTATCAATAGTATAAACCTTGACTTAGTGAAAAGTCCTATTCTCCTAATTCCTGTGAATGCCTACCTACTTCCTTGAAGTAGATGGGTACGAGCTCAGAGAATGTTCTCAGAGAATGATTCACAAACTAAACTACAGATTTCCCTTCCGCTATTGAATAGCTAACTTGATTCCAAAGGATTCATTCATAGATTCATAGATTGTAGGTTGGAAGGGACCTTGGAAGACCATCGGGTCCAGCCCCCCTGCACCAAGCAAGAAAGACAACTGGGTCAAGTGATCCCAGCAAGGTGACCATCCAGTCTCCTCTTGAAGATTTCCAGGGTAGGTGATTGCACCACCTCTGGACGGAGCTTATTACACAGTCTGAACACCTTAGGGATGAAGAAGTTTTTCGTAATGTTGAGCCTGAAACAGTCTTCCAGGAGTTTGTGACCTTTGCTCCTGGTTTTCCCTAAGGGTGCCCTGGTGAACAGTTGTACACTGAGTCCTTGATGTACTCCCCTAGTGTAGTGGTAAGCTGCTACCAGGTCCCCTCTCAGTCTTTTCTTCTTCAGGCTAAAGAGTCCCAGGTCACTCAACCTTACCTCGTATAGCTTGCCATGCAAGTCTCTGATCATATGGGTGGTTCTTCTCTGGACTCTCTTGAGCTTTTCCACATCCTTGTTGAAATTTGGTGCCCAGAACTGGATGCAGTACTCCAGCTGCAGTCTCACCAATGCTGAGTAAAGTGGAAGAATCACCTCCTTGGTTTTGCTGGAGATGCATCGATTGATGCATGCCAGAGTACTATTGGCCCTTCTGGCTACAGTGTTGCACAGCCAGCTCATGTTCATATTGTGGTCAATTATTGCCCCCATGTCTCTTTCATTCATAGTGCTGGTCAGATTGACGTTGCCAAGCATGTAGATGTGCAGGGGATTGTTTGTCCCCAGGTGGAGCACTTTACATTTTTTTATGTTAAATTTCATCTGGTTCCAATCCGCCCAATTTGCCAGCCTGTCTAGCACAGAAACTGGATAGCATGGAACCACCAAACATGGAAACTGGAAGGGTGGTTTGCAGCTGACACAATGATGTTTGCTCCAATGCAGCTCTAGCCTATGCTGGGAAAGGGCTGGAACCGCAGAGAGCAGAGTACTGAGAAGTCACAACCAGCTCTGTCATGTCCCGGCTCCTTCTGCAAAGTTTTTAGTTCAAAAGAAACACCTACCTTTTTTTACAACCATCTTCCCAGAATAATTAGCAGATTGCTGGCACAATCCAAAAAACCCAAACAGACAAACAACCCCCTTCCTTCCATATTTTCATCTGTATGTTTAACTTGTGTAACACATTTCCCAAGACAGCAACACTGAACCTTACCAGTCAGATACAATAATAACAAGAAGCCGGAGGTTTAACTAACAAGTTTTATGCTATAGGCAAAACCCCTTGCACCCTAGGGAGGGTGGGGTGCTGAATGCCAGAGAGCTGGGTAATGGGGAAGGGGGTCAGTTTTACCTGCCCTGGGCATTCATTGACCCTGGATGCTGTTGCCATGTTGCTATCTGCGTGCATAGAGTTGGTATTGCTGTGGTATGGGGCTGCTAGGCTAGGGACAGACATTATACATAAACTGGTTTATATAATCAGAAACAACTGGTTTAAACCTACAAGAGAACAGATGTTGAGTGCATATAAACCAGTTTGAAAATGGCTGAAACCAGTTTGACATAAACTGGGTTGAGTATAGTATCAGACTTAACTGATCTGGGTCAAACTGGTTTATGCAATGTCTGTGCCAGACCCCTTCCTGGTTTAGGTTAAACCAGACTCCCCTGGCATCCCCTCTGGGCTGGGCTCTCTGCTTCACAGCAGAGCTGGCTCCTTCTCTCTGCTCTCTGGCTGGAGCTTCTGCAGAGACTGCAGGCATCTGCCTGGATTCCCACTGCTCCCCTTCCCCCCACCGCCCAATCACTCCCTGCGAAGCAGGGATTCCCCCCTCCCTTCTGCCTTACTCATACACCTCTCAGCATTAGCTAGAAGATCACATGCTGCCTACAGTCTGTGCTGTGAGAGACCAATTCCTTTCTTGGAAAAGCTGTTTAAGAAGAACTTGAAGTAATGGAGAGAGGCTTTGTTTTCTGATGGGGTGATAAACACTGTATTATGAACTGCCTGCTGGGCTGCTCAGGAGGAGGGGGGAACACCTCCCTAATCAAAGCATCATGCCAGAGTCTGGTCATGCCCTCCGTCAGCTCAGCACTGTAGAAGGGAAGGAGGGGCTGCTCTAGTGCCCCCCAGCTTCTAGCCTAAGGCCTGCATTTCTGGGATGTCTGTGTGGTTAGAAACTGGTTTAGCTTAGCCAGGTTAGACTAACTTGCAAAGACTGAATCAATTCAGGCTCAGGTTTTTTGAACATTTGTCCCTCGCCCTACTACAAAGCTCTAACTGCATGGTGCAGAGTTGTTGTTGCTGGGGCACAGGCTCTCCTGGTGGTTTGCCATTCTAGTGCCATCTTTAAGTTGACACCACAGACTGGTACCCCACTCACCCCCCTCAAGTTATACTAGTGCAAGCAGCAGTGTCATGGTTAGCATGCATATTCTTGGTTTTACTTACAACTATATTCTTGGATCGGAACCTGTCCTTAGTTCCTTCAAGTATATGACCATGGGTTTATTTCTTTGGGTCCAGAATATGATTTTTCACAAGATCACCTGCACAATCTTGAACGACATTGCTAATGAATATATTACTATACATCAGCAGCTAACTTCCAAAATGTCTCCCACAGTATGGTATCCTCTAATTCTTCTCTTGGCTCCATCTCAGCCATCATCACCTTGCCTCATTAGTATATCCTCCACACACTTTTTATTATTTTCGTCAGTCTTGATCCCTAAAGTCACCCAAAGTCATGTCAACATCTGATGTTGTCTCAGCAATTGTAGCAGCAAAGATGGGGACTGCATTATAAGCTTCTACCTTAAGTGTGACTAGCTTTTAATGCCCCCCTCCCCACCCATACGTAACTATTAAGTGCCTCTTACGGCCTTTCCCTCCATTTATTTTGCTCAAGCGAGGCAGGCTTTGCAAGCCTGGGGGTGAGTAGCCTCATGAGTAGCAAATGGTCAATGATCTATTAAGTCAATCTGGAGAGACAATGCTCACCACGTGGCTAATAAACAGACCTTGTAAAATAAAGTTGAAAAAAAAAAATCAGCATTTTTTTTGGAAGTTTCAAGAAACTTTAAATATGCACCAGAGCAAGCACACTTATTTTTTTTCTTAATGCTTTAACATGTGCCTTGAATGTTAAACAGACATAAACTTGGCATTTTCTAAGTCAGTATAATTCCATGGTGAAGGAAGGGAATATATTAATAAAAATTAGCCTTTACTTCTGTGTAGACTGAAGGTTTAATCTTATGGTGTAAAGCTGTGCTGTTATATAATTCAATTGCAGGTATTATCCATGGACTAAAAAGGGGTTTGACTGTGCTTCTGACTTTGATTCCCAAATTGTAGTGACACAGGGTAATTCTGAATGTCTACAAATTCTGGAAGTGTGCTGCAATCAATACATTTTACACTGGTAGCAGTTAAACAAAGCCATGTTATTCTTTTCAAGGCCAGAAAACAGTAGAAAACACCAAGAAGAAAATAATACTCAAAACCCAGAAATATTTAGGGTGGGAGATGAGAAATGTACCCTGGCGTGACAAAATAAAAGAGACAAGAAAAGTTTATTTAGACTGTAAACTGTTTGGGGCACATATGGATATGCACAGTTACCACCTCACAAAGCCCTGATTTCTTAATACAAGTAAGGCTGGTTAAAAATTTCCCAGTTTTAAATTTTGGAACCCTCTTTTAAACAAAATAATATTTTTTTTACAGGAAAAATAAAACCCTGGAGCTTTTCGTTCAATTTTTTCCAGCTATCAACTCAGCAAAAAATAAAATTAATATAAAAAGAAAAATATAAAAAGCAGTTTTTATAAGAGTGCACTGAAATGAAAAAAGTGAAAAATTTCAACCAAGTTCATTTTTCTGTTGAACCAGTTCTGATAATAATGCAAAGAATACATGGAAATGAGAGAATAGCATGCCTGGAAAGAATAACAGAGTCCCTTGTTTCTTTCTCATGTATTCCTCAGTTTTGACTGGCATTGTACCATTACTAGTGCTTTGTCTCTCTCACACACACACTTTTCACATACACTTACACATGCACATACATTGATCACCTAAATTATGAGAAATATGCATGTAAGCAGATAGTCATGGATCACTTAGTGCTGGGTGTTCCAATGGTCCATTTCAGTACAGAGTCCTTATGTGTTCTCTAGTTTAATCTTTGTTTTACAGTTCTGCCTTTACTGATATCCTGGTATTTTGGCAGAATACAAAGTCCAGGAGATAAAGTGCATAAACAACAGGAAGGGAGATCATTTGAACTTATCCAGCCAAAGCATATTTCCACTGCCAACTGTCCATCTATTTATTACTTTCTTGCTAATCAGGAGTCAGAGGAAGCATAATGAACATCCTGCGATCACCTATGCATTATACATTCAATATTTTGTACAAGATCCTTTCCCACAGACCTGGACTGCCATAGCATTGGACAGCCAGGGGTACAGAAAACATGTTTGATTACAATCAGATAAGTGGGCTCTTACAGCATCTCAAAATAGGTCACCTCTTGAATCATTTTGGTATGAAATACTAGCAATAGTAGGCTGGTACAAAAACCTTATACACAATGACAAATGTGTTGTTATAGTTTATATAGAGCATACGGGCTTGATTCCAATCTCATGCTACTACTGTTACTTCACTGAATTCAATAGACTTCCCCCGAATAGATCCTCAAACAACAAAATGCAGGACATGAACCCAAGTATAAACAATCTCCATGTTCTGAGGAGTTTACGGTCTAAGGTCCTTCATTAAAGCACTTAAGCATGAGTTCAAAAAAGCAGTTAATTTCAATCTGTATTTGAATCCATTCCTATTCTGAAAGCAGTAGCATAGCTACAGGGGGGCAACTGGGGTACTAGCTTGAAGCTTTGAATTTGGGGTGGAGGGTGCAAGTATGTTAGGTATGCCCATCTCTCAGGAAGTATTTAAGCCCAGGGTGAAGTCCTGCCTACCTCAGTGCAGTATATACACTCCAGAGGGTCCATCCTGAACAGAAGAAAAAGGTTCTGGCAATAATTTGCTAACTTCTTTCCTTCAATGTGGAGGCCCACTTCCTTCAGCAAGTGGTGAATGTGAAAAGGGATAGGGACAAAAATTACACATAAACTAGTAAAGTGATCAGAAACCAGTTCACATCTATAACACAACCGAGTTTGGTGCACATAAACCACTTTCAAAATGGCTGAAACCAGTTTAAGATAAGTCTGGATGGATTTATCAGGCTTACCTGATTTAGGTTAAATTGGTTTATTGAACTTCTATCCCAGATCCCCTCCAGTTTCAAGTTGACTCACTATCCCCCAGCATTTCAGGATGCTTTTCACCTCCCACACAAATGCTCCCCCCAACAGGGTGGACAGGTTAGCTTTGACTAGCCAAGCAGGGAAGCTAGCCAAGCAGGGAGGCACGCCTAAATTTATATGGTATCAAATTTAGGTGCGATTACCCTAATTTTACATTAATGCGTCTTGTTACTACCCTTTCAGTAGTTTTTCCATTGATTTCTAAAGGTATGTGATTAACAGGTTTGATGTAGGCATTGCTGGTGAAGTAAGTCTTCAGAAGTGATTTATAGGAAGAGAGGATAACAGCTTTGCAGGCCTGCTGAGAAGTAAACCTACCTACAACTTACAGAGTTTCAATAGTGTGCTATAGTGTGCTTTAGGTATAACTAAAAAGCAAGCCAAGCCCAGCATTGCTATTCTTTCCCTCTCCACCCTCACATGAAAGGAACAATTTCTCTGACTGAGATGCCAACTTCAGGGAAAACTAAAAATATTTCAGCTAAACTATACTATCAAATAACTTGTTTACCCTTTCAAATGTATGATGTGCAGTTAAGCAGTTCTGCCTTCTGCCCCTACTAGTCAAATTTCATAGAAATGGGTTGTCACAGCTGACAAAATTTCTTTTGAGAAATGGCCTCTTTTCTATTGAAACACCCAAATTACCTGTCCCTGAGGGAACCACAGCATCACACTGGGGAAGCGAAGTCATAAGGATAAATAACCAGAGAGAAGGGATACTTATCTTAATTCCCACTTGGTGCTTTGTCATCTTTTCAAATTTGCTAATCCTGGGAGATTTAAAATTCTAACTAGATAAACTGTAAAGGATGGCAAGAAATGATCTACTGTGACTTGCGCATCTTTCTCTAGCCATAAATAACTTTATATTTCATTTCTGGCAGCATGACAAAGCAAGGAGGTAATGAGCCATTATGGAAAACCCATCTGTTGCTCATAAGGGAAAAGGTTTTGTGCTGGTAGATTTATTGAGGAAAATTTTTAGCGCAAGTCCCGTTATTGTTAATGAGAATTGCACATCTAGCTGGCCATGCTGAAAATGTACCCCATTATGTTCCTTCACTGCCTGTATAGGCACTGAGTTTTGCAACAGAAGGAAAAATATTATTCAAAGAAAATCCACTGTATAAGTAACAATAACAGTCAGACGACATGGGGTAAGGAGATGAGGTGGAAAGAAGTGGAAAGAGAGAGAGCACACTATGAGTATTTCTGCTAATAGGACAAATGAAATCAGTAAAAGATTTCTTTAAAATGCGAGTACAGGAGACTTAAAAAAAATAAAACAGAGGTTCATATTACATCTGATCTCCTAAATGTCTACAAGCCCTGCCTCTTCCTGCCATGCCTCAGTTATGAACCATAACATCTCTGGTCAGAATTGTTCTACTGAACGTAGCAATATGATTATCTAAACATACCAGTGATGACAAATCATGTGCTATCATGATATACACACACACACACACTACATTCATGGACACAACAGTAACCCTACACAACTGTTTATGAAAGAATATTCATGTCTACAACTGAAATTATATTCTGTTTATTTATAACCCTCCTAGTAGTCTGGAGAGTTTGGCTAGGATACAGTGTATAACACAAAATACCATGGGAATGAAGATAAGTATGGGATCTTTAATTACCGTAAGTGGCAAGCCTCAAAATGAGGAATCATCCAAAATGCACCTTCAAGTACTACAGGGCTCTCTAATGTGCTGGGTTATTGATTCAATACTAACTCAGGTGGGTGGATGTCACCTACAGAGTCTACATCTTGTCTGAAAGTTTTTCTTGAAAATGTTGACCTAGGTTAGCTTGGTGAAAGCTACTAGAATAACAGAGCAGGTTGCTATGGCTGCATTGTTCAGTACATAGAAGCTTGAGAAGAAAAGTCCTTGCATGATTTAAGGTGTCTCCAACTTGAATAGATACTCTTTTTGTAAGTATGTAAAAAGTATATCTGTAAGAGCAGCAGCCTTGTGGCATAGCATCAAAGGGAAGGTTATAAAGAATGAAATAGGCTTTATTTTATTTGTTTATATATGTACACCCTGGGTTGGGGAAAACTGAATATATATGGAATAATTTTAGTTCTTTCTCTATCCTGAACTTGGTTTACTATTCAGTGCCTCTGGACAGGTGCAAAGGGTTAGAAATGAATTGGCTGAAAAAAAAATCAGCTGAATCAGAAGCCACTGCAAAATGCCATAAGGAATAGGAGGGGGAAACGAAGGCAGTCCCAACAAAAAAAAGGACTTTTCACATGCCTGTGTAAATACAATGTAAAGGGGAATAGATAGAGTAAGGAAAAGAGAAAGAAAGACAAGATAGGGACAAGAGAGTAAGAGACAGGAGGGAGAGAGAGAGAGAGAGAGAGATTTGAGGAGCAAGATGAAAAAACAAAAGATGAGTTTGGAATAATCAAACCTCATAGACATAGCCCTGAGCCAACAGAGGTTGATTGCCACCCAGAGAGATCTGAGATGCATTGAATGGAAGCACACTGCTTCAAAGATGTGCAGCCCTTCTGGTTGATACTAAATGAAGGAATAGGGCACAGATCTGGTTTGGCAATGGCTTGTTGCATTAAGATTTTTCAAGAAAGCAGTCCCTGTTCTTCAAAACATGGAGACCATATACGGACAACATACAGATCTGAAGGAAGATAGAGGCTTCCTTAACCCTCCTACATATATATCTATCTATCTGGTGGCTGAGCGCAAGCTAACCCTATATAGAAGGCTGAGAAGAAAAGAAGGAACCTGTTGCAACAACGTGGGTGAGCACTCTCTTACACACACACACAAAGGTCATCAATCCCTGAGTTATTTAGATCATAGTTACTCCTAAAAGTTGTCTCTAGCACAGTTATGTTGGTCACAGCTGTGCTTTTCTGGCCCTTACGCTGAACCCTCCCCTCAGCGTAGGTCCAGTTATTGACAAGAAAATCCCTTTACCACAACAGCTTACTTTATTCGGGCAACTGACTGAAGCTCCGTTAGTAAGAGAACTCTGTTACTACTATAAGCTTGTCTCCCCTGGGTGGGATTGGTCCATGTAGCTCTCTATGACCTGGAAAACTCCTTCCAACATAGACAAAAGCTTAGATTACCAGTTCATGGGTTACTATTATTTTTTCAAAGGACCATCTTGTCTTCTCTTTTTATGTGCATCTCTAATTAGGTTTAATTGTTACTTCCTTAGAGACCTGACATATGCTTATGCATTTTTGCTCTCTACAGGCCTTGAAAGCAGTATGATCAAATGGATGATCAGGGTAGTCGACAGGTATGGAGCTGTGTGTGGCAATTCCACTGCCCCCTGACTTTTAAGCTCATCTGTCTCTCTTGTCTAATAAGCAGACATGGCATAAAAGGAGGTTAAAGCCACATTACAAGGGACTGCATTTACTGTAGCACTCTTATGGACGTAAGAGAAATCATGCACTAAGAGGAGAGACAGTGCACCTGTGTAAGGGAGGAGAGAAACAAATTGGTTAGTCCTCCTCTAAGGTCAGTATTTCATTCAGGTCCTACCATGTATCTAATTTTTGTCTGTCTTTGTGGCCTCCTCTACAAGTTACAGGTATCACACAATTAAATGGTTGAGTGTACAATTACCTTAAGACCAGCTACATGTGTAAAGTAGCTATCACACAATAAAAAGCTCCAACCAGCTATAAAGTTAGACCTCAAAAATGTATAACTTTACAGCTGGTTGCTATCAAACTTTTATTTGTATATGTAGCTGGGTCTCCCCTGCATCTGGGAGCCCTGTTAGTTGACAGATGCAGGGGTGCATCATACCCAGTGTTAAATCCCTGGGCCTGGGGAATAGCAACTTTTGTGGATCTCCCAGGCTTGGGGGTGTGTGAAACTGAGGGGGCTCAACTGAGGGGGCTCCCACAATGGGAGCTTGCTTTGTGCTGGTGTAGCGGGAGCCTGGGATTAGGTTTTGCCTGCAAAATGAGACGTATCATGTATTTCCACCGTCATGCCTCTTGCCATGTATGTGTGGCATGGCAGGAGGTGCAATTGTGTGGATTGTACATTAAGTCCCATCACACCTTTACCTACACATCAAGACAGGGCTTGAGATTCTTTGGCTGAACGTACCGTCTCCTAATCAAGAAAATAACAGCTACAAATAACAGCACAGTTTTCTGTTTGCAAATGTTCATAATCACTAACCCCCTCAAAAAGTCAGCTTCCTGAGAGACAGATATAAGGTCAATCTAAGTGGCTTGTAGTGTGTGTAGATAACTAGGTTAACTACCAACAGTAGACTTGCTACAACAGGACAGAGCTGAGCATGCAATTAATCCTGCAGTGTAGACATACCCTTAGCCTTCCAATATGGGTTATCACTGCCAAAATAAAAAAACAACAACAACAATCCTAGGCTTATTCTGAGAATTTCAAGTTTAACACCAGCTCTTAGACAGCAGGGCTATAATCATAAGCTGCCATGGTGAGACCACTAGATCTGTGTAGAACAAGCGTCACAAAAAAGCAACTTAAACATTGCTGAATGTATGGAAATCCTTAATATAACTGGTTTAGAAGCTACTTTATCTCCTTTAATCCAATTAAGAAGAAGATTCCCTCTGTCTACAACTACAAATTCAGGTTAATCTTTTGATTGAAATCCCATCTCTCTGATGTAAAGCATTCACCAGTGTCTCATATTGCTGTTAGTTATCATTTCAATTCAAACCACCTTGAAAACTACACTCTTTCAGGAAAGAACAGATCATCATCATAAAGGTACAAAATAATCTGGGGCTGATCATGTAGTAGTTAGTGTTTGTGTAGTCCAGCAATACACACAGCTAGCTGCTGGTTAATAACACTATTTTGGCTGTGTACTGCACAACCCAGCACCAGTTCATGCAAATAGCCATGGCTAATGTGTTGTATACCCAATGCCTCTCAGACTGAAAGAAATTTCTTTATTAGAGCTCTTCACTTTTGATACTAAGAAATTTTAATTAAGCAATGTCACAACAGGGTGTGCATTACCAAGCTATTGGCACATGCAGCAGATACATTGTGAAGCACTGGACTAGAGACCAATTACCTTCTACCACCCAAGCTGCACAACAGCAGCCAATTAATGCACACACTGGTGTGTCCTGTTTCTATCAAAGTGCGCTTGTAAAACTACAAAAGGCGGCCAGCATTGAACCATTGAAGAAGTTGACTATTTCCAGGTGAAGCTTGTCTAGATCCCACTAATCAGTACTCAAACATTTTTGCAAACACACATGCTGAAAGATAAGTAACTATTGTCCTATTTCACTCTTGCCACTTTTTTGCAATGACAAGTAAGAAATGAGGCCATTAAATAGAGGGAATGATAAAAGAACAATGATTTACATGGAAACATACACCACCCTAAAAGAAAGCGTCTCTATTCAGCAGTTTTATAGTCTCTGTTGCCCAAAAGGAATATCAGCATTAAGGGTGTTTATAGACATGCTCTGGGAGCAGGGGGGAGAGTGCACTTTATTTAGAGTGGCTCTGAGAGCTTTAGTTAAAGCACTCCTACAGCCAGTTTTCAGCACGGGGATGGTGATACATGTGACGCTGGAGTCTGCTGGAGCGTGGTAATTACCACTCCAGCCATCTTGATTAACTGAGTCTGCTGCGATGCGCTATAAGTATAGCGCTTTGGAGCAGCCTCCCTGCAAGTGTACAGGTGCCCTAAGAGGCTGGCAGAAAATGTAGCTAGCAGCAATGGGCCCTATTTTCCACTTCTTACCCTCTATCCAAAAATGGTGTGGATGAAATTAAACTGAAAAGTAAGTTTCAGGACAACTTTGTCTTCTTTTTATTGTACAATATATTGTGTGAATCAAACCTGATTGTCATAATTTACCCAGTATAAATTATACCTAGTATAAATTACCTCACAAATAGGCCTACATGTATATTTAATTATATATTTATTGGGTTTAAAAAAATCTATTTCACCTCATTTTATCTGTTTCTCTTTTCATCCTTTGACTGCTCTAGATCAGGGGTGTCAAACACTTCAGTCCATACAGGCCAGATGAGTGGCATGGAGCTGGTCCACAAGCCAGATGGGGCCCAAAGACCTCCTTCCTCAGCATCCAGCACATGTGGCACCCACATCAGCCAGTCAGAGATGCAAGCCACATGTGGCACCTTCTCCAGCTAGCCTGGGGTGAGTACCTCATGCAGTGTGGGTGCTGAAGTGGGCACAGCATGCAGTGTAGTCCCAGATTGGTCAGAGTGGGTGCTGGATCTGGCATGTGGGGTAACTATAGACCTCCCACCTCTGCATACCAGATCTAGCACCTGCTTTGGCTAGCCTGGGACTGTGCCACACACAGTGCCTGCTCCAGCTGGTCCACAACTCATGCTGACACAGCCGGAGTCCCAGACTGGCTGAAATGGGCACCTCATATGGGGCCAGTCCAGGGAGATCCTGGGCAGCAACCAGGTCTGGATAAGGGGGCCCAATGGGATGGATCTGGCCCACAAGCTGTAGTTTTAACATACCTGATTTACGTCATAAACTCTTCAAGATAAGGAGAGTCTATCATTTTCTGAGCCCTAAACACGATAGCTGCCAAATTTGGGGATCTTTAGATGCTACTATAATACAAATAATAATAATAAAAATAAATATGCATATTTACATGCATAGATGAACAGGCAAATTACAATTCTATTTTAATGTCAGGGACCATGCAGCAAATCTACCTATCTTTGTATGCTATATCCTATTTAAAATAAACAAAACCCTGTGCATATTCTTGAACAGCAACTGTCTATCTTAGTAGCATGCAGTTGAATATGGCAGTAAAAAGAGGCTAATTCAATTTGGGTTGCAAAAAGCATGAAGCAAAGAGATAATAGTCCCTTTCTATGAGCCTGATCCAATGTCTATGGAAGTCAATTTAGTCTAATAGGCTTTGGATCAGGGACTATAAAGCTACAATGAAACCATTTCTGGAAAACTGACCCAGATATTCAGGTTTTCCTGTCTCTGAATGCATGGAGTGCAGTGTGCTCTGATCACATCTCCTCCTGCACCAAAGTACAGCTTCCCAGGGTGCATGAGTGGGGTGCATGGGTACATGGTAACAGTACAGAAATATTTGGCAGCTATAAACCTCAAGGATGGAGAGGAATTATGGAAGGAGGTCTAGTGTTTTATTAGAAATGAACCTAAGCAAAGGAAAAAAGTCTAGTCTAAGAGAAAAAGCATCTGAAGGAGAGAACTACTGAGTTGTGGGAGCCTGGGGGAAGTCTCCCAGGTAGAGATGTCTTCTATCATCTGGGAGCTTTAAAACTGGACAAAATGCTAGTAAATATTCTGCAGGGAACATTGGCAGGGAGATAAATTGAATGGTGAAATTTAAATCATATAAATCAGTTAAATTTTCTGAGTCCCAAGGGAACAGCTGGATAAATCTATGGCACAGCTAGTTACGAATATAGGAAGTTATATAGCCCCTGGGTATTTTAACTACATTGTTATAGGTAGCAGTTGGATATAGCCTTTGTATTTCAGGATCCACCTGAGTTAAGCTCAAAATAAGAGGGTATTGTGAAGAAGAAACAAGGGAAAACTATGAGATATTTTCCTTCACCTTTTTTGTTACTTTTCCTTATGGTCTATGAGACAGATGCTTACAATGTGTCTAAAAGTAGATGTTATATTAGGTTACAAGCACTTTTTCTGGCTTTAACGTAAAAACAGATTTCCTAACCCTAATTCCAAAGCACTGATGTTTCATACCACTCATAGCGATTATCGAGATTCTGGATAAGTACAGACATTCAAAAAACCTGAGGCAGAATCAATCCAATCTACACAGGTTTCTCTAAACTGTCTATTAGATCAGGAGTGAACAGAACTCGTGTTCTCCCTTTGGTGAGGGGAGGCAGGCAGATGCCTGCGCTGGCCGGGGCAGAAGGCTGGGGGTGCTCCCGCACACCTTCTGGTGTTCTGGACATTGTCCAGGGCAGCCAAGTGCAGCTGAGTGGCGGCCACCCCTCACTGGCTGTCAGGCATATGCCTGCTCCTCCTGCCCTTTTATCTGTTAGGCATCTCTCAGCTGCAGGCAGCCTGCAGAGGCAGGTGAGCTTGCTTCCACTTGGTGGCATGGGGGTCCCTGGGCTTTGTCCGGGGTGGGGGGTCACAGGGGTCCACTCCAGGCAGGACAGAGTTCAAAGGGAGAGTGGGTCTCAGGAGCTGCTGCGGGAGGCAGTGCCAGCAGCGCATCCTACATTCCCAGCTGGGTTGGCAGGGCATGGAGTGGCCTTCCCCTGTCTTGAGCCCCAGGACTGTGCACTGGAGCAGCTTTCAGAAGGGCTCGGAGGATTTCCCCTCGCCCCCAACCAGCACTGAGTTCCCAGTTGAATCCACTTCCTCCCATGCATCCATGGGGAAGGAAGGGAAGGCCTCCAGTCCAGGGGCAGTGCGCTAGCTCACTAATATCATGGCTCAGTCATGGTGGGGGCAACCATTTTCACGCACAGATTGTGGTGCCCTCCCCCAACTCCCTGATTGGCTGAAGGGGCAGGTTTAGGGCCAGGTTTAATTGCAACAGCAGAGGCCTTGCTCCCAAGGCCTCTGATTGCTGCTGAAAAGCCCCTGCCCCTACCTCCCACCCACTCACTGGGGAGGGGCTGTTTGCTCCTCCAGGCAAGAAAAATGGGGCATGGAGGGGTTGGGGGGTGCCTTGGCACTGGGTATGGGAGAGGCTGTTTGCTCCTCTGCATGTATTCTCTCCCTCTGCCCCCAAAACCCAGGATCTCAGTTTTCCCACCCAGAGGCACAAACAGCTCCTTCCTACCTGTCCCCAAGCTTTCTCCTCCCCCTGTCCCTCTTGCAACCCCTTCCCCTCTCTCTTGGGCTGCTAGGCTTTTGCTGCTGCCTGGGGAATGCTTTCCTGCGCCTGCAGCAGCCATCTTGTTGCAATAAAATGCCACAATATGGTTTCTTGAGAGGGAGTTCCCCAGTAAGCAGTCATATTGTGTCATTTCATTGCAAATCACATTTTTTGTTCAAGTCACCTAATTTCATGAGTTTCATGAAAAATGCAAAATCACAACTTAAACCAGGCCCTAACCATAATATAGGCTATCTTATTATAATGAAATACCTAGCTAGAAGCTGAGGTGCATTCAAGTATTAGCCCAGAGGTTCTCAACTTTTTCAGATTAAAGACGCATCAGGGAAAATGCCAACTCTTAGCTTTCACTCATGTTTTGACTATGGAAGAATAATAGAGCAATTCTTCTGTCACAAAGAACTGATAAAGATCACAACAGCTCAGAATGTTTAGGATGCAATGGATTCCTCTTTGAAATCTTTGTTAATCATGTATCGTTGTTTGGACACGTAACACTGGTATATTGTATGGCACCCTTTGGCACCATCAAGAGGAACTCACAGCACCCCAGGGTGACATGGCACTTCGGTTGAGAGTCACTATACTAGCTAAGCCTGTATATTTGGGACCACGTCCATGAAAGTTTGGCATACTTGGGATGATGGTGTCCACACAATACACTTTTCTTTTTGCTCTCAGTCTGGCTCCTCTAGCCATCTCTTTGCCTGGCCACAGAATCTATGCAAATCTGCATCATGGCACTTTCCTTACTCTTTATGGAATACCCTATCATCTAAATCACTCTTCTTGAGACAGATGGATTTTAGCTTCCTTCCTACTTCCCCTTTTCCTAAGGCAAAATCCATTCTATTTCAATTCAATGGGTATTCTAGGGGCATAAAAGGAGAATCAGGGATGAGCCTGATCTACCCTAGTAGATCATACTCCCATTATACCTTCAGCCAATGTTACATCAAATTATATTAATACCATACAAAGCTCATCATAAGATCAAGCTTCTTAGTGAATCAAGCTTGTATCATCGCTCCTCTGTCCCAGATAAAATGATGCTAGTTTTCTGTGATTTTCCCTCAGTATAACAATTTCACTGTACTGTTCATCAAACACGATGCTGTTTTTTAGATTTTGCTCAAGATTACCATATCACTTTTAAAGAAGTGTGCAAACTATTTATTTATTTACTTTTTTAACTCTGTGAGTTCCATATTATGACCTTGATTTATTCAGGTATGCAGGGCAAAACCTGACACAAGTTGAAGACTATCTTAACCACACAAGCAATGCCTTTTAATATATGGAGTTGTTCTCAGAGTAGGCTAGAATGAGTAATTTTTTTTTAGAATTTGGCCCAAGTAGAGCTGATGCAATTTACAGTGCATATACATTTAAATATTAAAAACAATGAATTAATTCACAAACCTTCTGTGTTTATTTTGCAGTTTCATATAATCAGGTGCTGCTAAAATAAGATTCATTAGAAGGAATTTTTTAAATTTGTTTTCCATAAGCTTTACACCAGAATTTAAAAAGTACAGAAATTTGGGCCAGCCGTTCTTACTGTGTTTCAAAGATAGTTGTATTAACACTTTCAAAGTTTTTTTTTTTTTTTTTTATGCAAGTATTACTTCCTGTTAAATACCTAAGTGAATTAGGAGGAAAAATAAAATGTCCCTCTATGTAGTAGGTTCGACAGCATTGTCACACATTATAAAACAGGTAGGCTATGGACATAGTTTACTAGACCTTTACAGAGATATTGAGTTTCATAATTTCATTTGATTTTAAGGATTTGCTATTTTTTGCTCATCCTCATAGAGCCAAGGAGTGCTAGATTCACATGCATCTCTAAACAACAGCTCACTAGGTTTCTCGCTAGTTGGATTGATTTATGCTTTAATTTTATGGATGATATCACACAATTATCTCCAGATGGAATAATCTGGATGAAACATTGCCAAAGACACATTAGACACTAAAGAAGTTCAGCCAATGCAATCCATTCAGTACTCTAATTATTTTTGTTTTGGCTTTATACATTTATATGGAGGCACAATTCTCTTTTTGGGCCTGATGTTAGCATTTACTGAAATTCTGCATTTACTGAAATCCTTGCAAAGGTTTCCACAGACATCCATGGCTATCAAGACAATCTGTCCATTGAGATTCCTCTATTCTTTTTTTTATTTTTTCCCTATCTATTATTTGCAACTAATATTTGACCTCATTAGTTACAGTTTACTGAGTAGAGCCATTTGAAGTTATATTTATTCAGCCTCTGTAAATTGGAAAATATGCATATCTATGAATCATGACCTATAAACATTTTATTTGTGCTTGGTATTTGGCTGACAAATCATTCTGAGATAAGCACCGAACCTCACCAACCTCAAAGCAAACTTCCTACAGTCCAAAACACACTGAATGGATCTAGACCATGCCATGACAAGAAATGTAAAACCTGCCAACACATCTCTACCACCTTCACAATAACTACACCCCACAACAGAACAATCAGCATTTCTGGATCTTACACCTGCAGCTCTAAAAATTTAATATATCTCATGCAGTGCACTAAATGCTCTGATGGAAAATATGTAGAAAAACCGAAAAATACGTAAAAACCAAACAACTACATAGCAAAATGAATGCACACCAAAAGTCTATCAAAGACAAGAATACCCAGTTACCTGTGGGGGCACATTTCTCACAAGAAAACCACTCTCTCCAATCTCTCAGTTATAATCCTTAAAGGGAATTTACAAAGCACCTTTCGCAGATGAGCCTATGAACTTCACTTCATCAGTCTACTGGACATAAAAAATCATGGACTAAATATAGACATTGGTTTTATGACACATTATAATCTGCCTAACATCTGGTATCCCAGGTAACCTCTCTACTATTTACCAGCTATTTCCTAGTACCAGGTCTACATTCCCTTACTTCTGCCCCCTACCTGTGTCTCACCCACTGACTGCCTCAATTTGCTTTTTCACTGACTGGGCTTTTCATGTACTGCCTTCTGGCTTCTATTTTATTCTATCCAGGAAGAGCATACAACAACTGCAGATGCTTCCTCAGCCTAACGGAGGGTCTTTGTACCTGAAAGCTTGCAAAGAATTATTTTTCCAACTATTTTAGTTGGTCTAATAAAGGATAGCAGATTTATCCAAAGAACCTTGTCTTACTAAAGTCAAAGTACATTATGTCCACTGCATTCCTTTCAAACACTAAGCTGGTTATGCTGGCAAAGGAGGAAATCATGTTGAATTCCTTCTTAACAAATCCACATTGACTGTTACAAGTTCACCCATTCTTCCTCCAGGCATTTCCAAAATAGTTTTATAATTTGATTTAGTAACCTTCCAGCTATTGAAGTCAGGCTGACAATTCTGTAATTCTTTGGGTCCTCCTTTTCTCCAGTCATAATATTATCACCATTGGTTCTTCATGGTAGTTTACTTTAATTCCTGTCAAGTCCTGTCAGTCTAAATGCATAAGGAAGGGGTTGTCAACCAGTGGTATGCATATCCCCAGGGGTACTTGGGTAAGCCCTAGGGGGTATGCATGGGCAGGCAAGGGCAGAGCACCGCCACCCATCACCCCATGCCATCGCCTCCAGAAGTAGGGTGGGGGCGGGGCAAGGGCAGCGTTGTGCGGCCGGTCAGACACTTGCCATCACCATCCACCACCGCACACTGCCGCTGCTCCACATCTGGCTATGTGCCAACCCCCACCACTCCATGTCCTGCCACGTGCTACAGCTGCCCCCCCTGTCTGGCTGCTGGGAGCACACTTATTAAAAAAGGTTGAAAACCCCTGGCATAGTTTGTTTGCTTCAGCTTCTTTTTAGTGACAATTAATTTCTGAAATTATAATGGGAAGAAAACCATGTTCTATCTGCTGAACCTTCTGTACCCACCCTCTCCCCTCATCCACTCCCCAGTTTTCTCCCTAAGATTGCATCAATTTAAATACAATAGTGATGTATTTAGCAAAGCAAAACACATATGAGAAGCTTATATTACATGCTGCTGTTATTTATTTCCCTAAATGTTCAAGAATTTCAGAGTTCAATAGTAGTTCTTTGACTTTGAGAACTTAAGAGATTTCCTGACAATAATAATTAACATCCCCTTACCCCCCAACACACATTCATTTGCCCTTCATTTTATGGTAAGGAAAGTTGTGGTTTGTATGATATACAGAATGTATGCACACTGTCCTGATTTCCAATATTAGTGTCATTAATATTATATCCATATTATAATTACCATCTTTTGTATTTGTTGTCATAATTAGGGTGTTACAAATTATTTGAAGTTAACTTCAGAATCTATCTAGCCAATACTTTGCATATTTTGTTGCAATCTAGAAACTCCTTCTTTTCATTAGAAAAAACTTGCTAATTTTCATTATGGAGCAAAATAGTTTCACTAATAAAATAGTCTGGGTTTCGCAGAAAACCTGCAAATTTTTCCTTTCAGTGGCATGATGGAAAAATGTTCATGCTATCAAAATCATTGAAAAGAAAATAGCCTGAAATAAAAAAGCAAAACATTCATGCGAATGAATTTGAGAATATATTTACCGAGTTATTTTTACAGCAGCTCCCATTGTGTTTGTTTGACATAAGTAATGAGTTTATACAATGTAGCAACTGAAGACAAGAGGAGTCACCTTTGCTTCCTCTTAATTATTATCATAGATCGTGCACTGGGTTTGAAAATTTCCATTATTGGCTTGCAACTTTATTATGGTCAAAAAAATAAAACTGTACTAATAACGATAACAAAGGTAAAGGAAATATAAAAAAACATTCCACATACAGGGAGAGTGGGCTAGAAAATCAAAACGCAGCACCAGAGGCAATGACAACTTATGATGTGCTGCATGACCTCTTAGGAAGGTCACTGTCATTTTCCCCTACACTCCTGGATAAAAATGTAACCATCATTTCAAAGGAACATGACTGTTGAGGCAATGCATGCTTAACAGCAATGATGAGATTCCAGCAAGCTCAGTCAGTCCTTGTTGACTCACAGATGACTGCAAGTCTGTCTACACTGATTCAAATGTGAATTTTAAACTTGCACTTGTTACTGGAAGACCAAGCACATTCTTTAGCATAGAAGAAATGTTAAAGTAATTTTTGTCAGATTCTGCAAGTTGGTAAAATAGAAGAAAGAAGAGATTTGCGCTGTCTTTTAGTGGCCATTGGCAAAATCTTAAAATAATTCTTTATCAGTGACACATTGTGGGGCAAAGAAATGTGGAGTTCTATTTAGCGATATGCACATTAAAAACAATTGTATGCAGCAAGAGAGTTCCAAATTCTTAGTTGAAAACAGTTCTTATGATAAGATACTAACAATTTATTTCTTACCCCCAGGCATTGTTTCATTTGTGAGCTCACTGGGAAGTTTAGTATCAGTTTGCAGCCTTTCTTTGATGGGCTGCTAAAACCTAGGCAGGATATACACGTGCTCATTAGTGTTCTAATTAGAACACAGCAGCCTTGTTGTAGCGTCACATGTATTAAGCCCCTGCATATTTTTAAATGACCACAGGGCACTTTATCTAAACCTTGTTGAATGAGATAAAGCATCCTGTGTCAATTTTTAAATGTGCAGAGGCTTAATACATGTGATGGTGAGGTGTTTTAATTAGAGTGGCTACCTGGGAACCACTCTAATTAAGGTGCTCCCCCTCCACCTCAGCACATGTATAGGCAGCCTTACAGTTTGCAAACTCCCAGTGGTGGAGCCAAATACTTATCCCTCAGGACCTAGATACTAATGCAAATAGCTTGAATAGTAGAGGATTGGGCCTCTCTGCCTGACCTCATGCTACTGAAGTCAATGGGACTATCTACATTCTTAAAATGATACATGAACTTTCTTGGGTATATGTCACTAAAAGCAAAGAGAGGTGGGTAGGTGTGTTAGCCCTTCCAAGGTTCATTCACCTACAACTCTACCAACATCACATGTGCCATCACCTGCTTACAATGACTGTCTGTTGTCTATATCAGACAGACAGGGTGATCTCTACAAACTAAGAATGAATGAACACTAATCTGACATCAGCTGCAGAAAGACTCAAAAGCCCGTGGCATAACAGTTCAACCTCACTGGATATTCCATCGCTGACCTCAGAATTACTGTTCTCAAGCAAGAAAAAAAAGAAAAACAAGTTTGAATGGGAAGCTTCAGAACAATAAATCATCCACAAACTGGACTATCTTAAGTATGGTTTAAACAGGGACTATGGACTCCTATCTCATTACCTGGGTTAATTTTTGTGACCCCCTTTGTTCTTATGTATTTACTGCTCTTTGTTTTTCTCTCCTAGCACTGTTCTCCACTCTTTCTTTCTCCCTTTCTCCACCCCAACCCTTTGTCTTTTGTATTCTAATTTCTCTAATTTCTCTCACCTTCTGATACTCTTCTTTCTGCACATCCTTTCACAGCATCTGATGAAATGAATTTGGGTTCACAAAAGTTTGTGCTCTACAGAGATACTTGTTATTCAGTTAGTTTATAGAGGTGTGTATCTACCCTGCCTTCTGACTAAAACGCAAAACAGCACAAACTGGAACAAAAGAGTTGAACCCATTTCTGCTGTTTTCTACCAACTCCTGAGGTTTGATGTTTAATGAAAAAAATGTATAATTTTCAAGTTGCTCCCTGTCTGACTTCTCAGTTCTTGTCCTCAAAGTAAATCTACCAGACAACTTTGAAAGCTGCACGCCTAGGGAAAAAAAAAAAAAAAAAAAGTAATTAGCCTAGTGGGCACTAAGTACCAGGGACGTAACATAGACAATGACATTATGGTACATTATAATCTCCATGATATTTGTTAATCTTTGCACTTCAGAGGTGGTAATGACCCTCCTGAACTTTTTCTTCTATTACAGGTTTTCCTCAATTTATCCTGTACATGCATTCCCGGAGAACAGTAAATAAATTGCATTCACATAAAGTGAACCCACTTTACAATGTGACAAATAGGGATAGGTTCCCACAGCAGTGAGGGAAGAAGGGAGAGAGTGAGGCTGGGACTAGGGAAGGGGTGGGGGAAGGGGTGCTGCTCCTGGGGCTGCAGAAGGCAGGAAATCAGAGCGGCACTCACCCCAGCCCTGGTTGCAGCAGCCCCAGGAGCAGCTGGTGCCAGCTCCCTTTAGCCACTGGGCTGCATCGTGCTCCACCTGTCCCCACTCACCTTTGTTCCTAGGCTTCACCATGCCCTGGTGCAGGCAGCTGGTGTCGGCTGCTCCCAGGACCACTGCAGCTGGAGCTGGGATGAGTGCTGTGCCCTGCGTCGCCTGGAGCTCTGCTTGTCCGTACTCACCCCAGCCCGTGCTGGAGTGGCTCTGGGAACAGGTGACACCAGCTGCCTGCACCACAGCATGGCGCAGCCCAGGTGGGGTGGGGTGGGCCCAGGCGTGGGGGGACAGGTGGAGCACTGTGCAGCCCAGCAGCTGCAGGCAGCTGGTGCTGGCTGCTTCCAGGGCCGCTGCAACTGGGCTGGGGTGAGTGGGGCCACGGCCCTTTCCCCTCGACCCACAGACTCACCTGCTTGGGCAGGGGGGATATATGTTGATCGCATAAAAGTGAATTTACCTCGCATATAACAAATTATGGGTCTAAATATGCTCATTGCGTAAGAGCGAATTCATATATAAAGAATTCATATAAATCGAGGGAGAACTGTATCATGTTTACACTCCATCTCTCCTGTCTATTATCTACCTGATACTTTCTTTTATATTCTGTTTTTATTTTTATATATATTTTTATGCAAGCTGTTGTTCCATCTGCCAGTAGTGTAACTAGGGTTGGGCAAGAGAAGCACTTGGCTTGGGCACCAATTTAGGAGGGGCACCAAAATCATCACCCATTCTTGCAAGAGCAGCCCCACAGCATTGATGTTGCAGCAGCAGCCGGTGCACTGACATCCTGCGGCTGCTACTTTAAGAACAAGACCAGAGATGCACAGAAAATGCAGCTGTGGCAGGAGCAGCAGCCAGGGAATGTTTTGAGTAAGACTCCTGCATCCTCCTCCCTCCCTCCTACCATCCTTCTGGGATCCTCTCAGTTCCCATCCCACTTTCCCACAGGTTTTGCTCAGGGTGCAAACCCTGCTTGTTATGCCACTACCACCTGTTATTTAGTTCTTCTATGTCTGCTTCTCTCCCAGAGACCTGACAAAGGGTACTGTGATACTTAAAAGCTTGTATATCCCAACCATGTTGGCAGTTGGTTCAATAGAAGATATCACCAATAAGAATGTTTGCCTCTCACATATAATCTAAAAAGTGAGTCTTCTTGTGAAATACTCAGTACTTTGTAGTGATTAAAAGTGAGCTGCATTATACAAAAGAAGTAAAAAGTTAAACAATCAATTTATAAGTATCTAGACAATAAAATGATAAAGGCAACTAGCACAGATTTATCAAGAATGAATCATGTCAAGCCAATATAATTACTTTCTTTGACAGGATAACTGGCCTGGTAGATCTGGGGAAGAATTATATGAGAAATATCTTACCTTTAGGAAAGCTTTTGACATCCTTCAAGAGGGATGTGGCTAACCTTGAGAGTGTCCAGAGGAGGGTCACTTGCATGGTCAGGGAGCAGCAGACCAGGCCCTATGAAGACAGACTAAAAGGCCTGAATCTATTCAGCCTCCACAAGAGAAGACTGAGAGGGGATCTGGTGGTTGTCTATAAACTCACCAGCAGAAAATCGATGAGGCTCTGTTCCCCTGGGCACCACTTGGGATAACAAAGAATAACAGCCACAAATTGATTGAGAGCAGGTTCAGGCTTGATATCAGAAGGCATTACTTTATGGTTAGGGCTACCAGGCTCTGGAATGGGCTCCCAAGGGAGGTCGTGCTCTCTCCTACCTTGGGTGTCTTCAAGAAGAGGTTGGATAGATACCTAGCTAGGGTATTATGATCCCAGCACTTGTTCCTGCCTGGGGCTGGGGGTCAGACTTGATGATCTGTTCAGGTCCCTTCTCACCCCAGAAACTATGAAACTATATGACATTCTCCTAAGCAAACTAGGGAAATACAGTCTAGATGAAATCACCAGAAGGTGAATGTACAAAGTGTTGAAAAACTGCTCAAAACGTATTTGTCAATGTGTTGCTGTTAAACTGGGAAGGTATTTCAAGGGATCTCTCCTGGCCAAACATTACTGGCTTGGATTCTCTTAGAAAGAGTATGCTTAAAGCATAAGAGAGCACCCTGTTCAAGTTCGCTGATGACACCAAGCTGTGGGATAAAGTGAATACACCGGCAGGCAGGGACTGCATCCAGGCAGACCTGGATAGGTTAGAGAAGTGGGCGGATCCGAACAGGATGTGGTTCAACAAGGACAAGTGCAGAGTGCTGCACCTGGGGAGAGGGAACCAGCATTATGGCTATAGGTTAGGGGCTGATACTTTCAGCAGCACAGAGGCAGAGAGGGATCTTGGAGTCATGATTGACTCCAGGATGAATATGAGTTGCCAGTGCGATGAAGCAATAGGCAGAGCCAACTGCACCCTGTCCTGCATCAACAGGGGCATCACTAACAGGTCCAGAGAGATCTTGCTCCACCCCTATGCGGTGCTGGTCAGGCTGCAGTTGGAGTACTGTGTCCAGTTCTGGGTGCCACACTTCAAGAGGGACATGGAGAACCTGGAGAGGGTCCAGAGGAGGCCACTCATATGGCTGAGGGCCTCCATGGCCAGCCCTATGAGGAGAGGC
>NW_017729006.1:9170329-9173646 GCF_001723915.1 Gavialis gangeticus | reverse complement strand
TCAAGAGGAGACTGGACAGGCACCTGGCTGGGGTCTTATGACCCCTGCCACCCCCAGTGCTCCTTCCTGCCTATGACAGGAGGTTGGACTAGATGATCTGTCTAGGTCCCTTCCGACTCATTGATTCTACGATTCTATAAAAAAACTGCAGGCGATACCACGTTGGGAGCACTTCTAAGCATTTTGGAGGATAGGGTTACAATTCATAACAGTTTTGATTAACTGCATAAATGGTTCAAAATTAACTTGAAGAAATTTAATAAAGACAAGTGAAGAGTGCTATATTTTGAGGGGTGGAAATGAAATCCACAAATACAAAATGGAGACTAGCTCTCTTGGCAACCTCACTGTGTAGGAGAATTAGAAGATTATAATAGATCACATATCAAATATTACTCAACAAAGCAATGTTGCTGTATTCTCTTTCTGGAATATATATAGTAACTGTAGCATTGTAAGCCATACAAGATAATTATTTTACTCTACTCAGTGCCCATGAGGTATAAGCTGAAGTACTGTTTCCAGTTTTGAGTACAACGCCTTAAGATGTAAAACAACTGAAGGAAATTCAGAGAAAAGCACCAGTAATGAGATAACCTTAATAAAAAATACCATAGCTAAACAGGTAACTGTGACTATCAAATTGGTATGCCTGACAACGGTCACAGTTTAATAGGCATAATTTCAAGTAGTCGGCAGCGAAATAGGATTTGGACACGCACCTACAAGTCTTTATTATCCGCAATCGAAAATGGTGGCAGAAAATGCCAAATATAAATAAGCCTACTAAAAGGCACTGCAGAGTCAGACTCTGATCTGCATCCAGCACTTTTAAATTAGAGGATGGCACCAATAAAACATGAGTTGTCACTGCCACATATTTTATTCAACAAAAAACTGCAAACAATGTCAGTATTAGAAACTGATATCAGAGTCACTGGGGATTGCAGGTCTCTAAAGGCAACCCAAAAACTCAGCATGATGTGGGGTCCTGAGATCTGCCACCAACTCATGAAAATGACATTTTATAATCTGTGATGGGAAACAACAGTTGGCAGTGGTGTAACAAAGGAAACCCAGTAATCATGAGCCTGTCATCTGACTGTCACCCAAGACAGCTAGATAGTAAAGAAGAAAATACCTTTTCTATTTCCAAAAGAGAAGGTAATAAGGGGCTCTGAGTTGGTCATATTTCTTGAGGTTTCAGGCAGGCGACAGCTACAGCAGGAAGGCTGCTGAGCTGAAGGACCAGAACTAATGGACTTATTACGTGCTGACAGTAGAGGTACTGATATCACATGGGAGAATGCATTCATTAAATATTGCAAAGCAACTCAGAGACAACTTGAGCACTGTCAGTTAGTTTACTTAATTAGGTTATTTTAAAATGATTTATTATGTTATTGATGGTTATTAACTGTTATTAAAGTATATCTGGGAAATGAGGATGTAGGAAACTGTTCCTTTACAAGGTTCTGGTACGAATTGGCTCACTTGGGATTGATCATTATGTCATACAGAGCTCATATCATTTTCAAGTTAAGCTGCTGGAACTCAACACTGAATGAAGCAAATCTGTAAGATATTTGGCTCTGAGTGATTTCTGAACACCACGTGGCTTTACTGCATGTATAAAATGCCTTTCAGCATCATCCGTGTAAGGATCCTGGACTGACTATAGTTATAGAAATAGTTTTATACTGTAAAATTCTACATTTATTAATGAATTTGAATGCTGCCTGAAAAAGTCTTTTTTGTTGGTGCATTTGTATTCTTATTATCAAGATGTATCATCTTATAAACATGAAAATAGGAGCTGGCACCTGAGTGTCTTTCAGAATGTGACAGGGTGGGAACAGTTAGGAATATACTGTGTCCTGGCAGATTCTCAGCATGGAGTGCATGGATAGCTGCAGCTCCAGAGCCCAGAAGGCTGTGTCAGCTTAAACAAAGCTCAGAATGTGGTTTAATAACACTCATTGTTTAATGGACGAATACCTCATTTTTTTTCTGGCCAGATAACACATGGTTTAGTGCAGCTTCCTATTTCCAAATACAAACTACATAATACCCATGTTTCAGTTATTTCTAAGAAACCCATTAACAATGTGCTGGTAGTGCTAAACCTATTTTCCTGGTTTAGCATGACCAGCACATCACCGGCCATGTATGGTCTGACTCGGTTTTTGTTCTAGGAAAACATCCATTTAGTTGAACTGGTCTTATATCATTAAAAGGAGTAAGAAAGGACTTCGGGATTTTGCTGAATAGTTGAAGACAAGTAAACCCCACAGGAAAGATTCCATTAAAACAAATGGGAAGAGGGAGTAAGGAGCAAACGTCACTTAACTTTTCTTAAAAAGCAGTTGCCTTTGATTGTTATTTTGGTCTGAAACCTTAGGATCTTGGTGAATTCTTTACTATTCACTGGTATCCTAGGGCATGTCTACATGCGTGCTTTATTGAGCATTAGCTTATGTTAATACACATTAAAGCATCACTTAAAAACATGCTCTTTAATTAATGTGCATTAAAATAGATTAGTAACTCACAATAGAGATACTAGATTTAATGCACATTAACTAAAGAGCATTAATGCACGTGTAGATGCGCCTTTAATGTTATGACCACTCGGTACTCACCTGGCTATGTCTACACAGCAAGCTTACCATGCTTCAGGGTGGCACTATCCAGACATCAGTGCAGCCATATGCATGTTTAAATTTAGGCAGGTGAATTAGCATAAGTGGCCTGCCAATTAGTTTACCCCTGTGCTAATTAATTTACCAAGAGGGCCAGAGTGACACAGCTGTGCTTATCCTACTTTAGGTAGCAGCTAGGCCAGAGCTGTGGCATGCTGGAGGATACTGCTCTGAGCATACTAAGTATCAATCACATCATTCTTACACTACCAAAGTATGGTATATGCACACCTGCCCTGATTTGGAGGAGCACTGCTGTGTACACAAAGCACTCTCTGGGTTTGACAAAACTAGGTCATTAAATCAGTCTTGGTGGTCCTTCTTGACAGTGTTACCACTGGAACTTTTTCTCAAACCTACAGTTGGACACTTGCTGGTCAGAGGGTGCTTTTGACATAAAACTATTAAAGGCACCTGGCAAATTAATGATTAGGGGTGGGATGCTACTGTACAAGATGGCCTCATTGTCAAGGGATATTAAAAATGCTTATATTCATATAATTAAACATGCTAATTAATGGTTGGGCCCCAGCTCAGGATTTGTCTAAGCAAAGTACGTGCATGTAACCTGAAGGGCTAAATGAGGCATTATCCACCTGCTGTACAGTGGAAAGA
>NW_017729006.1:9163867-9170231 GCF_001723915.1 Gavialis gangeticus | reverse complement strand
CAGTTAGGGCGGCTAGGAGCTGGAACCAACTTCCAAGGGAAGTGGTGCTGGCCCCTACCCTGGGGGTCTTTAAGAAGAGGCTGGATGCCTACCTGGCTGGACTCATTTGAGTCCCGTTTTTGTTTTGGGGTTTTGTTGTTCTCCCGCCCTGGCGGGGGGTCGGGCTAGAAGATCTACTAGGTCCCTTCCGACCCTAAATCTATGAAACTATAAACTATGACCAAGATTTGTCCTCAGTTTGGGAGACAGCTGCGAATGGAACATGGTACTGTGAGGTCTGATTCTGCATGGGCACACCTAGAAGCACCAAAGTTAAAATGCACATTAAATTAAATGGGTCAAGAATTTTAGCCTACCTTGGGAAGGTGGGGTAAGATGGTAATGTGGTTAAGGTGTTATACCTACAGAGCTCTGAGTTTGTTAACCCTCAGCTCTAAGCTCATGCCAAAGACTGTCTACAGTTGAGCCACAGTCATCCGGGTTGGTTTCAGGGGTGGGAGGGTGTTATTCAGTCAAAGGCAGTCAGATGTTATGTTGGCCACATCTCTCCCTTGTGTGGCTAAAGAAAGTGATGCCAGTATTGAAGTCGATTTCTGTGCAATCTTCCTTAACATTGCCCTGCTGGGAAAGAACCCCCTGAAATAGCTTGAAAAGTCGCTGGTGAGGATAGAGACAGAAAGTATGTTTCAAAATCTAAATTCTCATTGCCTGCTGCCAGCCAGTCTGAGACAGTGCTTGACTGTACAGGAATCACGTGGGAATACAAAGCTACACTTGTAATCTAGACCAGTGGTCTCCAAAGTGGGGTGTGCGCACCCCAGGGGGTGCGCGAGACAATCCATTGAGGTGCGGGAAGAAAATATTAGAACTTCTATTTCTATGTATATAAATATACATTTATTGGGGGTGCATGCTCAAAATTTTTTTACTGATGGGGTGCGCGATCAAAAAAAGTTTGGAGACCGCTGATCTAGACAAATGAACTGACTGCTGTTCCCAGCACATTGATATGGATTGGACTGGAATGCTGTCTACAGCAAATACAACCAAGGTGGAACCCTGTAATGCTCTCTATTACTGAAGGATTCCCCAACTATATGGACTCTTTTTTCTCTTTTTAACAAATTAAATAATCTAAAGTCAGACATGCATACCTTGTATGTGAAATTATGTACATATGATTGGGTGCATCTCTCATGCAGATTCATATCTAAAATATGTGTGGGTCTGCATGTGTGATTTCACAAACATCCTCTTGAAACTCTGGTCCATCTACTATTGCTGATTTTGCAGTATAATCTCACTAAAATATTGCTACACACAGAGTTAAAATGCTAGTTCAGGCTCATGGTTTCTCATATCTCAGTTACTGCAACATCCTTCCTTTTGGTCATTCCCACTCAAGAATATAGATATGAACTTTAAAGATATTTTTTGTAGCTCATTGTTTTGATCATATCATTTCTTTCTGCTTTCCTTCACTGGTTCTCTTTCTTAATCAGATCCAATACATGCTCCTGGAAGCTTGAATAGGATGTGGTAGGTCATCAGCCACCTCATAGCTATCTGAGAGTTCACAATGTTTTTTCTTTAACTATTTCTGAAGTCTCTGGGGCTAAAAACAGACAACCAGTTTAATCTGGTGCTGATTGGTCTGGGTCCTGGGATATGGCTGGCATCAAAACAATCATTTACACAGGAGGCTTAAATGGCAATTAACTTCAATTAGCTGCTATTGTTTTGAGACAAAATGTTAATTTGGATATTTCACAAGAGCTTCATTTAGGACAATGAGCTAGTTCATGTGCAAAGTCTGGGGTTTGCTGTGCAATAATATGCTCATATTCGAATCAACCTGGTTGTCTGTTTTTAGCCTTGGAGAGCAGGAAGATGAATGGGCATTTCAATCCATGAAGCTACTTATGCCAGCTCTGAATTTGGTTAATCACAAATAGAGAAAATGGCATTCCTTCTATTAATCATCGTTGTCCCTGTACTTTGCTGTTGCACATAGTAGGTTTTTATGGAAAGATCATATGAAGGCCTTGGAGCCTGATGTAGCTCCTACTGAAGTCAATGGGACTCTTTCTTTCCATTGCCTTCAATGGGACCTGGATCTGGCCCTGTACAAAAGTATACTAGTAGGAAAACCAATTGCCTGCTTCAACAATTTCAAAAGATTTGAAACACTCATTAACTAAAGTTGTTTGTTTCCTTTCCCCTCCTTCCTTTAAGGTAAAGCTCATATTCTTTAATTACTGTCCAAAGCAAAGCAACTCATTGAGGCCACAGAAGCCTTGACTCTAAAATTCATTGGTTTGGCTCTCTAAATGTGCAGTGTATACTGTAATTCTTCCAACAATGAGGTTCCGATGTAAGCTGCCAACCCACAAACCAAGTTTCTTTTGGGATCTAGTGGCAATGAGTAGCTATATGCAAAGTCTGTATTTAACAGGCAGTTTTGTTTATGGAACCATGCATACTCTCAACCACGAAAAAAGTAAGTTACTTATTAAAATACACACCTATCAGAAAAGTTTAAGAAACAGCAATAAAACATACACTATACCTAAAAATTAAAAAAAAAAGAATAACCTTACATGATTTGAAGAGTTTAGAATCAGTGAAATGCCACTGATTTGTGATTTTTTTTCTTTCTGCTTCATAAGAAAATATGTGAAAGTGGGAAGGACCACCAACATTTAGACATTGGGCAGGATAACTAAAAAGAAAAGCTGAACTTAGCTTTCATCATAGGCAGTAAATCAAAGTCATCATTTTAACTGGCCAGAGGCCAACAAAAAATGTAACGTGAAATTCCCAAATACCAGGTTAAATGAGAGAGTCATTCAAAAGTGGCTGTGAATGAAAACTGAGGATAAATATTTTGCAGCCATCAACTGATGGGCAGAAGAATGAAGATCTTATTCTAAGACAGTTACATTTGCATTTAATTTTTTTTTTAAATCAGATGTTGGACTGGTAGCATTTGAGATGGAAACAAGAAAATAACTGCAATGATCAATAAAACTGAAAGCATCTTAAGAGGACCTGTTCTTAGTTTCTACGATGTTTATAAACACAATGCCAATTAATTTATCTAGCTCTCTGTTTGTGTTTCCCCATTTTAATTTCGTCTTCTTTTACCTGCAGAGATTCATCTATATTGCATGCTGTGATATAGTAGCAAGCTACTTAAATTCTTTCTTTTGCCACTGGAATAGAAAAACAAAGGAGAAACTTCTCATTCAAATGAAATCTGCAAAACCAAAATAGTTTCAAAAACAAGATTACTTAAGGAGAACTTCCAGGTGTTTTTTCACTAATGCAGCAACAGCACTCAGGCTTTGCCTTTTGGAACCCATTTCTTTAGCCCTTTTTAAGCAAAAAGGTATTTATTTATGTGAGTAGACCTATTGGTTGGACTATTCACTGGGGCCAATTCTGACCACCTACACTGGGGTCAAACTAAAGCACATGCTTTGTTCAAGGTGACTTGTTATGGCTTCTGTTTATGGATCCCAGATTGGTTCCAGTCTTTACCAGTAGAAGACAAAAAAACACTGGTGTTGTCCTTTGATGGTAGAAAATGTACCAAGAAGGTGGGTTAGAGTGGCACAAAGCAGGTACAAGGTCCTTTCTACTAGACAGAGGTCAGAAACATTTTTCCAGAGCAGGCTGGAGCTAGCAACCCAGCTGTTGCTGACTGCAGACTGGGCCACAACTCTTTACCTCTTCTCCATCTCTAAAAACCCAGTTACAAGATCTCTGATCCTTCTGCAATGAGGATGAGTTCAGATGTTGTGGTGGAACAGGCTCCTCAGCAGTGGGTAACTGTGAAGGAGATAGAGGGCATGATGCAACTCTGTGACAGCAGTCATTTTGCTGGATAGGACCTGTATGGCCCAGACTGGACCTCAATACAGGGTGGATGCAGCCTGCAGGCTATAGGTTGCCACAGGGCATGGGACTTGGTGGCATCTACCTTGTGTCCAAAATTTTGCAGTGCTTAGGAAGTGGTTTAGAGCATCTGCTCAGCTAAGGCTGCTCTGGAAACCCAAAGAGCCAAGTTGCTCCCAATAAGCAGAAACTGGGAGAGAGCACTGGTAGAAACAAACAACCCCTGCTCTTGCTTTGGGTGAATCTGTCCTGGGACAGAAGTGGAGAGGCTGACACAAGATGCTGCTATATATCTACGTGCAGAAATTGATTTGCTGTACTTGATCCACTCAAAAAAAAATTCAACAGATCATATTATTCTCTGGAAACTGCAGTTTATGGCAGCTGAAACTGTATGTGAATTTGGATCAGTCAGCCGAAGAAGAAAACAGAAAAGAAAAAGAATTCAGAAATTTGATGCGATTCTGATACTCCCCAAACAAGACATTTTGGGGTTTTTTGGACAATGTTCACAGGAGGACTTAGGTACCACTCAAACTGGAAAACAGTTCTCCATTTACCTTGTTTGCACTTGTTCTAACACATCTCAGAAATGGGAGATCTGGGTACAATTCCTTCTCTGTCTGGCACTTTCCACAGGTAGTTGAACTCACCCCCTTCTCCTCTGCCTTTCCCCATCTCTTTTACCAGAGTGCTTTAACTACTGAGCCATCATGTGTTTTGGAAAGAATTTCTCATCCCTTCCTGCTGAAGCTTCTATACTTTGTATAAAGACTTAAATATTCATTGCCTCCAGGACTACCACCCAAATGTTCTCAGCTCCTGGTTGAGTACCCTAACCACCAGTCTATAGGGTCATTCAGCCACACTTTGGACCACTGAAGAGGACCCTTTTCTGGGAAGTGAGGAATAAAGGAGATAACACAGGACATCTTCTGAGTGCAGCTCCTTAGCAGAGCCAGCACTTCTCCTTAATCCAGTTCTTGGTGAGGCAAGCAACAAAAGCATTGATAATCACAATCAGAGTTCAGAAAATCATTTTGGTCTGACTATAGTGACACTGCTTTTATATCTGTAGTGGGGCCTTTCATTGCATTTTATAAATATTCATTCCGGTAAGCTTGTCTAAGCAGAGTCCACACTGTTGCTATTCTGATTTCTGAAATCCTGCAGGAAAGGAGAGCTTCCCACCCTTCCAAAAAATATCCATGGAATTTAGGTCAGAACAGTATTCTGTTCAAATGCTATTCAATGACAGTAGAAAGCTTGCTTTCTCCACCTAGTGGCTAAAATGTAAAGTTAATATGCTGTTATAGAAGTGCAGTAAGACAGAAAGAATGACAAGGAAAGTCCTTCTGTAGCGAAATTATCCCCAGTACACTTCAGGAATTTGTTGGACTGCTTGTGTACTAATGTGTTTCCCTCATAGCAGATAATTAAAATAATTAATATCCTCCATGAGAACCATGTCCTGTGATTTGGAAGTTTACATCAGTTATTTAAAAATAGGCCTTGTTCACGTCCTCCTCCTTCGGTGACTCTCTGTTCAGATCAGGCCACCTATAACAGGAACAAAGGAATAATTCATTGGAGTTTCTGCACTGGCTACATGACAGCATTGGATTCCTCCTACATTAACGTAAACCCCATGTAGCTGGTAATGCTGACATTATGGGGAAACCAGACATGCTGTACTATGGGCACACCTACAAGAGATGCAGTAATGCACATTATCTTAATTTAATGTGCATTATGGGCATGCACCTATACATACATGCCCTTAATGCACATTAAAATGGTGAAATTAGCCCAATCACACCTAAATTATTAGGCACGATTAGTTAAAGTGCATTAACACATATATAGATGCAACCAGGTACTAACTTTACTGCCGGGTTCTAGGGGAACATGGCAGGGCTGTAGGGACTTGGCACTAACTTTAGTGAAAAGTGAACTAACTTTAGTGCCAAGTCTCTGCATATGTTGATACCTGCCAAAAAAGAAATTGCTTAATGCACATTAAATTTAGTCATGCTTAAATACATATGTAGATGCACCCTATGTGATCTGGTCTACTAGGGTCAAATGGTTTGCTAACAAAATGCTATGTTTGCTTTGAGAATTATTTCCCAAGTACAAAACAAATGAATTTGGGGAACCAAGAGTCCCAATGGTAGTTCACATTACTATTCTATAAGATAAATCATAAAGTATAATTGAACCTGTAACCTGCTATACCTCTCTTGCTGTCCTTCTCTTTCACTCCTGCAATTCACATTGATTATCTATGTCAGCTATGGGATGCTATGGGAGGCCTGTGTTAGGTTAGTGGAAACAAAGGCAAAGAAAAAGAAGGAACACATGTATAGCATAGGATGTACAAGTTGAGGGTCAGATGCCTTTAATGGGTAATGAGGTAGGGGAGGAAATCAACTTTGAGTAGGTCCTCAAACATTGGCTTGAT
>NW_017729006.1:9152443-9163856 GCF_001723915.1 Gavialis gangeticus | reverse complement strand
GAAATCAACTTTGAGTAGGTCCTCAAACATTGGCTTGATGCTTTGGGGGGTAAAAATATGTATATTTATAAATATTCTTTACACTTGTGTTTATTTAGCTAAAGCTTAATATATAGCTACACTTCTGTTTATTAACACTTCAAATTTACAACTTAATATTTTTAACTTTGCATCTAAGGAAGGATTGCTATACATATTAGTATTCTCAATATCCTTCAGAATAATAGGAAGGAGATTGGTAGATATGATTATAAAAATTGTAAAATTCCAAGAAGACCTGAAAGAAATGACATTAATATATTTACCATTTTTCATTCAGCTCTAAGTCTCACCTGTGCCTTCTTTAGGCATGGCAAAGTTTTGGCAAAATGCTCACTGACAGTAATCAGAATCTTTCTGTTGGCTTCAGTTGCCATTGGCTTGGAGTTTGGTAACTTGTTTAAGGTTAGTCAAGGAGAATGTAGCAGCTGTTCCATATTCAGGAAAGTGTGCACATAATACTTGGCTAAATTTAGGTCCCAGGAAACTCAATGCATTGTACAAAAGATCTAGAGCACACACTTGGTTTCAGTTCCTAAGATGAGTGAAATGTGCATCGTTTTCAAAATACCTTCTGGTTGAGAGGGTTATGTATTCTAGTGATTTGACTTGATTTGGACTTATGCACATGCATAAAAAAATTAAGCATGTATTTTTTGATCAGGTGTTCTGAATCATCCACTCTTATTTTTGTGGTGATGTTTCAATATTATAGGAAATTACAACAGGAAAGGTTAAAAAAAAGCCCCCCAAACATTTTACCAAGGAAAAAATAAATGTCTGTTTAAATGCTCGTTAGGGGAGGGGAGTTTTTGAAATCTTTATTGGGCTTTATTTATTTATTTTACAAAATTTAGGTTTGGGGCACAAATTTAATGTGACATTATCTCCTTCATTAGGTCACCAACATCTTAAAGTATGACATGTTGAAATATGCCATATGTAGGAAGATAGTATAATAATTTATATAATAAAAGATATATTTGAGACAGTATCCAAAACAGATTGCACACTAATTGGCAATATGTCCTTTCAAAGCTATAACAAAGTCCCACTGTATCTCAGGGTGAGATGAGTCACTTCCTTTACATTATATTATAATGAGAAATATAATCAAACTACTTCCTTTCCTATTTTCCACATACAATAAAAAAATCTTAATACTGATTAAACCTGTAATGAAAGCACAAAGTAAGGAAGCTGCATACAACGGTAGCCTGTAAATCGTAAAGTCTGTAGCATTCTTAGCTTGACCAGTAATGTGACTGAGTCACTTAAGCTCTTGCCATTGGCTTTGATGGAGCCAGTGTTTTAACCTGCCTGTCTCCATTTTCATCGTCTATAAAATAAAGATAATAATTAGAGCTGGACATGTTTTGTTTCAAAACAATTTTTGTGATTTCAAAATTAGATTTTGTTCCTCATTGGAATGAAAACAAGAAACTTTTCATGAAAAAGAATTATATCGTAACCATCAGTTTTTTACATTAATAAGGTCAGGTGTTCAGCTCTGGTCACTCTCCCTCTCTCTTTTCCTAAGTGACCAGAGAGCCATAGACCTCAGAAAACTTTCCACTGAAATCTTCTGTCAAAATCTATAGTGCTATATGAAACAGCACATATCCACAGAAATGCATTTTGTTGAAAGCGTTGCAATCAGCTGTAACAGTAATAATAATTATCCATAATACCTCAGTAAGTATTTACGTAGTAACCTGGTTACAAAAGACATAGCAAAGTTGTCATTCACCTTGTTTTTCCCCCACCAAAACTCTATCTTCAAACCAGTTGATTTAATGCGCAATAATGCTAACATGGCAATATATAGCTGATATTCCTGAGTTAAAGCTCCTGTTTTGCTATCAAGACCCACAGTAGCAATCTTGTAGCAGCTCTTTGGTTAAATCCCTTGGTAACAGGTTCCAATTTAAGCTCCCTGTACCTGACCAATGGAATAGAAATAGGAATCAATATTACAGGGAGATATATCAGGATGCCTCTCTAAAGAAATTCATTCCATTGCTGGAATATTTTCACTTACGTTTCAAGCAGTTATAGAAATACATTCACACTACCTAAGCTTTGTGAATGCTCTATTGGTAGTTTCTTCTAATCACAAAATGGACTCTAATTTCAATCACTCGGAATAAATTTGCTTTTGGCTAAGTCTAGTTGTTTGGTTACAGGATCATTTATGATTCCCAACAAACAGAAGTTCATGTGCAAATTAAAATGAATAGGGATATCATTCCAACATTAAAATGAGAAATTACCAAAATCTTTGCTAATATAGGTTGACATTAAGATCACAGGGAAATGAAAAGAATGGAGATGTATGAATTTCCCACTTGGAGATGTGTTCTTTTTTTAGATGATACTGGCTGGGTAGCCCAGAAAGATTTACTGCTCTCCTAAAGGTGAGATGGAAGGGCAATGTGACTCATCACTGATTCAGTAAAAATGAGTGTTGTTGCTGCATATATCTGGGTATATTTTTGCCTTCTTTTGCCAGGTGTCGTTAGCATTACTTAAGTTGCCTTGGGGGTGATGAGTAGTGTTTTTCTTTTTGTAATGGTTTTTTAATAAACTGCACAAATAAACACATTTATATATACACATATATATTCGGCAGTGGAGAGTTATAGACTTGGGTGCATCAGTATTATGTATTCCCACTAGGAGCAATAATGGTTTGGGGGTATAAATGACAGCTGTTTGCATTGCTTATTCTTCTGAACTGGCAAATGTTATTAATAGTCAATACGTACTCGAGGACATTTTGATTTCTGTGCTCTTCTGCAGTGCTTAGGAGACTGGAATAATAGAGCTGTTGGCAACGTCTTTACGGTAACTGCAGGTAAAGGTACGTGTGGAAAAGTAGAAATAATAATAATAAAAATCCCTAGATATAATCAATGGATTATTCTCTTGAAAGACAAGGCTCAGCACAGGCTCTGATCCCCACAGGCTCTCCTCCTTCCCATGCTATCACAGGTTATTTTACTCTGTTGAAGTAATTCAGCACTGAAATGACTGAGGCTTCCAGAGGCTGATGTTTCAGTATCTCTGCAGTAGTGCGATTTCATTGTGTAATGTTTTATTTTAATTATCAGCTCAAGCTGACAATTAAAACACAGTGGTTCATTAAGTTCATACTTCACTGCATAGCAAGAGAGAATCCAGATGAAGCAAGATTTGCTTCAAAGCAGAGCCACTGTAAAGGAAAATAATAATAATAAAAATAGCCTGGGACACGAGGAACTTGAGACAGCAAGGAGTCTGGAGTTCAGACAATCTTGTTTTATTCAAAAATATGTCTTTAGCTTTTAGAGCCACAGTAAGGCCCTGATTCAACAAAGTAGCTAAGACTGCGATTTTCTTTAACTGTGTGAGTAGTCTTGTTGAAATGAAAAGCTTCAGAGCAAATATAATACTCCTGTGCTTCAAGTTAAGCATGGGTTTAAACTTCTTTAATTCATTGTGGTCTCAATATGGACCAGAAGGGCCTTTTGAATGATCTGACCCTTGCATTATTTTTTACTTTCTGCCAGGAAAGTAATATAGCCCATATGTAAGTGTGAACACACCCAGGACCAATCAGAGTGAGACGAATTGGCAACTTTCTAAGTAATGGCAATCTTAGTTCTTGCATTATGTCAGATGAAACTTTTCTTGTTAAATAAAATAGGACATGAATTCAGTACTGAAATAGGGAGCAAACCCTGTAAGTACATAGCCTGTGAAAACTGAATAGCTTTCATGTAAAGTACTACTACTGTTGCTAAGAGGCCTAAAGAGTTATTAACCCAAGGGAGCAATATTTTTTCTACATGCTTCTAGCAGAACAAAGCTAGCTGTAGTTAACTGTAGCTAAGTTTGATTTACATAGGTCAACCATTTATCATGACATTGTATGATGGAGCTTTCCAGGTGGGGTTCAAATTGATAGCTTTTTATTTGTCGACATGCTTAGTGTATAACTGAAAATAGCCTTTACACAGAACTCAGATTGAGCAGGATTTCTGCATCCGCTTCTGATCCGTGTATTCTGTCTCACAAGACTTTGAAGAGTGAACCAGAAATGATAGGCAAATAGAAGATTTCATTGACAGAAAAATAAAAGCCTTCAAAGCTTGGCAGAATGGCATCAACTCCAAACAGAAGCAAGATGTTTATTGGCATATTAAAGCTGAGACCGAGAGGAAAATTTAACAGTGAAAGAACAAGTGTGGGAGGACAAAGCTAAAGATATTCAAACTTTTGCTAGTAGTTTCCTCCATGCAACCAAAGCTATATATGGGTCAAGAACACTAGGAGCTGTTCCTCTGAGGTCCAAAGATGGACCAGCGCTCCTTAAAGTCAGAGTCACCGTGAATGCATAGTGTAATAAGCACTCTCAAGTGCTCTTGAAGCAAGATTCTAATGTTGAAGACTATAGCATCTAAGACATTCTGCAATACCCCATTAAGGATTACTTTGCAGATCCAAAACTTACCAAGAGGCCTTGAAATTTATTAAAATAGATGAAAGAATAATAAAGCATGTGGTCCTGATGGAATACCAGCTGAGCTTAGAAGGTGAAAAAAAAAGCTCTCTCATTAGCTACTCATTATCGTTAGGAAAATCTGGAAACACGAACAGATTTCTAGCGACTCGAGAGATTCCAGAATTATTACCATATTCAAGAAGAGATAGATTGAATTGCAGAAATTATCATGATATTGCATTCCTGTCCATAGCTGGAAAGATCTTATTTTAACTCTCATTACTTTGTACTACTAATTCAATACATCTGTATAGGTCTTTAAAGACTGGAACTCAGGTAGGATAGAAATGGTAATATCTCCCAGAAAAATAATCCTAGTGGACAATATATTGTTTATAGGTTTAAAGCATACACTAAAATAATATCGTCCTAAGAGCAAGTCTGAAGCAGGCAAGCAATTATGTGGTATTTACTCTATGTAGGAATTGTTAATATAGTGACAGTACAATGCTTCCAAAAATATAGCAGCATCTTAATAATTCTAAGGCAGTTGTCTCTCAAAATTTCATTTTGGAAGACATAGTGAGCATATTTTACCATATGTTCCGTTTCCAAGAAGTATATTATATTCAATTTGTTGGCATTCTGCAATGTAATACATGTATATTAAACAAATATGGGATGAGCAAAATTCTTCCTTCAAACATGTATACACAGCTCCCATTGATTTTAATGACTATATGAAAACAGAACCAGACTGGTATTTTAAGAATAACTTTAATTTGGGCATTAAAGGTGCACAGAGAGGAAAGCAGTTAAGTAGAACACTGTCCGTCAGAAACAGAGTGAAACTGAGCGGCATGCTTTATATAAGTTGCAGTCACTTTCTTTAGCAGGAAACCTAAAAATATAAAACTATGTAGCCTTTTCAGTTAATAATTTATGGGCCACATTCTTCGCTGGTATGAATTTTGCATAACTCAACAGAGCTATGCTAATATACACCAACTGGTTTCATTATGAGTTAGCTCCTGAATAACTTAGGATGCAAGTTCAGCTGTTGGATATTATATGCTCCTCTTCAAAAGATACAAATGACTAAACTATTTCACACATCATGCCCTGCTTTCTTCAGTGAAGAATTCCTTAATGTGAGCTTATATTCTTGAGGATGGGGAACTAAGGCAGTCACTTGATTTCAATGATCCTACCAAGGTCTGTGCTATTTCTAGTCTTCTTTTTTTGGCAAGAGTTATTGAGAAGATGGTGGCAGACCAGTTCTAGTATGGGTTATGGACACACATAACACTCAGCCTAGTTTAAATGCAGTTACATTCTGATAAAGACAGATGTACAAACCCATTATACTGGTATAGTTCAAAGGATACTTGATAAAATCAGGTACTCTTTGGAACTGGTTCAATGTTACGTAGAGACACCAAAGTGTTCAGTTACATAGATCAGACCAATCCTTCAAGCATCCCACACTGCTTCCCTCCTCGTATTCTCCCCTCCTCCTCACCCCGCCACCACTGCAACTGGCTTCTCTGGTTTACCACCAGAACTCTAATACCCCTTTCCCTGCCTTTTATAGGTATTTTTATCAATTGCCTCACTTACACGGCTTGTTCAATCAAAGCTATTTGTGTAATAACCAAATGTGTCCTCACTCTCTGCTTTACTTCAGCTACTCATCACGTCCCCTCCAGCCCTTGGGAACCCAGAAGTGTCCAAGCATTCACCACTTCCTAGGCACCCCAAGTCAGGTAATGGCACTGTAGAATTCAGCCAAGTGCAGGCCACTGAACTCATGTTTAGGAGAGAATGGAAAACAGAAGAGTGAAAATATCCCCAAAGATCACCCAGCCTTGAGGCCCCCATTGGTGCAAACATACCCCACTACAATTTGTCCACTGTCAGGCATGCTAGGCTGGGTGCTCACACCCACCTTCTGGAGTCAGAGCCACAGAACTTCAATGCCTAGAAGCTGACTGTTCTACCTGGGACACTATGGCATTGTAAGCGTGGATACCTCTGATCTGCAACAGTTGTGAACCAGCTCCCAACTGGTGACATTTTGGAATGGTTAATTTGTTGAGTCTGTCATCATCCAGGCTCTCACCCTTCCATTTTCATAAATTTCTTTTATTTAAACTTCAGATGCAAGGCAAGCATGGAGACAGGGATGCTTGTGCGGGTGGGAGACAGAAGACAAAGGTCAGCTCTTTATGCTAATGCTATCAGATCTTCAGCTACTCTACTGCACCATTGCTTATAAGATACTAATAGGCTGCATGTGGCCTGAGTAGATGGTGTCCCTCTAAAATGGGCAATTATTTGATCCTTCCTCCATCATTTACAGTGTCACAAGAATTAATTTCACCTCTCGCCTTCTCCATTACAATATATTTACATGCACATATGGTAATGAGGAAAGACTGAGAAGATTTGGGCTCAAGTGACATTAATATACAGATTACACCCAACCCTAAGTGTTCTTCCAGGTCAACAGTGTAGAATCCCAATGTCTAAATGAAGAGACCCTATTTATTAATAAGTGAGCTCAGGCTTTTTCTGACATAAATTGTAATTTTATCCCTAAACTGTAACTTTATTCCTGTTAGGGCTTTTGTCCTTCAGTTGTAATGACCCTTGCAACCTAAAGGTTTAACCAGACATAGTTATTCTTGGACTTCAAGGGAGAGAAATATATTTTACATTTTAAGCTTAACACACTGGTTTTTGGATACAAAGCTAACCATAGTGATCCACACCTGGATTGTTTCAGAAGCAGATCTTTGCCTCATATCACAGATCATTGCAGACAAGGACTTGACCCTGAATGCAACTGGAAGTGCCCGCTAGTTCAGAATTCCATGCCTCATTTTTTGTGATAGGGCAAACTGATAAGATAGTATTTTTACAGACTCTTCCCTGCCCAGAGCTCTGCATGCCCTCTGTTATGATTACTGAGCTGGATGACAGAAGGTAGGGTAGGGGAGAACTTTACAATAACTGTTGAGCGAGGTATGAGCTTTCAAAGGCAAGAACATACTTCATCAGATTCTATGAATGAACTGAAGAAAGCTGGATAGGGATTTTTCCACAATCAAGTGATGGTGGAGTTCTCTCAGTAGGAGCGAGCCTCCTCTGTTGGGCTAGGTACAGACAGTCAAAAAGCTTGAGATTGAATCAATTCAGTTTTTGTGGGTTAATCTAAGATGCACAGATTAAATTGAAACAGAAGTGAACAGACATTTACCTTTGATTTGGGAAATGCAGCCACATGCCTGCAGTGCCTCAGGCCAGAAGCCGGGAAGTGCTAGAGCAGGGATCTCTGGCTGTGTTCACTTCCTCTCTCTGCTGCCCCGAGGTCTCTGGGATTTGCAGTCCAGAATTAAAGCAGCAGGACTCTGCAGGGGTGTGCATCACTTCCTTTTCCTGCCTCTGGGATTTGTAGACTACAGTCACATCCAGCAGTAAGTTTGGGTGGGGGAAGGGGTGTTTAACCCCCCACCCCCAGTTCCCAGCTGAGGTTTGCCAGTGGGGGGAGCAGTCCCCCTCTGTAGACTGGGCTGCATCCCCAGCTAGGCTTGCTCTGCTCCCCACTCCCTTGTCAGCCAGCCCTCATTGCTCCAGCTAGGGAGCAGAGGGGAGGGGCCAGTCCTGCTCTCTGGAGCAGACAGCAAAGGCCAGCACAGGAAAGCATGCTGGGGAGCTGTGATTTAACTTGAACCAGGAAGGGGTCTGGACAGAAGTTTCATGAACCGTTTTGACCCAAATCAGTTAAGTCTGATACTACATTCAACCAGGTTTATCTTAAACCAGATTCAGCCATTTTGAAACTGGTTTATGTGCACTGAGCGTCTGTTCTGTTATAGGTTTAAACCAGTTTCGGATCACTTAAACTGGTTTATACGTAACCTCTGTCCCTAGTCTTGGAGAACTAGTGTTGATCTTGGGGTGTATTATGAAACTCATTGTTGTGAAGGGCTTCTTCTGTCTGAGAGAGAGATTCTGCTACTTGCACTTGCTGTGAGTAGCACTTTTCTCATAAATATCCTCAACATGAAAAAAGGCTTACAGAATGGCTCACATTATTGGCAATAGCTGGATGACATGCTCACTCTGTAAAACAACTGGCTGTAATGGAAGGAAGGTTAGCGTGTGGCTTCCTTTATGCCTCACTTGTATACAGGCCATATACTGATGTCGGTGTTAGGTCTTTGAAAGTGCAATTACTAATAACTTTAACTATGCCTTATTTAATTTGACATTCAAAAATCTCTCTCTTTAGGAATATATGGAATATCTGTTTTAAAGATAGCATGACCTTCATCAGCTGTACCTGAGGAATACATTATTATATTATTGTTCTTGCTGAAGTTAGCAGCAGTGGCAGCATTACTATTACTACTATAACTATTAGAGTGGCATCTAGAGGCCCCAGCTGGTATCACTGTTCCATTATGCTTTGCATTGTTGCTCACACTTTGTAAGAGTGGAATTGTATCCCAAATTACTTACAATCTACATAAACAAGGCAGACACAAGAATACATTATTTTACCCCTTTTCCAGATGGGGATCTAAGGTAGAGAGTTTAAGGGTCTGTCTACAATGTTTTTTGAAAGCACTGTCAAGGAGCACCATCCCACCCACCTGCTCTGACTGCATGCATAAAACCTGAAAATGGGACAAGAAAACTACCCTAGGTGAGGTACCCATTGTTGCTCTTAGAGCTTTGTCTTCAGTGTGCTTGCTCAACTTGGATGGCAGGATCAGCTTCGCTGCCTCATTTTGGGGTTTGACTTGTGCAGAGGTAGACAGGGTGAGCAGAGTCATGTGTCTTGGTGGCACTTCCAAGAGCTCTGCAGAAGACTGTAGACCAGGTTTGGGCCAAATGGTGGATCTGGTTGGCGGCCAGACTCCATTTCCCAGCAGCCACTGCTCGCATCACTGTGGGCAATTTCCATGGAGAGCCCAGGAGAAGTGACAGTGTGGGGCCACGGTTTCTATGGAGATTGGCCCTGGAGATTGGCCTGAGCAGTGTGCAGCTGAGCAGGAAAGCTTCTCTGGGGCTGGGGCCAGGATTTTGCAGTGGTGACAGTGTGGTCCAGAGCCAGGAAACAGCCGTGATCCATTGCCTACCCACCCCTGCCCAGGGCAGGTAGGCAGCATAGCAGAGCCACGATTTGCATGCCTCTGCCCAGGGCATGCAGGTAGCAGATTGTGGCTCCAGACCATTCTGCCACCACCACCAAATCCTGGCCTCAGCCTGCTTGGCTGCATGCCCTACCAGTGCTGCTTTGGTCAGTCTTCATGGAAAACCTGGCCCTGTGCTGTCATGGCCCCACCCCTCCTGGGGTCTCCATGGAAGACAGTGACATGGGCAGTGGCTGCTAGGAAGTGGAGCCACCTATGGGTGGAATCCAGCCCAGAGGCCAGGCTTTGCCTGCCCCTGCTTTAAGCATATATACCTTAAATAGCTTGCCCAGGATCACACAGGACAGCTTTGGCAGAAGGGAACTTGTAGCAAGTTTCTGCCTCAGGGTCTTTCAGCCAGGCTTTTGCCCCTTCCCCGAGTGTCTCTCAGCAAGCCCTACTAATATGTTGTCTTTCACCCTCCTGGCCTTCCCTGCTGGGAGCATCTCTCAGCATGCCCCAGTCATGAACAGTCTTTCACCAAACAATGTAAGCAAACAAGAAGACCTTATTGTCCTGGACCCTTGGATGCGTAGGCTGTGACTTCAGTCTTCCTTTCCCAGGTTTGTCCTCCTCGTAGTCCAGAGGTCTCCTGCCCCCAGTGCTTCTCCTCCAAACTCCCTGGCTCTGCTTGCTGGGGTTTGTAATTCCCAGTGAGCCATGCTCCCCATGAGCCTTTCCACAGTTGTAGCCCTTCAGCCACCCTAGCTGCCTTCTCTTAAGGGGACAAGCCACCCTGTTACAGAAATGAACCATAGGATTGGGCCCACTCCCCTGCACCCCAGATCCCAACTCATCATTTCCTGATAGTTCATGGCTCACCTGCAGCTCCTAACACTATCTTGGCAGAGCAAGCAGGGATGGGGAACCTGCCTGCCACACCACTACTGATCTTTTGGCTGGGCTCAGTCTGCAGAGCAGGAGCAGCCCAGCACTGGCAGTGGTAATCAGGGTTCGAATTACACTTTGACTCTTGGGGTGGGGGGGAGGTCTGCCAAAAAAAAAATGGCCAGGGTCAGGGCTATGTGCACAGGTCCCCACCAGTACTGCAGGGCTGGCACCAGTAGCAGTAGCAGCCAAAAGGAGCCGCTGCCACCTGGGCTGCTTAGAAAGGTGTAGGGCAGACCAGGGGCTGACCAGTCTGCAGGGTGGATTCTCGTTTCTTATGAGAGGGCTCTCATTTCGTATACTCCCTGAGCTCCCCTGTAATTTGAACCCTGGTGGCAATGGCAGTGGCCAGGCAGGAGGGCTTCTCTTCTCTGCCTGCTTCCCTGGGATAGTGCCAGCAGTGCAGGTAAGCCAGGGGCCACGGTGGGGGGTGGAGCAGGGGAGCCCCAAGAGGCAGGGGGCAGAGGCAGAGTCCTGAGGGGCAGGGAAAGAGCCCTGGGGGTAGGGGAGGAGGATGAGGGGAAGCCTATCTTTATGTGCTTCCCCACTTTCACTGTGGAGGAAGATAGAGCAGCTGGGAGTGGTCCCTCCTAGGATGCTGGAGGACTGCTGCTAACTGGTTTAGGGTCCGTGGAGCAGTCACACGTGACTGCATGCAATACAAGCTGCCTAAAACCAGTTAGAGGTAATCCTCAATGGAAGAGGAATATCTTTAAATTGCTCAGAGGGCCCTGAGCATGTTTCCCTGCCCTAATGTGTGGACATTCCTGGTTTAAGGGCCCTTAACACCTATTTA
>NW_017729006.1:9126884-9147443 GCF_001723915.1 Gavialis gangeticus | reverse complement strand
GTGGAGGAAGATAGAGCAGCTGGGAGTGGTCCCTCCTAGGATGCTGGAGGACTGCTGCTAACTGGTTTAGGGTCCGTGGAGCAGTCACACGTGACTGCATGCAATACAAGCTGCCTAAAACCAGTTAGAGGTAATCCTCAATGGAAGAGGAATATCTTTAAATTGCTCAGAGGGCCCTGAGCATGTTTCCCTGCCCTAATGTGTGGACATTCCTGGTTTAAGGGCCCTTAACACCTATTTAAGTTAACGTGTAACACCACCCTTAATTTGTTTTGAATCACTCTCAGTAGGCTGTACTTAACAGCTTGCATCTGTTCAGCTTGCCTTACTCTTATCTTGTACATGCCTATGGCTGGGAATGAGGTACAGTATAACAATAAATTCAGAGTGGAGATTCAGGCCATGTTGTTTGTGTATTTGTATTTTGAGAACTTTTTTTTCCTTTTTTGTGCCAGGCTTTTGTAATACCGCTGGGAGCCATTTATGGTGGTGAGATATGCTTTTCTAATGTGATTTCATTTCCTGAATGGAGAAAATACCATGAAAAAGACCCAACTGCACATTATTTTAGCCCCCCAAATGGTTCCCTTAGGTCCTGAAAAATGTAAATACAAATCTAGCAATGTGATGCTTTACTCTGATTTAACCTAATACCTCAATTTTGACTTGATTTAGCTTCTTCAAGAAGCCAAATCATTCTCTGCATCCTCTTTTCCAATGTTTTCACCTATCAAAGTGAGCTTTCCGGTCATTAAACCCTCCCCAAAATTGTTAATCAAATGAAATACACAGAAGAAAGAAGTAAATTCTGGCAAGGCTGGCTCTGAGTGCTATATTACACTTTAAGAAGGAAAAAGGCTTTACTGCTATAGGTTTGTTTAATTTGGCAGTTGATGTGTCTTACTCTTGTGTTTTAAAAGCTGGCTTTAACAAAATGACAACTTAAAAGCCCTTCTTATTCACAGCTTGATGTTGAGATGGAAGCAAGCCAGGGCTCGGAATGGCTTTCCAAATTAGCAAGGGGACCTACTGCTGAAGTAGACTATTACCCTGCGTGTGTTTGTGTGTACAGCCTCCTTTCCTTTTACCCACACTGGGCTAGCTATCACTTACTCAACCTCACAGAGCTGCCTCCTTCCTGTTTTTCTCCCAAAGAATTTAGAGATTCAACAAAAGAAAATCAACATAAGTCCTTTGTGCTTGAAAGTGCTTCTCCACTTCAAATGACCAAGGAGAGATGATTCATTGAGGAAATAACAGGGAAAGGTTCTTGAAGTGTTCAAGGAGAACACAGTCGGCTAAATGTTCAAAGGGCCTCTTGCTGAGTTGCCCTACATGAAGGAGCATCCCTTTGCCATGCAGAATTCTGACAGGGCGTGTGCTAAGAAAGAGTTTTCCAAGCACACCAGGTAGCCATCCCTGTAACATTTGCTATATTGCTGGTGCTTTTAGAAGACCCTTTGTAAATGCCAAAAGCCTGGGACTTAGCGTGCCTTAAAGTTAATAATAAAACTTTATATACACTTTATATAAAATACTTTTCATTCATATTTGTCAGAGAGATCAAAAGGCCCTTCCCTTTTATAGGTGGGGAAACTAAGGCATGGAAAAACAAAGCAACTTCAAAAACCTCACAGGAGGTCAGTGGCAGAGACAAGAATAGAGCATATGTCTCCTGACTCTAGGTCCTCTAGCCTTAGGTCAGCATCATCTCAGAATTTTAAGCAGATTAACAAACATTAACGGTGTCAGATTAAGAGACACTGACAATTATTAATAACCACCAACAGCCCAGAACAGGGAGATGGTGGGCAGTGATTTTACATAAGTTTATTGACCACTTTCCTGTTGATTTTAGTTCACAAGAAGATAAGGCCCAAAAGCTGGAGTCTATACAACTGAAATAACTAGTCTATGCATGGAGGCATTCCGCAGAATTCAGAGATGATGAAATCCTTTGATTCTGGGGCCTGGAAGAAAATCAGAGCTAATTGTACTTTGAGAGAGATGAAGGGACTTAGCGCAGGGACAAAGTAGGGAAGTAACAAAGTCCAGTCATAAACTCAAAGTGCAGGGTCCTGTCTACTGAGCCACACTGCCTTTATGTCCTACTCAGCGTCTTCCAAGTCAAGGAGAAGGAAAGTAAATCAATGGATGGGAAGCCTACATCAAAAGGGGATGCTACAAGGGGAAAGTTCACAGTAGATTAAAAAAGTACAAGAGTGGGAGAACACCTGAAGACTTGCAATGATAACTACACCCTGGTACCATGGAGTCAAATCTACTAAGGGAACTGTTGGCTATAGTAACAAATTATATTTTAAGAATATAGCCCTAAAAAGCAACCGGATTAATGTGAAACAATAAGCATCACTTTCAGTTTCCTTCTTTTACCCAAAATCACATACCAAAATGTATAGGTACTTAGAATTTATTTTATTATAGTGATTGAGGCACTGGTAGGCTTCCAAATTTCTTTAAAATTGTAACTATATCAATATAATATTGTGTTCAATTGATACCTATATATATAGTAGTGTTTCATTTTAATCACAGATTTGGGGTTTTTTAATCAGAGAATTTGCAAATTTTTATCAATTTGATTTTTAAAGAGAAAACCAGGTTTCCTGCTTATTTGCTTATGTTTTGTATCAAGTTAGTTGACTACAGAGCCTGATGAGAACTAAGAAAAACTCAGTGCTTGCACAGGACTGGACTCAGACTGATTCAGATTCTTGCAATGTGAACACCTCCTTAAATACTAAATGAAATTCAGACTAATCCACATGGTTTCCACCTGAAACCATAAATCCTGGTGTTTGCCCAAGATTAAGCCCAAGCTAACTGAAAGACTCATGGACTTTTGGGAATTCTTTGAGATAGGGCCTCTCTTTTACTATACCTTTTTATAATACCAAGCACAATAACAGCAAGCACAAAGGAGCCTCAGGCTGATTGGTGCTTAGTTGATATTGCATTAGATATATTATAAAATAATAAGTTGTAATTAATCCCAGCCTTTGGGTTGAGCTGTATTGCTCAGACATCATGGTGATGAAGACCACCTGGATAGACAGACAGTCATACCTATGGATGTCTAGTGTACCACCACTGTACCCTGGCCCTAGTTTTAATAATGAAACCCAAAGCTCCATTGAGAAGATCTGGTTCTTGATTTCATTAATACAGCTCTCTTTGCATATGTTACACTTTGAAAAAAAGTATCTAACTATTCTAATAAAGGAATTGGCCTTGAAATAATATCCGCGGTTCTGGCAGTATGACTTCCCCTTCCACAAATTATTGCACATAACAGTAAGATTGGTCTGGACAATTTTTAAGCTTAATAGATTTCCCACCCTCCTCTCTCACCTGCTGTGAGAAAAGACTCAGTTCCAAGCAGGACAACACTGCCAAATCTAATGGAAAAGGGGCAGACATCAAAGTCCCTCATTTTTATTTCTTCTTGGCAGTTGCTCTGCACGGGGAAGCAAACTGTTGTTTGACTATATGGCATATTGAAGCCAAACTTGTTCAGAAACCCTTACCGCAGAGGTGGTTCACTCATTTATTGCAAAAGTAATCCTCCTATTTCATTGAGTACTCTTCATTTAGCATGGGACAGAGACTGTGTGGTTCAAATACAAGAGGCAAACTAGATCAGTGTCAAGGTGGCAATAAGTTATGACTCCTGTCTCATTAGAATAACTTCAGCAAGTCCTGGGAGTGAGAAATCGGAGGCTGGTAAATGAACAAGGAATTAAAAAGAGACATGGATCTTCATGAGAAAATGCAGCAATCCAGCTCAAAGTACATAGCATATCATTCAGTAATACAGCAGGTCTCCAAACACAAATGCACACAAACCTTACTGGCACACGAGCTGATATTTTGGTGGGCTGCCTGTTTTAGCTTTCTGACTCAAATGCACAGCTCAGTCATGGGATGTACTTGGTAGCCACATTGGTCTGAGACAAAAAGAAATGCAGAAATCTAGAACTCTTGGTTCAGAGATGAAGGTAATCAGGATTTGTAGTAGAAATAATATCTTTTATTAGACCAACGAGCTTTTTGCAAAAAAAATTCTTTAATTGCAAGCTTTCAGGCACAAATACCCTTCATCAGGCATTGGAGAAAAGATTGTAATTTTTTTTTCAAAAATCTTGTTCGTCTAATAAAAGATATCATCTTTACTACGAGTCCTGATTGCCTTTTCGTCTAGACCAATATGGCTACAACCTGGATATCTGGTTCAGAGGTGACATCTTTTATTAGACCAACTGAGAAATCACAAAAATATTGTCCTTTTTTTTTCAAGCTTTCAGGCTCATATGCCTTTCATCTGGCTCAGGGAAAATTAAAGATGGTAAAAAGTCCCCATAGGTAGGAAATAAACATTTTTGCATAGAGGAAGCTGAGATGAAGGCCTGTTCTTCTGGGTCCATGTGAGTGTTTTTGTGAGTTGCTCTTTGTTGTGCAGATCAAGCCTGAATACATCCCCGAAACATGGAAGATGCTGAATGTTAGCCGCTTTTGGATTTTAAACTTCATTGCTGAACAACAAGAAAGATTTCTGCTTTCCATCTGAAACCACTAGGGAAGGAATCCCTCCTGATCTGCGCAACAAAGAGCACCTTACAAAGACACTGTCATGGACCCAGAGGGACAGACCTCAAACGTCAGCTTCCTCTGTGCAACAATGATGTTTGTTTCCTACCTATGGGGACTTTTAACCATCTTTAATTTTCCCTGAGCCTGATAAAGTGCTTGTGAGCCTGAAAGTTGGCAGAAAAAGACTTTTTTTTTGTGATTTCTTAGTTGGTCTAATAAAAGGTATCATCTCTGAACCAAGAGTTCTAGATTTTTGCAGCTCAGTCATGGCAACATGAATAACTAGAGTTTCCCCATCCCACTGTCTTAACTTCTCTTCATTCTTCCTGTTTCCCAGTCTCCGGTCCTGTCTGCCACTTTGACACTGTCCTTTTTTCCTGCACCTTTGTTAAGTAGACTGCTTCATGCTGTCATGGTAAATGAGAGTAGCCTTTACAGCCAAATATTTCTGCTTGCAAAGAGCCATCTTCTTTGTCTCAAGGCAATGGAATAGGTGGATGTGTGAAATCCCTATGAAATTAAATGAGGACTTGGACACAGAACAGGTTTATATCACTATAATTAGTCTTTGCACCATCACTCACTCACTATCACCAGTCTATGTGCCTCAAATCCAGGGTAGAGTAGTGCCAGGAAAAATCTGTAGTAAAAATACACTTGTGTAAGTATCTTATGCCTGCTTCCATCTTGGCATAGCTATTTGCTATTGGCAGGTAAGTTATTACATAGTTCTCTAGCACATAATGACAAGGCTCTATGATTGTGCCTACTGTAGCTGTTTGTCTTCTTTGGAGCCTGGTTAATTTATGCTGCTATGTTGTGCGCTTTGAGTTCAGGATGGTGTTGCTGGATATTCAGTTTTGCCAAACTGATAGACTTCTGTTTGCAGTCATGCACAAGAATATATTAGTGATTGGGTCTTTTCTACTGATTTCTTTGGATGCAAACAGATATCATATTTATCTTGGGGTAAACCATTTTAATCATACAGATATCCATGACAGTGATCCTGGAATAAATCCTAAGAAATGTTTCCCAGATAAGAGGTAGTAGCAGTTTATTCTGGGCCATTGCAAAGTACACCTGTACAGTTATCCTGGGATTGCATCATGGTATCAAAGGCAGAAAAGTGGCACTTCATTCAGTTGCTCATTAAACTAAGATTAGAAGGGTTATGTGTGAACATGCCAATCCTGGGATATTTTTGTTCTGGGACAAACATGGGCACAACTTATCCAGAGACAAATGCAACTTCCATTCCTAGTATTTTGGGTAAGACTAGATCTGCTGATCCTCAAAGAATGAGACACCGTTGGCATTTCCTATGCTATCAGATAATACCGTGTTAGTAACACTGGTAAAAATCAGAACATGCCAGTGTAAACATAACTGAACTTGCAAAAACTGAAGGTCATTTTTAGATCTGAAAATACTTTTTCTTGAAGCCAAGTATAATCACATTACAGTCTTTAACTTCAATAATGACAGGCTCATTTTGGACTCTCATGGCAGTTACCAGAATTGCACTTAGGATAATAATGTACTTTAGCACCAGAACAGATGGGGAACTGATTTTTTTTTCCCCATGGGAAACCTGACATAAAAACTAAAATTCCAAATCAGAACAAAAGATGGAATCTAAGGCTTTCTATATACATGCTTTGGAGTGAGGTTGGGGGGTGTTTTAATTAGAGTGGTTCCTGGACAGCCGCTCTACTTAAAATGGCTCACCATCATGTGTATTAAGCCCCCACATGTTTCAAAATGGCCACAGGATGCTTTATCTAAAGCTCATTTGACAAGGTTTAAATAAGGTGCCCTTATGGCCATTTTGAAATGTGCGGGGCCTTAATACACCTGATGGTGAGGCAATACTGGAGTGTTCTAATTTGACTGTGAAAGAGCACGTCTATAGACACCCTACAATTTTCCGCAAAATATTTCAACAATTTTGAATGAGGGGCCTCAAATGTTATTTCAATAGTACAGTAACAACTTGATTTATAGCATTGTTCCAGTAATTTTTACTTGTATGTTATATTAAAATAGTAAAGATATTATGCACACCATTATTATATAAAATCTACTAAAATATTTTAATATTCTTTAAAAACAAAATAAGATGAGTGCTGACACACAACTTTTTGGGACTTTTCATGGAAAAATGTCAAAACTCACACACTCCAATGAAACATTGTATTTGAATAAAGATGCATTTTTTAAGTTGAAAATTATGGCATTGAAATTTTTTGACCTTCTCTGTTTCTCATTAGCTTCTGTGGGGTATTTGCAGAGTAAGGCAGACACTGAGAGGATCTGGCTTTCACATTATCATCTCAGCCTGGAAATGTCTTTTATCTGTGCATCATTGCAGTTAGCATGATTTTGGGTGCTACATTATTATATAGTAAATAGTAACGCTCTCAGCTCTTTCACCACTGTTACTTCTCCCAAGCCCCTCCTATGTTCTTTTTTTCCCCCCTGATCTCTCTTTCCCTAATTCCTGTCTGTCCCCTCCCTCCACCTTTTGTTCTTTTACCATTTTGCAGTCCTTGAATCCCAGCCCTGTCGCCAGACAGTTTGTCCTCTGCTGTGCTGAATGGGCACTTCAAAAGGCTGTATGCCTCCTGTCAGGAAGTGACTGCTTATTTCACACACAAAGAAGAGCATCAATTCAGCGCAGCAGGGGAAATTATAGAACACAGCCTGGAGGGGAGGTCGATGACACAGAATACTGTTCTGGAGCATCTTGACTTCATTTAACCTCTTAATAAAACTAGGTTAAGGTATCCTAATCATAAAGACCGTGTGAAAAGGGTATAGTAACAGTGGGGAGGAGGCTCTTCAGGCGGGAAACATACCTCTCATAATGCACAAAGAAATCCTTCCTAATGCAGAATTCCCATTCCCACTGTGTGTGGATACCCACATTTTTGTCAATGTCAGTGATTACGACATTGATTTTTGTCAATGATTATGGCTAGTCTGAGCAGTCAAACGTAAAACTACACACTTTCCACTTACAATTAGGTTGCTAGGGGTGTGACTGCTTTGAAGATATCCTTCAAGGAAAATGGGGCTACAAAGTAATATGCATAACACTCAGCAGAGGGAGGGAGAGAGAGATAAGCCACTTTTTTTCTGAAAAATGGATACCTCCACATCCAAAGTCCTTTGCCAATGTTTTCTATTAAGCCTAAAAATGGTGGAGAGAAAGCTGTGTTTCCCCTGTTTCATAAAGGGGAACATTGAGGCACTTAGAAAAGTGCCTTGGTTGAGTTGAGTCCTGAGCTGGTATGAAAGTAGAACATTATCAAGATTGCCCCTAAATTTGAATGCACAATGGTTCTGCACCAACATCATGACAAACATTAAAAGCAAAGGCTGCTGTTTTAGTCGCACCAACCCAGCAGCACTAGTTACTGGAGTTGCCCCAATGAAGTAACAAGTGATATTTTTACATGTGACATACTGTGTTCCAGTAAAGCTGTTTGAGTGGGATTTTGTAATACATTATCTTAATCAGCTACCATAAAGCAGCAACAGGACTTACATATTTCATAGCCACTTTAGATTATTGAAAGCTCACAGTAGGCTGAAAGAGCACTTACAGCTCATCAAATTAAGCAAAAATGTACAAATTAAGTACAATCAAGCCTACAAGTCATTGCATTATAGGGAAAAAATTTAGCAAGACTTCAAGGATGAGGCATTAAAACATACTTTTCAATGTGCTTGCAAGCAATGCTATTCCTGTCTGAAAAAATATAATAAATATACCACTACACCACACCTTGTTTGAGGTAAGAGCTATTCACACACCTCTTTCAAAATAAAACCACAATTTTTGCCATTATTGATTACTAAATTATGTCCAAATACAGTTATTTATTATTCACATACTGCAGCTGATGTTGTGTTTGAAGTCCACCATATGAGTTAGGTCATATATATAGTTCATCAAGTACTGTTCCCACTCCAGACCCTGAATATGATACCAGAAGACCGTCTCTTTTGGCACCAAATGGAACAGAAGTCCTCCTACTTTCTGGAGTCAGAACCCAAACTCAAAGAATCAAAGAGCTGTTTCTAGCAGCTGTTTTGTGTATAATATTTAGCAACAATAACCTTGACTCAAGATTGGGGCCCTAGAAACATCTGTAATATAATTAGTATTAATATCATTAGTTATACTAATAACTAATATCAACCATCAGCTGATTCTACAATCAGCAGGTGCCTGCTTATTTTTAAAAAGAAAAAAGTTTAACTACTGGAGTGAGAATGGTGAGACGAGAACATTTTGAGTCAGCAGTGAGAGTAGCAGGTTCTAATGGGAGAGAAAGGAGGAGCAAAGATGTAGGGAAATAACAAAAAGCAACCAATATTTTATTTTATATTGGTGTATACAGAAAGTATCAGAAAAGGGTCTTAGCATGACTATGGCCTTTAGATACTACAATTAACTAGTTACAGCAACCACAAACAAAAAAAAAAAATTCCTGGAAACTATTTGGGGAGAAAAATAGGAATCATGAAAACACTGGTAAATTTTAAAATAAGTCTACAAATAATTCTTGCACAGACAACAAACAGCTTAAACTGATCTGATGTTATTCTTGACAAGTAGTCACATATAACTTCTTCAGCACTAAGCTGTAGAAATGAGTTAGCAGTTTTTCAGCAAGAATTATGGTGTTTAAATGTTACTGCCTTCACAGATGCTAAGAGTTCAGTACAGGCAGGACCTTAGACATGGGACAATCAGTTCACAAATCTACTAAAGAGTCTTCATATGAAGGATGCAGGCAATGTAAAAATCTGGTTTTACAGCCATTCCTAAGACTGGGAGTCCTGTTCTCTAAGGAAGGTGGGAGAGGGCAGGGTGGGAGTGGGAAAGAGGAAACTCTTGCAAATGATCAATTATAGTTCATTAACAGCGGAAGTCGTGAGTTCCTACAGGTGAGTTCCTACAGGTTTCTTCATGTTGTCAGATTACCCCAGAAGAATGTCATTGAAAGGTATGTTCAATATTAGGATAACTGGCAGTAGACAGCATTTGTCTTTCTTTTGATTTTTGGTCCTAATAAAGGATACACAAAAACCAGGTGTGTCTTTGTATCTTATCTATTCCTTCCGTTTTTCTAAGTTTTTTTTACTGGTGCTTAAAATAAAATGTTCTAGGTCATTAATCATTGGGTAGTTGTGGTATTTTTGTTTGCTCTTTAAAAAATCCATTTTAATGTTATGAATTGTAAAGACATTTGATCACATCAATAGGGCTAGGTACAGACAATCAAAAAGCCCAGGGTGGAATCACTCAAATCTATGTGTGTTTCTATAAGCAACATAGAATAGATCAGGAGCAAGCAGAACACATGTATGCCCTTAGGTGGGAGGGAAGGAGCGGGGGCATGCAGACTGCCTGCACTGGCCAAGGCCAGCAGGTTGGCAGTGCTCAATCTTACCTTCCAGCATGATTCATGGCCTCCCCAGTCTGCCGGAGATTGCCAAGCACTGCCGAGTGCCTCTCCCCCTCTGCACCCCGCCATCAGCAGTCAGCATCAGTCTGCTCCGTGTCACTGTGCCTGCTTGTGCGGGGGAAGAGGGACTCCTGAGTGGGCTCCCACACACCAACCCAGGAACCCCCATGCCTCCACAAGCCAGTGCAGCACCAGGGAGGTGGGCAGAGCCAAGAACCACCCCCCTTCCTGTCAGGGGTGCAGGTGACTGGGCGCTCAGCTGGAGCAACTGAGTGCAGCTCCCTGTCAGGGGGAGCCAGTGGGGGCCTACAAGGGCACCTGGGATGCTGGGACAGTGACCTAACTTGATTCATGAGTGGATCTGGTACTGAAGTTTGATTCACCAGTCAAGTTAGACTGATACCACATCAATCTTAGACCAGGATCTGCCATTTTTAAGCCAGTCTGCATGCTCTAAACTTCTGTTATGGGCATAGTCCTGTTTCTGACCACTTAAACCAGAAATGGTTTAATGTCTGTACCTGGCCTAGGAGTCAAATTCAGACAACAAAACAGAGAATTCTTTTGTTCATCATGTATTCCTACTAGAGAATGCAGTGGACCAAGCATTTCAGTTCTTTGGAAGGGAAGACCTGTGGAGTATGGAGGAGACTCCAACCCTAAGTGCACTGAATTTATGGTAGGTAGCTCAGCAGGTTTTGCAATTTAAGAAAATCTGGCTACTGTTAATTTTACTAGAAGCTAAAAGACACCACAAGTGGGTTGCCCCTTTAATCATGTTTATTGAATTTGGGCATTCCATGAGAATTTCAGAAATTTCCCTTAGTGGATAGGGACAGACATTACACATAAACTGGTTTAAGTGATCAGAAATTGGTTTAAACAGACCAGACAGAACAGACATTCAGTGCACATAAGCAAGTTTCAAAATGGGCAAAACCAGTTTGAGATAAACCTGGTTGAATGTAGTATCAGACTTAACTGGTTTGGCTCAAACTGGTTTATACAATGCCTGTTTCAGAACCCTTGCTGATTTAAGATAAACCAGACACTCCCAGTATCCCGGCATGCTCTCTTGTCTGGATGGGGCCCCCTCTGCTCTCCAGTTGGAGCAGGGACTGGCCCTAGCAGAGATACTGGCCAGCATGGCCTCGTTAAGGCAAAGTGGGCAGGGAGTGGTTTCATTCTTCCCTCCTTCCCCTCTTCTCCCACTGCAGCCCTAGTCAGCCTGTCTGCTGGAGAGCAGAGGGGAGGGAGCTGCAGCAGTGGCCCCTGGAGCTGGCAGAACCCAGCTCCAGGGCAGGGATGGAGGGAGGAATTAACCCTTCTCCCTGCTCCCTTCACCTTAACAGGGCCATGCTGTGTAGGTTGTCCCACAGGGTTGGGAGGGGGACTCTGTTCCATGTTGGAGAGGACTCTTTCCACTGCTTCTCCTCCTAGGGTGGGGAGGGGGATTCTGTGAGGTGCTGGATGGGAACTCTTCTTCCTCCTCTCCTTCCCCCCCCTGCCACTGTAGGGCTGTGGGGGGGGGGGGCTCCATGTGATGTTGCCCAGCCCCAGAGCCAGGATGGGGGCAGGAGCAGGGGGAAGCTCTGTTCCATGCTGGGGGGAACTCTTCCCCCTCCACTTCCTCCCCCCAGAGGGGCAGTGGGAGCATGGAACTCAGCTGAGCTGGGTGTGGGTGTGTGTGGGTGGGGGGTGTAGGAACCCCACACACTCCCCCTGCATGGTGTGCAGCTCCCACTGCCTGGCAGCAGCAGCAGGCAGGGAGTTCATGGTGCTTGTGAACAGCACAGGCATGGCTCCAGCCAGTGCAAGGAGGAGTGGAGCCTGCCTTATCCCTCTGGCTCTGAGCCTGAGCCTGCAGTGGGACAAGCCCCGCACTGGAGTCAGTGGCTTCCTCCACTCCCCACTGTGCAGGTCCTGCCTCACTCCATGCCTTCCCACAGAGTTCAGTGCCAGGCTTTCCCGCTGTTACTGAGGAGCTGTAGGCACAGCACGGAGCCATGGGGATAGAAGTGGCCAAGTAGGCTGCATGGGGCTGTGCTCCTCACCCCTCATGCAGTGCTGGCTGCCTCTATTGTAAGGGCTCTGTGCCGCACCTGCAGCTCCACACTCGCAGTGGGGAGACCTGGTGCTGGACTCTGTGGGGAAGCAGGGGGTGGAGCTCACTCCACTCCCAGCAGAGTGTGGGACCTGCACAGCAGGGAGCGGGGCACGTGGCTTCCCCCACTGAAGGCTCAGGGAGCAGAACTGCAGGGATAAGGCAGGTTCCACTCCCTCCCACCATGCAGCACTGGCTGGAGCCATGCCTGTGTCGGACATGAGCACCCTGACCTCCCCACCTGCTGCTGCTGGCAGGCAGTGGGGGCTGCACACCATGGGGGGAGTGTATTGGGGGTCCCTACAACCCCAACCCACAGACACCCACACCCTCCTCAGCTGAGCTCCATGCTCCCGCTGCCACTCTGGAGGAAGGAGAAAGAGGGGGAGGAGTTCTCCCTAACAGGGAACAGAGCCTCCCCCTACACTGGCGGAGAGGAAGGAGGGGAGAGAGTTCCTCTCTGGGGACGGACAGCCATGTGTGCCCAGATTGCTCCCAGCTGTCAGGAAGCCTCTGGGGCAGGCCTGCTGGGACCTGGCCATTCACACCCCACCCCCAGCTCAGCTTCCCTGTGGAAGGGAGGACAGCTCTAGCACCCCTGGGCTTCTGGCTTGAGCCACTTCAGGCATGTGCTGAATGTCTATCTACTTGCAAACCAGTTCACTTTCTGCAGGTTAGACTAACCTGCAAAGACTGAATCAATTCAGACTCAGGCTTTTTGATAGGCCTGTGCGAATAGGGAAGTATTTGATTTGGATTCAGATTCAGCCAAATTGGAGGACAGTGATTCAATTTGGTGATTTGAATCGCTGTCCCCATTCAGTTCAGCTGAATAAGAATCAGTGAATTAGCACTGATTCGATGATGATTCAGAGATTCAGATTGGCCGGGGAAAGGCCAGTATCCTGTGGCTCCTCCAGCTGTGCCTGCCTCTCCCCAGGTGGGGGATGCTGTGGGAGAAGCCCCCATGCCTGCCCTGCCTGGCTCCACCCCCCACCCAGCCCCAGCCTAGTACCAGTACTTAAAGGGAAAAAAAAGCCCAGCACTCACCAGCTGTGATCATGGCTTCTGAGTGCTTATGGCAGAGCGTCCCCATGCAGCACGGGGTAGTGGTGGGCAGTGAGGATCATCCCCCTCACTTGCCTAGCAGCTGCCTGTCGCATTGTGTGGGTGCAGCTTGGTTTGGCAGGGTGCCATGCACTGTCTGGGAGCTGGGGTGGCTCCAGCAGTTACACAGAGCCTGGAAGCACTCAGCCTCAGTAGCCCCAGCTACCAAACAGTGTGCAGCTCCCTGCCAAGTCGTGCTGCACCCATGCCATGAGGCAGCTGCTACATGGGTGCCAAGCAGGGATGGGTGATCCCTGCTGCCCCCACTGTGCAGAGGGATCTGCCACAAGCCCTGAGAGGCCCTGATCCCTGCTGCTGCAACTGGTGAGTCTGGGGCCTTTTTTTTTTTCTTTTAAAGTGCTGGGAGGCTGGGGCCAGGCAGGGGATAGGGCCAGGCAGGGCAACCATGGTGGCTTCTCCCATGGCTCCCCTTCCCTGGAGAGAGGCAAGCACAACCAGAGGAGCTACAGAAGAACCTGCAGCCACCCATCTGTGCCTGCCTCTACCCGGCCAAGCTGAATCTCCAAATCTCTCCAAATATTTTCTGAATCGAGCCGGAGGCTTTGGATTACATTTGGACCTTTTAAACGGTCTCCCAATTTGATTCAGATATTTGGCTGCTGAATCGGGCTGAACCTGCCTTATCCCTGCAGTTCTGCTCCCTGAGCCTGCAGTGGGGGAAGCCACTTGCCCCACTCCCTGCTGTGCAGGTCCCACACTCTGCTGGGAGTAGAGTGAGCTCCACCCCCTGCTTCCCCACAGAGTCCAGCACCAGGTCTCCCCACTGCGAGTGCGGAGCTGCAGGTGTGGCACAAAGCCCCCACAATAGAGGCAGCCAGCACTGCATGGGGGGTGAGGAGCACAGCCCCATGCAGCCTACTTGGCCGCTTCTATCCCCATAGCTCCGTGCTGTGCCTACAGCTCCTCAGTAACAGCGGGAAAGCCTGGCACTGAACTCTGTGGGGAGGCATGGGGTGGGGCAGGACCTGCACAGTGGGGAGTGGAGGAAGCCACTGACTCCAGTGCGGGGCTTCCCCCACTGCAGGCTCAGGCTCAGAGCCACAGGCATAAGGCAGGCTCCTAAATTAAATCAGTGACCAAAGCTTTGCACAGCCCTACTTTTTGAATGCCTGTTCCTAGTCAATGTTGTTTCAGTACAAATCTTTGGCTGCCTGGGCTCTTTACTTTTTGCTCCCTCTGTAATAAGATATGAAGCAAGGAAAAATAGTGAAGGTTATACATCCATACATAAAACATATATTACTCACACACATGCACACACATATATATATGCCATCCATGGATTGCAGTCTATGGTGCCATCTGGTGGAAAGAAGTCAATAGCATCTTTCCTTATACATTAAAAAATGCCAGTGCAGGTAACTAAAACACAACGAAAGAGAAGCAATAAATGTAGTCCAAAGATGAGAGGGCTCTGATCCATGTTATTTACAGATGCAGAACATGGCATTAATCAGGACATCAGTTCTATTCAGCCTTAAATACTAAGCCTTCTCACCTTGACTTTCCCACACTATCAAACTCTTAGACATTGCTCAACAATCCTTGATGAATTTCTGAAATCCAGGAATGGTGAAAATGGGTTAGAGACAAATTTAAAGAACTTGTTGCATTTCTAACTGTCCTAGCCTAGCCTCTCTCCCTTCTTTCTAGTTTGAAATATCTCCGATTTGCTAACAATAGCAGGCATCTTAATTCTTAGTAAAGCAAGACCCAATTTAGAGTTGAATATTTGTATTCTAACCAGATTAGATTTGTGCTAATTTTTTCACTGTCATCGTGGGTGATACCCCTTAATTTCTGTTAGTAGGTGCTGTTTTAAGGGTGGAAAAGAGGTGCTGCTGGACACTAATTAGCTATGTTTTCAAATTATTCAGGATGAAGCCATCATTTTTGCTGTGAAAATTAGGCATTTGATTGTGAAGATAACCTTGCATTTTTTAAAAATATAATTATAAGTGAGACAGTAGTTTGGTGAGGGAACACTCAAATATCCAAGAATAATGTCTACTTCAGAACACAATGAGCAAAGAAGGGAGTTACTAGGAATACATTAAGGGCATAATTCTGCACTTAGTTATTCAGGGAGCAGATAGAAATAACTATATTACACTCAGTGCAGCTGCACTGAGGTAACTGATGGAAATGAGACTAGAAAAGAGCTTAAGAAAAGGGTTTCAGGGTTGTTGTTTTTTTAAAAAGGATAGCAGAATGCAGAATAATTATTGATAGGCAAAGACTGAGTAGTATAAATACACTAGAGAGAAAGTAGACTCTCTCCTTTTAGAACTGACTCGAAATATTTCAATCTCCATATTGGCAAGGGAAGAAACTGAAAATCTTCATTTAATCAAATACATGTTTTTAAAAGGCCAGGCCCTAGGACTGTTGCATCTTAACAACAAGGAAAAGCCCAATGACCAGTTGGAAATGATAGAGATCTTGTCAGCACAGCTGCTGGCAAAAGGTAAGTGAAGAAATACTTTGGGAAGCCTGGAGTATGTATAGTACAAATGACCCCCCCCACCCCCCTGGATGCTTTGACTATGAAGTCATCTGCCTCAAGTGTAACTGCCAGAAATGGATCCATTTATCCTGCCATTTGATTCCGTTTCCTGATTCCCTGATGCATCAATATAAGCACAATACCTACTTTTGCTTCCTTGCTCACTTCTTTCTATCCAATTTCTCTACTCCTTCATTCGCCTACTCACCAGCACCCTCTGTTTCTCCTTCCCATTTTATGACTTGGACATAACTCTCACCCCTATGACACCTTTCACCTTAGTTCAGAAAACAGGCAGTGTACCAAATCTGTTTCATTAGATAAAATTCCCATTCACTGCTATGGAGTTTTGCTTGGATAAGGAGTGAGTAAAAATTAAATGAGGATCTCAGGTTTTGCCCCTGGCTAAGTTCACATTTAAATATCAAATTAAGTTGACTTACAACCCTAATGCCACAAAACAGAGAGAGTGCAAATACTAGCCAACAAATAAAAGACCTCAATTTCTCCATCGTCTTACATGCATAACTATGCCCAACATTCCCATCTGTTTTGCTGGAAGTTAAAGATTTTTCCTCTATCCTGTGAAGTCAGTGGCAAACCTCTTATCTGCCTTCACTAGATGAAGAATTGGATTTCTCATGTACTGTAACCTACAGATTTCTCTTTCTCCTATACATCTTCACTTATTTTAATAAAAGAAGAAGTTAGGCCAACTGAATAACAGAGTATTGGTACAATAAGAGCTGGTTTAAAAAAATCAATTTTGATTTTTTTAATATAATTTTGGGAATTCTTTAATGAAAATATGGCCATCTATCTGCCTGGAGAGACAGGTGAAAAGAATAGGTTAAAACTCACCATTTTTCAACAAAATGGGACACACATTTTACAAAAATCTTTCCCCATTTTCTGACCATCTGTTACCACGATTCTTGCCTCCACCTTTTAAAAAGATTCTTAGCATATTCTTTTTAATTTTCCACCAGATGTGCTAAAATTAGAAACAATTGCTGAGGTTGGGGGGGGACTCAGTAAGTTCAATAACTAATTTCTTAAAGACCCTGTGATGTGCATTATTACTATGATTAATTACTCCTATTATTTATGCAGAACCATAAATGTGCAAGAGTTCTTTAGAAAATAAATAAAAGACCTCAGTTTCTGCCATGAAGAGTTACAATATGAGAACAGCACGGATTTGTAAAGAGCAAATTGTGCCAGATAAACAAACACATTGCAAAACTGTGAGTCTGTTCCTGCTCCCTGCCATTGGGAATCTTGCCATTCACTGTAATGGGAGTAGGACTAGCTTGTTAGTGGGTGGAAAGAAAGCAAGGCATGAAATGTAATTAGAATTTAATAAGATAACTGACTCACTTCCTCATAAAGCCTTGAAAAATCCATTTAAGTCAGTTTGGTTATGAGCACTCACTCACCTGGATTGAAATCCAACAAAGGACCAGCAAGAAAGAGTTAATAATAAATGACAAGGTGTCATATTGTTTTAGCTCCATGGGTTTCTCTGCTGTTTCATGAAGGAAAAATATCACCAGCAATTGAAGTGGAAGCCATTTTCTTTTGGGGTGCAGCTACCAATCAGTGTAGTGGCTCAAGTCTGAAAGGTGGAGACAGTGCCATAGCAACAAAGTTTGGTGCCCAGGGCAAAGCCCATAGCTGCAGCCCACCCTTGCCCCACGTACAGATCTGGGGGGCATGTGTCCCCCCCATGCTTGCCCAAGAGTGCATGTAATGGTGGGAGCTGCCCTTCCCCTGTTCCCGTGGCCCCCCCCCCCGAAACGAACCACTTGTGGCTCTGTCCCATGCCCCACCCTGGCTGGGCAGTGTCTATTGATGCCCCTTTGCTTTGGCACCTGGGGTGGTCACCCCACTTGCCTCCTCCCACCCCCCCTTGCTACGGCACAGGGTGGAAAGTAAAACTAAGATTAAATTAATCTTGAGCATTAATTATATAGACAACCACCATGGGCATGTGCAAACTTGGGTATGGCAATATCTACCTTTGAAGTTAGCACATATTAATGGTACATGATAGCTGGGCAGCTAAAGAGACTGTAGGCAGTAGTGTAACTAAGGGGATGGGGGGAAGAGGGCCAACATGAGGTGATGGAGAGGTTCAAAAATAGTAGCTGCCACTGCTGCTGACCTGACATACTACCAGTGGCAGCAACTTGGCCACCTGGCTCTATGGGGACTAAATGACCCTCTTCTGTGCATTTTGTTTGTGAGAAACTGGTTTATGTGAGAAAATTCTGTGCCATGCTGGCATGCGAGTCCGAACCAATTGCATCCTTTCAGTGTGTCAGATAATTTATAAAGGTCAAGAAAAAAAATGAATAATGTTGGAAAAGCTGTTCAGCCAACAACATTTTTTTAAATTAGGAAAGCATATAAATTGAGATGAAGAAAACCAAATTTCACCTTAAAAAACTAGTGGGTCTGGCAAGAAGTAATATCAATTGTAATAAGGTGAGGCCTGGCTTAAAAAATGTATTGCTTTGTCCATTTGGTGCCCACTTTATACAAAGCATGCACCCAAAGGGTAGGAAACACTTGCGTTTGGCACAACTTTCGCACTGCAAGCTTTCATAGGACGGTTTTTGGAAAGCTAAGTGTTTTTGGAAAGTCCTAACAAGTGCTTGTATTCAGCTATGTATATATTCAGCATGAAGCTTACCCTCTGGGGCAGAATGCAAGATGTCAGAAACTGCTCAAAGGTGGAGCCACAACCAGGCCACTTGTGGAACTTACTGTTATTGTCTCTGTTCATGAGAATCTCTTGCATTTTACAATGTCTTAAACGAGTTAGCTTTTGTTTGGAATCTAATCCCTTCTGGGTCAAAAATGGTTACCTGAGAGTCCCAAACAAAGCTCCTCCATCTAGTAGCATAGCTAAGAGATGTGGCAGGGCAAGGGAGGCACTAGCCTCTGGAGCTGAGTGTCTGGGGCTGGAGAAGAGGCAAAAATAGCAGCTGCTGAGCTTGTTGTTACCCCTTGCACTGCTCCATGCACTGTCACGGGCAAGAGTTTAGCTGTGCCCAGCTATGCATCTGCCGCCATCCTTTCCTATCTGGGTTGCTGTCTGCAGGTCTTTTTAACACTAGGGGTGTTATTCATGTGCTCCAGGCGTGTGTGTGTGTGTGGGGGGGGGGGGCTTTAATTAGAACGGCTCTGAGAGCTGCTCTAATTAAAGTGCCTGGAGCATCTCATGTATCAGTGTCCCCTCACTGAAAAATGGTGGTGAGGGCACTTTATCTCCCACCACCATTTTTCAGCAGAGAGATGTTGATACATGAGATTCTGGAGTCTGCTGGAATATGGTATGTGCTGGAGCAGCCTTGTTGCTCGTGTATAGGTGCCCTGTAAGTTTTGCCTCTATGTACAATGTTTGATGGAGGCAATCGTTCAGTCAGCACCTTTTACATGTTTCTTCGGGTTTCATTCTTAAGACATGCCCTTGATTTTTCCATCTTTTTTCCCTTTTTTCCTTAGCTATAATTACAGTAAATGTGCCTGTGTAATATCAACTGACATTAAATGCTTTTCTCTTTAATGCCAATTGAAAATCAGTTCTGTTTCCTGCTCCAAAGAGCACTTTCTTGTTAGTAATTGCACATAATACCAGCAGGGTAGTTCAGTTAGCTGCAGTGCATAGAATGCTTGCTTCCAGGGCCTGACAGAGCTTCTTAGAGGCTATATTTGAGATACACTACTGTGTTCACTATTCATAGATAATTTGAATAATTTTTAAGTACATATTTCAGGCTGAAAGCAGAAATGTCTGAAAGGATATTGCAGAGCAGAGGGAAAACAATGGAACGGGATATCACTCAAAAAATGCAGCAAGGAAAGGAAAGCCAGGGATTTTTCTAGTATGAAATTACAGCATGGATTCAGAATTTTGTCTGGTCGTACTGTTCACTGTGGTGGTCACTGCTTACGGAGGATGAAAGTGGAATATGGAGTGACTGTTGTTGGACCTCAGAGCATGTTGTTAGCTTTATGGAGAGGTTCAGCATCCAAAATGTAGTCTACTCTTCTCCACAAATTATCTCTCTGGGCCATGTCCATTTTGCTAAGTGCCTACATGCCAGCTTTTTAAAGTTAGCAGCAACAAAAGCTCAGGTTCCCACTGGGTGGGTTTACATGTGCTATTAAGGCAAAGCAAGAAACTCCCGGGTGCACTGTTTGAGTGTGTATACAGGACCACAGCTGGGTCAGAGCAGCTCTTGTATGGCTCAGTGTCCTGGGGTTGCCTGCCAGCTAGCTCCCCACTGAAACACCCTTGGGCCCCAGTCAGCTGCTTCAGTGTCTACATGTGTGATGCTGCCGAGTGAAAAACTCTGCTGTGGAGTTTACTAGTTTACTCCATCCTAATAACACTGCACATATAGATGCTGAGACATTTAGTGTGGAGCTAATTAGTCTACTCCACAGTAAATGTCTTATGTAGATGAGCCCATTGGCACTTAACACAGCAGATGAAATGCACAGGCATGATTCCTGGAGTTATTTTCATACCAAGCACTTTTGTGACTAGAAGTGGGTATGTTGAAAGGACGAGTGATGCTAGCCATACGGTTGGCTTTTTATTTAGCTTCAAGTAAAATACATAATCCTGATTTCTCAGATGTTCCAAAGACATCTCTATAGCATTTCAAATATGTCCAGCCCGGACATTGTGGGGATTACGGAGACTTGGTGGG
>NW_017729006.1:9115608-9126873 GCF_001723915.1 Gavialis gangeticus | reverse complement strand
TCCCTTCCGACCCTAGAAACTATGAAACTATGAAATTTTATGACAACATTTAAAGTTTGCAGTGGGCAATTTCCAAAATGTTTTGTGCTTTTGGCATGCATTCAAATTCTCAGATATGCATCCAAGCTTTAGGGACCATCATTATTCTTTTCCTAACACACATACAAGCTCAGAGACCTGACTTCCTTATATAAAGGCACCATGACTATTCCTCAGGGAATGGAGAAAGAATTGCTGAAGGATTTTCTAATGCTGCAGTATATGCAGCAGAGAAGATATGCTGAGTTGTGCAAGTGACTGAAGATTTATGATAAAGAAGTTTAAAGATTATTCTACAAAGGTGCTATATCCAGTAAAATGTCCTGCATGGGTGTAGTGATTTATAGTCATACACACAATATAATATACCTTGAAGCCCTAGCTTACAACAGTCAATGGTACATGCATGCACAGCCCCAGTAATATTGCGTTGAAAATTAAGTTCAACCATCTTTATTGGTGTTGGCTAATAGGGCTGTGCGAAGCTTCAGTAGCCATTTCAATTTGGAGGATATTTGGCCTGATTCATCTGCCAAATCTCCAAATCTGAATGAAATTGGGAGACCCATTAAAAGATCCAAATTGAATAGGAAGCCTCCAAATTGATTCGGAGAAATTTGGAGATTCGAAAGGCTTACAGCCAAGAGAAACTGAGAAGAGGGAGGGGGTGAGCTTCTGTATATGGAAAAGGCTGAGAGAGGGGGAAAGACTGCTCTGATATTGACATCTGTAGCTGGCCAGTGACTGTGATCTTTCTCTGAGTTCCCTTCCAATCACAGTGCTCAACAACATATAAAGCTGTGTCTGAAGTGAGCTGTGCCTTTTCTGAGCTTTCTCTCTCTTGGAGTAGCAGCATCTGAAAGTCTCTGGCTTGCTAGCTCTTCTTGTAAGCTGTATCCAATCCTTTCCTATTTACCCTTGCTTACAACCCCTATTGTTATCCCTATCCATTCCTTTCAACTTATTTTTCACCCAAAATCCTTTTATTTGTTCTTGTTACTCCGTCTTGATTCTTCCCCCCCACAAAAAGAAATCTGTGTTTTCCCTGACAGTGTGTCATTACTGTGCAGGAAAGCACAACATATATTGCGCGCGCGCGCACACACACACACACACACACACACACACACACATTTTGCAGCACACCAAACATTATGAAGTGTGCTGGAAAGGCAGGTGTCAGGTCTTCTGGCAGAAGAGGGAGAGGGAGCAAAGGGAGAGCTGCAAGTTCCTCCTGCCCCAAACACAGACACACCCTCTTTCCTGACAGCGATTAGTCTTCTGCTGCTAGTGGGAGCAAGGAGGTGGTGGCAGTGCCTGCACCTGCACCTGTACCACCACCACTAACCAGCAGCAGCATGACATTCTCCACCCCAATTTCAGTTTCCAGTGTGAGCCTTCCAGTGCCAGAGGAGAAGCTGGATTTGGAAGCAGAGGAGCTGAGGGCCATAGTGAAGGAAATTCTGGGGAAGGAGGGGGAATCCAAGTTTGTGCTCCACATCCCTCAAAGTTCCCCTAGAGGCAGGTCTCCTTCTCTAGAAGGTGCTTTGGAGGAGTTTGGGGGGGCAGGTGGCTCAGCTCCTCCTGTTGTTGTGCCTCTGCTTGGCACAATGGGGGTGGGGGCTAAGGCAGGAGCCCCACCCTCAATCCAGAAGCAGGTGGGTAGTGTAGTGTGGGATAATTTTGAGGTGGCAGATGATCCCAGGCATGCTACCTGCCAGCACTGCCAAAAGCAGATTAGCCAGGGCAAGGAGGTGAAACACTTCGGCACCATGGCGATGCTGCTACATCTCAGGAGGCAGCAACCCCTTGCCCTTGTTCCTCCTCAGCCTGGCGCCAGGGGGAGCATGCCCAAAAAGAAGTCCCCCTCTCATTCCAAAGCCCCCATCCCCAAGAAGCAGAGGCAGGCCACCCTGGACTAGTGGGGAAAAGGCAGAGACAAAGAGAGGGGGGCATTCTGAAGGTGAGCGAGGTCACCCAGAGCACTGGGGAGGTGCTTGCTCTCAATGGTCAGCCCTTCTCCTTTGTTGAGTGTTCAGGGTTCATGTGGCTCGTGGCGCTCATAGCCCTATCGTACCAAGTGTCCACACATATCACCTTTAGCAGGGTGGTGGTACCCTCCCTGTATGAGGCATGCAGGAAGTACTTGAGGGAGGAGCTGCAGAAGGCAGGTCCACAGGTAGCCTTGCACTTCACATCAGACATCTGGAGCAGCTGGAGTGGAGATCATGCCTACCTCTCCCTCACAGGGCACTAGTGCAATCAGTCAGACCATTGGTGGGCTCTCCTTGAAGCAGAGGTGGTAGATGAGTCCCACACAGCAAGGGAGATCATGGTGGCCATGAACCGCATGGTGCAGGGGTGGCTTGTTGGGCAGGGCAAGCTCACTTGTGGGTTCACGGTCACTGACAACAGCGCCAATATGGTCAAGCTGGTGCATGATGCCAACTTTGTTGGTATCTGTTGTGTGACACATAAGTTCCACCCTGTAGTCAGGGATGCCTTGGAGGGGAACAGGGCTCCTGGTGACAGCGCCATTACTACCAGCCAGCTCATTTAGAAATGCAGGAAGGTGGCGGGCTACTTTCACCAGAGCATCAAAGGGGACAAACAGGCAGAGCTGAGCATCCTGTAGCACAAAATCATGCAGGATGTGGAGACTCGGTCAAACTCCACATACCTGATGCTAGACAGGCTGGTGGAGCAACAGAAGGCCTTCCATGAGATGCTCGGGGAGATTGGGATCAGTGGCCCTTTTAACAAAACAAAGTGGGATACCATCTCCCAGATCTTGGTGGTCCTCAAGCCATTCCTCAAGGCCACCAAGAGCCTCAGTGCTGGTGATGCCCTCCTTCTCCAGGTGATCCCCTTAGTGAAGGAGCTTGAGAATGAAATGGAGAAGTTCTATGGGATTGATGTTCCTGGATGGGGCAAGCTGCTTTCACCAGAGGTGCAGGCACTGAGGAAGTAGCTGAAGGAGGGCATCCAAAAATGGCTGGATCTGTTGCGGTTCAGTATGGTCCATGTGTTGGTGGGCATGTGCAACTTGAGCGTGAAGGGGATTGTCTGCAGCAGCAAAACCCTCAATCACTGGATGGAGGTGTGGGTGAACAGTCAGGGAGGCAGAAGGACAGAGGCGGGGGGCGTGGGACAGGGGGATCCACTTTCCTGTGCCAGCACTCCAACCACAAGCCATTCTCCTCCACCATAGTTGCTGCTAATGTGGGTCAAGGGCATGGCTTCAATGTAGGGGTCCAGAGGCACCAGATCCCACCATCAGGCAGGTAGCACGGAGTCCTCAGTGGTTACCTATCTCGCTGAGGACGTGGAACCAGTGCACTGCAACCCTTTGGCCTATTTGGCAACTCACATCCAGGTGTGGCAGGATCTGGCCATGGTTGCCCGGAAACAGCTGTCCTGTCCACTTACCAATCTTTCAAGTGAGAGGCTGTTCAGCACTGCTGGTGATGTTGTGACACCCCACTGCACCTCCTCAGATCCTGGTTTTGGTGGAGCAGTTGGTATTCCTGAAGGTGAACCTCCTGGTGCTGGGGTTCCCCAAGCTCCACATGCAGATGGAGTGAGTGCCACCCTCCTCACTGCCTGAAACCTGGCAGGCCTCATGCCCACATGAGGGCCTAGCATCCCTACTGCATTCATCCCACTCTGCTTTAACAGACACAAATGATGCAAGTTTTGCTTTCAACAGTTTGAGGTGCACTTTCACAGAAACCCCCACAACTATCTCCTTGAAATCTGGCACATTTCATGCCCTCAGAAGGGGCTACCAGCCTTACTGTTTTAAACTGAATCTACAAAAAAATGACAAAGTTATAGGTATTTTAGTGATTCCCCATTATAGTCTATGTCTGAATATCCAAATGGGCACCAAGGCTCCAGAGCTGAATCGGCCGAATTGAATGGGGACAGGGATTTGAATCCCCAAATCAAATAACTGTCCTTCTGAATCAGCCAAATCCAAATCCAAAGCAAATACTTGCTGCTTCACACAGGCCTATTGGCTAATATATTAATCTGAACAAGCTGAATTTTTTTTACATGTCCACACTTTCTGATAATTTAGGAAATAAAATGCACTTCAGGATACAATATTGGCTCACTTGCTGTGGTATATTACCTTAACTAGAATTTTTAATTTGCTGTTTTCAGCCAGATGACTTCCTTTATATTCTTTCTTAGAAAAACAAACAACTAACTAAACCATGAATGACACTGAGTGAATTAAGACAAACAGTAAATCTCTTTAGCATTTCAAGAACACAAAAGACACTCTGACTTCACTGCTATTAATATCTGCTGAGAGACAGAGCTGTGTTATGGAAGTCTATGAGGGGAGCGAGAGGGAGTTTACTTTATGAGATGCTTGCAGCTAAATCAACAAAAAGTCACAGTATAAAATTTCACGTCTCAAATTTCTAAGCATTTCTTACAGTTTTCAATGTAATGTGTGTATGTGTAAATATATAAATATATAGCGAATTGCGTTAACATATTGGGTAATCATTATTTACTGGACAATCATTATATAGGTGTCTGGTCATATTTTTGGAAGAAAATTGATTGGAAAGCAGAATGACAAAGAATAGGCATATAAAATAACAAAACAGGAAAGAAAAAAGTGAAGAACATTGTTTTGTAGGACCCCAATGCCTGTGAGCGATGCTCAGGGGCTTTGCTAGGTGTTGTACAGATTGTAGACCGCACAATTTATATGTGAAACAGGAATCAACATGTAGATGAAGCTAATAAATGAGATTGAAGGGGACTGGAAGGCTGAGGTTACAATAAACCAAACAGAGTTGGGTTGTAGTGCAGAGGTTTTGTTTTTGTTATTCACTGTTTCAGGGTCACAGCTGGGGAAAGTTTCTGACACTTTTTTGTGGGGGAAGGGAGATATGTTCTCTTGTATTTTTACAGGAGAAGTTGGCTAGAAACACTTAAACATATTATAATAATAAATTGATTTAATACTGCCAGGGCTGGCACAGACTGGGGGGATCACTGTTGTAATTCAATCAGATGAGCTGGAAAGAAATCCTTCGTTGTCTAGGTAGTAAAGAGTGGTAATCTTTAAGGAAAATGTGCCTAGCATTATTTATGTAAGTGATAGGGTTCAAAAGCCAAAGCAGGGAGAAAATTTGTAGTTTGTAGAAAACATTCCACACACATACAAGGGAGCAATACACTAGCTTGGTTAGCTAGCAAAGTCACTGGACTAATAATCAGAAGACATGGAATCAGTTTCCAGCTCTGTCATAGACTGACCTTTAGCCATTTCTACACAGTGGATGTAGCACTCAGCTGTGGTCCCTTCTGGCATGGCAAGCTGGTTCATGTAGGCTGCCCCCCAAATGGCAAGTAGTTTAGCTCTGTTCACTTGGCTCTGGGCAGAAACTAATTAGCATGGGAGCAGGCTAATTGGAGTCAGTCAGCAGTGTTAATTGGTTTGCCCAATTGGTTTGCCAGTGTGGGTGTAGCTATACCACTTCTGGTTTAGGAACTGGCCCATAAGGAGCAGCGTGCCAAACCTGAGGGCACTGCTGCATGCTACTGTAAGGTTGTTGAGTAGCCAGAGCCAGTGTGACTCAATCCATTAATATATTTAAGAATGAATGGTAAGCACAGGCATAATCCCACTGAAGTCCTGCAGCATTCTAACCATCAACAATAATCAAATATGGAAGTAATTCTCATAAGTAACTCTCTGATCCTTTCTACCATTGCTAATAAAGGCAATGAGACTATTCACATGCATATAGTGAAGCACTAAATTAAGTTCTTTGCTAGGACGGTGGGTAGGAAAAGGAAGAGTGGTGTCATTTTTGTCTCACTCTGTACTTCTGTGCCCAATCTGGAAAATGGAGATGATAGTACCCCCTGCCATCACAGAATCATAGTAAGTTAGGGTTGAAAGGGACCTCAGGACGTCATCTAGTCCAACCCTCTGCTCAAAGCAGGGCCATCCCCAACTCTATCATTCCAACCAGGGCTTTGTTGAGCCAGACCTTAAAAACCTAGAAGGATGGAGGGTCCACCACCTTAATAGGTAACCTGTCTCAGTACTTCACCACCATCCTAGTGGGAAAGTTTTCCCTAATATCCAACCAAAAACTCCCTTGCTGCAACTTGGGACCATTGCTTCTTGTTCTGTCATCTGTCACCACTGAGAACAGAAAAAAATCCCCTTTTTTTCCTCTTGCTGTATTTAATAATAAACTTCTGCCAGAAAATAAGCAAAATGAAGCAAGTTTGGAGTAAAAATCTTGTATTATCTGTCTTGGCAATTTAGTTGGCCAAGTCTTCAGGGCAGGGATTGTCTCTAACCACATGTATATACAGTACTTAACACAATGGGTGGGGCAACAATACTGTTTGGGGGTTCTACCTTCTTCTGTTCAATAAATAATTAATATTACATACTGGCTACCATAAAAAGCTGAAAATTCCTTTGTGAATTATAATACATGTCAAAGGGCTACTCACCTCATTTTTTCCTGTTAGAGTGACTTGTGCTCTCATTTTAGATGAGGAAATTGAGCCATGAGGCAAAGCAGACATTTATTAACAAATAATGGCAGAATAAATTACATTTATGGATCTTTCCTCATTTTTTTAATCATAAAAAATGATCCAGCAGCAGTTTGGTTTATAGCCTCTTACACTAAAGTGAATGCTGTTACAAAGATGGATATACATGACCCCACTTTGAGCACTATAGATGAATGATTGCTGTGGGTGACATTCACCATGGTTCAGACGGTGAGCACAAGGCCTGAACATCATTTAAAGTTCCAGTTTGGGCTTTTAGTTGGATTAAGTGGTGAATGAGGCATGTCTTGACTCTTTGCACAGGGGTGAATTATTCAATATGTGCATATAACATGGAATCAGTGTGCACCCCCTACACTCAGAAGGGCTCCAGAGCTCCAGGGTTCAAAGACAATACCTTCTATCAGACATGTGATGGGCAATTGCCAAGCTGCCTAATCAAGTTCTACTTGACTGCAAAGAACGTTACTCATACTGACCCATCTGAAGTGGGGCACATGAAAAAAAAAGGGACAATGTGCTATTCTTAAACCAAACATTTTCAAACTGATCCTTCCCACCCTAACCAAATCCCCCCAACATCCCTCAAGCATAATCATGAAGAAAAAAAATAAAAGTAAGAACAATGGGAAATGACTTTTTGAAAGGATGATTTGGTCCATATGTGGCAGGCAAATTGTTGCTATGAGTGATGAGATCAGTAAAGTGTAAAACTGGATCCCACAGTACACATCTGTGCCCTGACTCTGTAACATGAAAGCAAATCCACTCACCTAACAGATTTAAGGGATTCCTTTTCACTTAAGCTTTCAAACCTTTCGGAGTAGGTATTGGTGCTGTTCTGGGTTTGTGAAGTGCTGAATGGGGACCCATTCCCAACTGGGGTCTCTGCATGTTATTGTAATGTACATATTCACCGCTCCTATAGAAGTGAAAATATGAAAGCAACATAAAACTTGACAGACCCATTTGGGGCATGTAGAAATTAAATTGCAGCAAAAAGGAATAAGTGGGAGGGAAGGGTATAGGGGAATGGGGTAAGGAAGCACACCCTGGCTGTCCTGGATACTCATCACTTCAATAAAAATGTCTGCCTGCTGTGGTAGCCTGTCAGAAAGAAAAGTGAGTAACGTGGGAAGTTGCATAGCTGTCCAAAAAGAAGTGAAGTGCCAGGGCAAAAACATACCATACTTCCCAGAATGCCGAATACATTGCCAGTCACTATGCAACAAATGTGAAAGCTCAACATAGATCCTGAATTGCTCTGAACAGAGAGGAGACAATCTGTTTAAAGGAACAATATCAGCATAAAAATGTGTTTGGAAATATAGTGTGTGCATGTGAGACTGAGAGAGAGAGAGAGAGAGGGAGAGAGAGAAGACAGTAATAAGATCACGTCTAGGAACTCAGTGGGAGTTTCCAATTTCATTGTTGTTTTATGTAAGTTGGGCACTGGGTAGAATGTGATCCATGTCACTGAGGAGGTTATATCTAGGGACCTACCCAAATCACGATTGTGTGGATTTTGCAGAGGTGGCCTAATTTTGAAATTTCTGCAAAATCTGCAAGAAAAAAAACCTTACCAAAAATAAAATGCTGGCTCCCCCAGCAGGGCTGCTGCCACTAAGTGAGAAGGCAAGATGGCTGCCACCCTCCCCTTCCCTTTGGTGCTGATTGGCTGAGAGAGCTGCCTGTCATGTGGTTCTGCCCCTTCCACCAATCAGCAACGAAGGGCAGGATAGCCCTCTCAGACAATCAGCAGTGAGGAGTGAGGTGGTATGTGGAACAGCCCTCTCCACCAATCAGTGGTGGGACTACCAAGGCCCCTGTTTCAATCCAGCCACAATAAGCGCTCAAAAATAGTGGCTGACCCAGCAATCTGCCTGTGAAATCGGCCAGCTGCCTCCTTGGGGTAGGTAGACCCCCTGGTTATATCTGGTATAACTTTCTACAACTACCAGTCAGGGACAAACATTTAAAAAACTCATTGCCACAAGCTGGTATGGTGAAAAGAAAAATACCACTTGGCCCATGCCTTGCTGCCAGAGGCAGTTCTTTTGGGCAGGTGGGATGGAGAACCATTCAGCAACTCCTGTCCAGTATCAAAGCAGCTCTGGATGTGGTTGGGGAGGGGTGGTTGGGAGGGGACCAACTACACAACCTCCTTCTGCCTCTGTGAGAAGAGAATGAGAGAAAGAGAGAGACAGAGAGAATGGTGCTTTTCTCTCCTCAATTCCAGTGAGGTTATACTGGGGTAATTTGGGGAAGATTGTACTGCTGTCCTCTACTATCCATCGGTGCTATGAAAAAAGGACTTCCATTTCAGAGGCTGTTAAGTTTGGACCTGTCAGTGTGCACTGAAGTCTTTCTTTTTTTTTTTGACCAAAATGACTAAATACGTTAGTTAAATGTATTTTAGAAGCTAAGGGAATATTTTAACCAGTAAATAGGCTGCTATCTGTGAGAACAAGGAACATTTATCACCCAGCCTCTGGCTGAAAGGGCCTTTTCTGTTTAATTCCACTGTCAAGCATGTGGGTGATTTTACTTCTAAAAATGAGAAAGAGCTATGAGAAATGAGAAGACTCTGCACCTCAGGAGACCCAGTTCTTACACTGATCTGATGAGGAAGAGGGCAAACCATGTTGAAGAACTCCCCTGTATGCACATAGAGCACAGGGACTAAATGCTTCACGGAGCTTCTGCATATGTGCAACAAGAACAACCAGACATCTAGTGCTTTTCTTTATTTTTTTATTGAAAGCTTCATCAAAGAAAACAGAAGTTTAAACCTAACATCCACTGATCTACAGAAAGCCCCAGGAGTGGAAAAATGGCAGCTATTAGGGTTGTGGTACAAATGGAAAACAAAAATTAAAAAACCCCCAACATAATAGCAGTAGACATTATTCCAAGACATCAACACAAGGATGCCCATATAAATAAGATCCATAATTTACTGTTTCCCAGAGGTTCTTTAGTCTACAATTTGGCAATAGTGAGGATGTAAAGATTTGAAAGAACCCCTGTCTCAAAGATGTGATACATTTTTCTTGATAGGAGAGTCATCTAGCTTCAGTGCTACTTTGATTTTCTTAAAGATGGAAGCTTTTAATTCTCCTTTAAATAGGAAAACAATTAAAATTTCCTTTACAAATACTGGATGCTTCCTCCTTCTACATAAATTATTTTTCCTCAAGAAAAGAAAATGATTTACTCAGCTTTTTTCCACTTTAGGATGCATAACTGTAGTTATGCTACCATTATGTTGTCCTCTTTAACCTGATTTTTGGGAAGTTCTTAAAATATAACTGATGGTAAATTCCACCAGAAACATACATTCTTCATCCTTGAGAAAGAAAACAAAAGACTGAAAATACGATGAACACTGGACAGATTTTTTTTTTTAAATCAACAGGCCTAGATCTCTGGGGGTATTGAATTCCTTCTGAGATTGAGGCCTATAAAGAAAAATGGGTTTGCGGACCTTTCAACAGCTGACATTTTTCACTTCATTACAAAATTTTATTAGGGTGAAAGGAAATTGTCTGTCATTGGTGAGGAATAAAAACCAGAATAACTGATATAGACACAAGATATTTTCTTATCATGGGAAGCAAAAGAACCATTTTTGTACATTTTGTCATTTTTTTATGTTGATTTTTAACAAAGAACACATCAACAAAGGGGAGAGAACTGGTCTCTTCTGCATGCTCTGAGGCATGAAGATGAATCTGAGGGGTGCAGACAGCGTTCCAGTCTATTTGGATGATATGACTGATGTGGAAGTGTGGTGCTTCTTTTGAGGGAAAAATAATTCTCTCCTCGTTTACCCATGCCGCTCATTTGCCTCTTGCTGATTCCAGAAATCCACTTTGTTGAAGAATATGAACAATGTCCTGCTGATACACCCCTTCCTTCTGACAAAGTGTGTACATGACTAGTCAGTGTGCATGTATTAGAAAATGAAAGGAATCACCATTATTAGAGAGAAAATAAATGTCATCAACCAGAAAGGAGAGGCTCCCTGGAATAATCTGCCTGTTGTTTTGTTGTTATCTTTTGCATTTCCATCACACCCTTAGTATTTCCTCAGTTCATATGGGCTACCTAGAAGACCTGGAAAAATCGGTCGCCCAAGGACACTTCTTTTACATCAAGACCAATTGCAAGTTAAATAAAGTTTTGTAAAGAAATGTTGGCCATGTGTGGATCAAACATAACTATCTTCAACTACCACATTTGGTCTCATCACTAAAACTGGACTGATTCATTACTTTAAGCCTACTATCACTCTTTAGCATGACTCTTACTGTAGGTATAGTGCAGAGAGTCTGTTTAAACCTGTTTTACTCATGTCAACCTCAGCATTAAAATGAAGAGGCTGGCTGATAAGTGCTATTAAGCTTAAAATTATGAACCAAGGCAACTTGTTAAACATTGAGTATCAATCTCATCCTTCAGTACCATAGACAACATAATATAGATCCAAATACTATGACATATTAAAAATAAACTTTATTACAATGCAGGCTTCCTCAAATTTGCTGAATTTTGGTACACATACATACATAAATAAGACCCTTCATTTGATTTTTACTCATGTAAAAACCTATTTTAATGCTTATGCCCATTGCAGAATCCCTCACTTCCCTG
>NW_017729006.1:9062458-9110608 GCF_001723915.1 Gavialis gangeticus | reverse complement strand
ATAAATAAGACCCTTCATTTGATTTTTACTCATGTAAAAACCTATTTTAATGCTTATGCCCATTGCAGAATCCCTCACTTCCCTGATCACCAACTCTCATCTTCCACAGTTGTGCATGCATCCACAGTAGAAAATAATACATCATGATGCAACTGCTCTAAAATAGGCCTCGTTCTGCATGACACCGGTTTTCTCAGCTTATCATAGAAAGGCAGTCTAAATCCCTTGGGAAACAGAACCATACAAGTATGCAGCAGCTAGGGACATTTTAAGAGTCTGTTTCAATGGTAGGGACCGTGAGGGCATCCCAAATTCTATGGCTGGCTGTCATAATTGAAGTGTTAATAAAACCAGCAGTAGAGCAAGACAGAGAACTACCTCAGCATTTTATTTCATTTGGAACAGCCAGGATCTAGCGCCCTGCATTAGACTCTGCCTTTGTCACTAGCACCTGCTAATGCTACATATTATACTGTATTCAGTTCCATTATAGCCGTTATCCAATATCCTGGGTATTCAGAATACTCCAGCCATGATGCATATTTTTCTGACACCCCTCTTATTACTTATTTTCCAAAGGAAAAAAAACCCAAACAAAAAAACCCAACCAAATATCTAAATCAGACTATTTACAAGAGTTCAGGTGTGATGGAAAGTATATCTGCAGTTTAACTTACGGATTTGATTTGATTTCCAGAGAGTTGCAACAGGCACCATTGCCTTTGACTTCTGGAGCAGTTTCTGCAACCTTCCAGAAACCCTCCTGATATTTAAGGCTAAGTTGGCAGGACCTAGATATTGAACCAACTAGACTGGTTCTCAAAACAAATGCCCCTAAAAACCTTGTTAGGTAGAATATAAAGCAAACCAGATTCAGTTTTCAGAAGCAAATGGGCATCTCTGTGTTATGATGATACCCAAGGGGCAGGTCTGCTGCACTGAACAGACTTCATCCATATTCCTTTATCTCATCTTTGATTCTTGCAAATAAAGGTTTCCCCTTTCTGAAAATTTTTTTATATTTTACATATATCTTACCTGGTGATATATTACTGTTTATAACTCATAAGCTGTAACTCGTGAGCCTTTAAGTACCAATTCATCAGTTTGGGGATAAGAAAGAAAGATAGTTTATTGGATTCAGAGGATCCATTGTCTTCTTCCTTCTGGTTCTTTGTTTGTTCTTTTTTTTGGTTTTCAAACAATAGTCAACATTGTAGCATGGTAAAAAATGAAACAGTTCTAACACAGAATGTACTTAAAACAGTTTAAATGGACAGGCATCCTGATAACTATTTGCCTGTCTGGCTTAATAAAAAACACTGAAATTGTCTAACTTTATTTGTTGAAAATAATACCAAAAATGTTTCTGAATGTATAAATAAAGCAGCAGAGTTCTGAATAGAAACCGGAAGGTACCTCAGCATACTCATCAGCCACATGGTAGCTACCTTGTAGCCTCATTGTTGATAGTAAATGAGACTTTTTTTGTGTAACAGAACGTATACAGAAACAAAACAACACATGTTTATTTCATATTCAATTGAATTGTGCCTGGGGTTATCTCTATTTGTACAAAGAATTCAGAGAAAAAGAGAAACAGTGTAAAAAGGAAGAAAATAAGGCTAGCTTGTTTTTCCCCCCTACCGCTTCTGAATGGGGACACCCTTCTCCAAGGACAAAACTCGTGTGCCACTCACAAAAAGTAAACAGCAATGTGAAAGCATGTGGAAAAGAAAATAAAAAGCTAGAGGCCTTTTTTTTTTTCTTTCTTTTTTTTTTTTTTTACAAAATAGAGGGAAAAAACATTACTTTTCTGGGGCCTGGTATTCAGAATACTAAAAACTCCATTTGAAGGCAAAGAGAGTTTTAAGTAGTTTGACTCTCCTGAAAACCAAGCCCTGTATCTATGGTGGCTAACCAGATGAGTTCCCATTTTTCTCTTTGACGTGTTGCATATATAGCAGCCTTTTGCTTGGGTAACCCCACCCCACACCCCCCACTATGTTAAAAAATAAGGTACTACTTTAGTAATTTTAAAAAAATATGCTTTTTTTTTTTAAAAAAAAAGATCAGTTAAGGGAACCATAGATCTCACTTAGAATCAGGGTGGCTGAATCAAGTTAATCCAATATAAAAATGATTGATATTTTATTTTTTTAAATGGATACCCTGTTTCTAATGCACCACAAGAACTGTAGTGAAGCTTCCCCTTTCTCTTTGATGGAGGAAAGTTCAATTGTTTGGCTTCGTGTGTGTGTGTGTGTGTGTGTGTCTTTATTTAAATGCTGCTTTTCTGTAATCTTCTTACAGAAAAATCACTTGTTTTACTCTGGCTTGCTTCTCTATTTTTTGTTTGTTTGGAAAAAGCAAGTATTTTAATCAGCATTTTTCATTGTAAAATAGTTGTCATTCCTAAAGTAGATTTCAATGGATCCAATTTAGGTACTGTCTTTTGCCTAATCATACTAATTAGTGATTGTCAGCCAACAAATTAAGAAAGCAGAACTCATAGAAGGGAAAATGAATTTCTACTTCCTGCCTGCATAACAGCATTAATCTAAGCAATTTTTAATTTTCCCTTTGAGAGAATTTAAAAGAGAACCAAAATTTGCTTTTTGTGGCATCTAATCGGTGATTCAAATGCATTACTGAAAAACAGATGTAGAATCAAGGTGGCTATGCATGCTGGAAGATGACAAAGACTGAGGTGAGGAAATGAATCTGTGGGATGTTGGAATTCAGAAGGAAGACTGTAGTTTTGGTAGAAATACAAAAGAACAGGCAATGTAACAAAAAGGTCATAGAAATTAAAGCCCAACTCAAGACCAGTTGGTAACCCAGATGTCCTCGCACTGAATTTCTCCAAAACACAGCAGGTATGTGTTTCTAGTACCAATTACTCTGAAATTTTCATTATGAACATAGGCAGTATGTAAAACACCAGTGGAAGATAGTTTAAACAAACAAAAAGTAAGAACTGGTCCGGCCATGTAGGTCAAATAAAGATAAAAAAAGAAAAAAAAAACTCTATCTTCTGGACTGCGTTAGGGTGTCACTTCATCTTTGGTATAAAATAGGCCATCCATAGGCTGCATTTGATCACAACTAGGAAAGACTACAGAAATTGTCAACAATTTCTTCTATCTATTGCTTTTTTTGCACTTTTTTGACCATAAGCTCCTATCTACTTAAGTTTTTTTTTAATGCTCTTAAGCTAGGTTTTTGCAATGTGACAAGCAAAGCAGACTAAAAACTTCTTAAAGCTCATAAAAAAGACTGCAGATAAAAAGCACTAATGCTTTTGCTAGCGATCACGCTTTGTAAATAAAAAAAATCTGCATTCTGCAAGAAAAAAACCCTGCATTTTTTATAATGCAGTTAGTTTTTTTCTCAGTTCAATAACTTTACTGTAAAATGCTTTAGCCTTCTAGAATTTTTTTTCTGTCAACACTTAAGACAAAGTTCATAAAAGTCCCAGCACTTTTTCCAATCCTCTCAGTTGCCACAGTTCTTTAATCATCAAGTTTTCTTCAAAAGAAGAAAATCATTTTCTTTTAAACTGTACAGGTTTTTTTTTGTTCACCCCAAAAATTCAGTCTATTAAACTTCCACACCAGCTGACACTGGTGTAAGCAGGTTTCAATTCCTTCTCGGGTTTTCTAACAAGACGTTGACAGCTTGCCTTGAGAGCCTTTGACGTCCTTAAAAATTAAGGCAATTAAGATTCAAGATAAACCTTACCTAAACATTTCTAAAAAAACCTCAAAACAAAACAAAAACACGCTAGATTTAAAACAAGAAGGAAAAATATGAGAAAAAGAGTAGCTTAATTTTTTGAGGAAGACCATTAGTTTTCATCTCAGCTTGCTCCCTCTTGACATCATCGGTTTTGCTGTTTTTCTAAAAAAAAAAAACCAAGAAAAAAAAGAAAAAAAAAGAATCTAGCTATACCTCCAGGTAAATTCTGAATTCAAATGTTCATCCAGATGAAATGTTAACCCAGTGTTTTTCCTTTGGGTTTTCTCTTTATTTAAAAAAATTATAGCAAAAATAAAACTGTCAGACTACATGACGGAACCATTTGCACAGCACATAAAAACACTGTTTTGTTTTCATTGGGAAGGGTAGAAAATAAAAAAAAAAGCATTCGTTTGACGCCTGTGCAAACTGGAAGCCAACTTCTTGTTCAATGAAGTTTCTCCATTCAAGGCAAAGATTTCAGACAGACATTCTTCAGTCTTGTTTATTGTCTGTAAAAACAATTGAATTAAAATGGTCATTAAGTCAAAACAACTTTGAAATAAGCTCCTGTCCTTTTTTCCACCCAATTCCCTTTAATAGGTATCCAAGAAAAATGAACTTTGCAGCTGTTTAAATATGATACAGGCACTAAGCTGAAAATAGTGAGGCAGAAGCAAAGTATTTGTACTTGAGGGGCATTCACGCATTTTAATGCTGAAGAATTTACTCCTTTTAATGCTGTGGTTAATGGGTAGTCCTGCTCATTGAAATGAGAAGAATACATGCTTTAATTCTATGTAAATACTTCCAGGGTAGTAAGGCAGCAAAGGGAATTCTACTCGCTGTATTAAGTGGCCCTATTTGTTTTGGCCACTAGTAGTAAAATTAAAAAGTTAAAAAGATAAATTCAATTCGCAAACAAGAAGATATTTTCTGATGGGAAAATAACTTCATGGTGGTCTAGTTATTAATGGCTGATTCAGTAGAAACACTTAGGCTGATATTGATTAAATAGGTGAAACATTAAAAAACACAGTGTGGAATCTATCTAGTTTAACACAAGGGACATGGTCTACATGATACATCATGCCCTTTTATTCCTATACCCCTACAATAAAATAGCTTATTAATATTTTTGAGATGTAGTACATGTAAACTTGAAGTATCAGAAAAGTCTAATCTTGGCAAGACATATGATCTTTCTGTGAAGGTGGAGCTGTTATTAAAAATATTGTCTACTGGCCTTGTTATAGGGTAATTTTAGGTGACTCCTGGAGCTCTTACCACCTGGATTGCACACACAGTAACACCTTAAAGTAGTTTTAAGCACTCCTATATGGATTAAAGTTGCATTATTTCAGGGCAGGATTATCTCTGATCTGTGTTACCCAGCTCATGTCACATTATGGTGTAACTACTCTAGGCTACAGTTTAGTGCCTGGACTGGACCCACTGCCCTATCCCCCCATATCCCCACTCACTATCCTCCCTCGGTTTACTTGTGGCTGTCTGCAGTATCTCACAGAGCAGGCAGGGAGGGGTTAACTTGCCTGCCTCGATAGTTCCACTGCTGCTGCTGCTGCTCTCCTGGGCAGGCTCAGCCCAGAGACGAGCAGCAGTCCTGCACCTTGGTGGAGGAAGCCAGGCAGGCAGTTTAATCCTTTCTTGATTGCTCCCCAGGACAGGGGGCAGGGAGCCACAAGTAAGGAATGGAGGGGGGGAGGGTGAGACCCTTTTCTTTTCTTTTTATTAATGAGATAACACAGAAAATGTTTTAATGATTTCAAAGATATGCCACATAGCCACCCTATCTGAAGCCATAAACATGAAACTAACTTTAACTTAAAAACTTAAATTCTGCAAACAACAACAGTTCATTCAAATTTTTATCTAAAATGATTGCAGTTAGTATTGTGAAACAAAAAAACACCCCCAGGTATAGTGATGGCAGAATGTGACATTTCTTTATTTCCTTAAGGATTTGATAAAGCCATTTCCTCATTCATTACTGACCATCCTCTACTGGTACCATAAGGGGAAGTGGGGGAGGGGGCATGAGTCAACTGCAGTTTCTAGGATCTTTGTTCCCTAACAGGATGATGAAAATGATACGTGAATTTGAGTTGCATCCTCTCAAAGTGGGCTCCATGACTTATTACCCTTACTCAAAGATTTAGAAGCTCCTAATCACTGCTTTTGCACTGAGATTTTTGTTATGATCTCAAAGGGGAGTTGACACTTGTATAAATGAGGACTGATTAGGAGTGTTTGTGGCCTCTTTGTATTATGGTTGTTACCTTTTTTCCTTGGGTTCAGTTCCCTTCTCCCTTCACCTATTTTGTTTAAACTAAGCCAGTAGTCACCTTCTGTGGTTTTCCTGCCCATCTGAGTGTGCTCCTTAGATTGTTGGCATGGGTCTCATTAAAGTGACTGACGTACTCTGGGCTTCTCTGTAAAGTTTCTTGGGAGACCAAAAGTCTGTTCTTTTATGAGGTTTCCCCAGGCAGTAGTAATCTTTAATCTGGCATTGGATTTATCCTCCCTTCCAACCATGGCTCCAGAAAACCTTCCCACCCACTGCTTAAAGCCCAAGGCCTGATGTCCAGCAGAGAGATCTTTGCTAAGAGGCAAGAGGGTGGCGTTCCCATGAAAAAGAAGTGCCATTTAACTTGACTTTCAAGATTTCATATTATTATAAGTAAATTTATGAGCTTTTCAAGTGAGAGAAATACTGTTTAGTTTAAAATGGGTGAGGTATCTGTCTAATGAAGTAGAATAGAATGCTCAAAGTCAAAGAACAGAATGCCTACTTCATTCTTAGTGTAATTCCATATGTATCCTTGGAAGACATAGATATAGCATATAAGCCTTATGTTTAGACATACTAGGAGAGAATCAACATTCAAGGAAGCCATATAGTATAAATGTAAAGAAAATGTAAATAAGTACATTCTTTACAGTATAAATGTAAATAATGTGGTTCCTAGTTAAAAAAAGAGCTAAATGTACCCTAATTTAACTCTCTATTTTAATATATAAGGCCAGTACAAAATCCTTTTCATGCTCAGTTCATTTTTAAAATACTTTTGTCCTCTTTTTGTTTTCAGGTTTGTTTCCAGGATGGTAAAAAATAGTTTCTGATTCATTCTCTAAGGTTCTGCATCTTTCCTTGCCTATAAATGATAAGATCAACACCTAATCATGTTAATTACTTCTTTGTTGATGCTTTAGAAATTGTTGCTTAATATTGAGCCAAATTTTTACTATTGTAAAATGCACTTTTCAGAAATACAGATGTATAGCACATAATATTTTGCGAGGTGAAGAAGAGCTGGGCATGGAAGGGGGAGGGCAGAGATGAAGCCTCCTCACAGCCTTTTCTTGTGACATTAGTCTGCATATCCAATGAATAACAAATCTGTAGAATTTATGCTTCCTTACCAGTTACAAATCTTAATCAAATTGTAGTGAGGTAAGCATAGTGTATCTGCCTAAACAAGTTATATATTTTTCCATAACTTGATTTCTAACATAATCTTTGATAAATACTGAGTTCAGCGTGAGCAGTACACATTGAAGAAATGACACTTAAGTCATACATAAAATGGTGGGGGTCAAGTAAAAGTCTGTAATTAATTACATTGTTGGAACTTAAGTGGTAGAAATTCAATGGAGTCATTCCATTGGATTCAGTGGACTTATAATGAATGTATATTGCTGCAGCTAACAGTAGATTTAACATGCTTTAGTCAAGAGGTAAAATCATAGCTGGCCAAGGGGTCACTAAAAACAGTTTACTTACTTAGACTGTTGGTAAGAATATGCAGGCGCGTGTTCACTGGATGTTTCCACTGTCATCTGTTGCTGTTGACCACTGGCTTCCTGTGATGAAGATGCTACTGTCTGCGGAGAGGTATCAGCAACAACACCCTAAGGAAGCAAATAGGGACATGAAAAATTTACTGATTTTAATCCCACCAGTGAACTGTATGGAGGCATTCAGCATTGTCTTACCACTTCTTATTTTTCAGCAGCTGGACTGTTGCTTTCTATAACTGAGAGTGCCTTGGATAGCAAAAACCATATGCTGATATGATATAATTGCCATCTATGTAACCAGTAATCCAGCCCAGCAATGAGAAATGTCTCAAATATGCAAAGTGCCTGAAGCCCTTCACTCTAACATGCAGCAGTGAAAAATTATGGGGGAATTCTTGACCTTGTGGAAGCCAGAGGCAAAAATCTCAGTGGTTTCAATCGAGTTGAGATTTCATCCTACATATTTTATCATTACATATGCATGGTTGGTCTGATTTTTAACTCACTTATAACAACCTCCTTTTATGCTTACACTGACTTCTCTTGAGTTGTACCAGTATAAGAATAGGATCAAGGCCTACAGGATATTTCAATAAAATAATGCATATTATGCAGAATCTGTAGCATGCTCTGCACAATATTTGCACCGATACGGCATTTTTATTTGAAGCGTTTTTTCTTGTAAGGCAAATTTAAGATAAACTAAAGATTTTACATAAGGGGACACTGTACCAGGTAGGCTCTGCTTTTATTTATAGGTTTAATTGTAATTTTATATACAGGCATGTAGTCAACATTATGTGCATGTGATTTGAAAACTTGCAATAATGTTTTGATAATAATCATTTATTTCCATTTTGACATTTAAAAAATATATTATTCTCTACAAGCTTGTTAAATGAGCTGCATTCTATTTACTTCTATGTTAGTACATCAATGATGCCAGGTTTACTTGTCTCGGAACAGAGTTTGTTAGTGTATTGTATGCCATGGAGCTAGAAGAAGAACCATCAAGAGCTCACATTTTGTTTTCATCTGAATCCTATATATATAAAAAAAAGGGTAGGTCATTTTAGATTTCTCACAGAAAAAACTGTCAAGTTCTTTCCCAAAGGTTTTAGACATGATTCCCCCTTGAATAGGGAGATCCATATAAACTTGTCATTTCCATCTATGCCAAATGTCTGCCTACATCTGGCTGTTGCTCCTTAGATTAAACAAGACTGCAAGATTTTTGGGGCAAGGAACATAGTTTGCTTTCTGTTTGTAGGATGCCTAGTGCACTGGGGGACTTGTTCCTAACTGAGGCTCTGTTATTACAAATAAATATCACCACCACTACCACCACCACTTCGTAGCAAATTTAGTGTAGGTATCAGCAAACAGGGTAATTGTGCTGCTTTAATAACTTACAAAGCTATTCAAACCAAGTAATGCTATACATATATGAACAAAACAAAGCCTGGTTTAGGGTGAAATTATCTTTAAGCAATGAAAATTTAAACAAGACAAGCTTAGTATGACAAAATGGTTGTCATTTCCTACCATGTGGGAGTTCATTTGAGATTCTTAGTATTTACAACCAGAGACACTGGAAAAACCATGGTGGAACTACTTGAGCACTGGTGAAAATATACCAACATAACTGCTAACAGAGCATCCCCACCTAGTCAATCCATGGAGCAGTCACAATATCAGCTCCAGTCTAGACACAGCTGATGAAAAAGTAACGGAGCTCATAGTATCCCTCATGTTATCACAGAATAAGGGAAAATTATTAACAAAATGGGGCAGAACCAAAGAGAATAATACAAAATTTAAGAGGAATGTACCTTTAAAAAAAAAAAAAAAAGAAAAGAAATCAACCAAACCTCCCTCCTTCTGTTTTGCTCACAATCCCTCATGAAGATGCACAGCAGTGGAGGTTGAGCTGAAGTGCTCCCAGCACCTTGTGATCTACAGGATTGAGTAAATACTTACTCATTAGAATGTCATCAGCATGACTCAGCCCCAAGAAGGGAGGGAGCGAATCCTTCCTCAAGGATGAAAAAGCACTCAGTGCAGCATCCTCCACGTCTGTATATACAAGAGGAAGGTTTCCATTGCTCAATCGCTTTTTCTGGGTGCTGTATGTTTTCAGCAATTACCTACACTGTCAAACCCTCTTGGCAATCTTCTCTTCTTGACTCCCTTGGGCTTGCTTGCTGGTTTTGTTTTCCTGCTTTGTCCCCATCTCCCTCCCAAATATATGAAAAGTCACCAGTGGTTTATTCCATTTGCTGAGCATGGCAAATCAAATGCAAACACAAGAGCACTTGCAAAATTTCCGAAAAAAGGAAAAAAGGAAAAGAAATGAAAAGAAATAGAGAAGTGGGCAATCCTGACTTTAAGAGCAGTATACATTGTGATAGGGGAAAGTAATTTTTCACCCTTTTTAATACAATACATTTAATGAGACATACATTTGTGATTCATTTCCCCTTCACTCTATTTCATGAATGGAGGTACACTTACTTCAATAGGGACAGCTGTTGGAGGCACAGGAGTGTACTGGGGAATGTAGGTCCCTTGCATAGGAGCAGCAGCAGTCATATACTGGAATTAATCAAAGGTAAATAAATATCAGGTACATGTTAGAAAGAGAAAACCAAAATCAAACTACAGAGGGATATATTAGAAACATTACACAATTTTATTTTGTCACAGTACAGAGTTTATTGCCTGGTACATTCTATAAATTTAGTTACATTTATTAATAAATTTAATTCATGAAATGAATTAACAGCTAATCATTATATTCCTTGATCTTGTAAGTGATGTCACATATCACTGCAAGCAACAGAGAAAGTGCATGGTCTACACTAGTGGTTCTCAACAGTGAAGTACTGTGAGATCCTTTCAAAGATGCTGGGGGGTACCATGCAATGTCAGCACTGTTAGGTGGATAAACATGATTCAAGATAAAACTAGACATTTCAAAGAGGAATTCATGGCGTTAAAAGCATTCTGATCAGTTGTGATCTTTCTGAGTTCTTTTCAATAGAAGTACAGTATTACTCTATTATTGGTCTACTATTTTTCTGTTATCAAAAACGGTGAAAAGTAAGAGCTGGTATTTTACAAGGGGTATCTTGAGTCTAAGGAGGAGTGCCTTGAGTCTAAAAAGATTGAGAGCCACTGGTCTGCGCTGCTGATGGATTTATATTATATTATTTGTCATATGCTTTTAACTGGAAAGAATGGTATTTGTATTTATGAACAAAATAGCAAGATGACAATTGCAGTGCACCCTCAGAATTTTTGTTCATGGTTACATAAAAATCTAAACAATCTCTTAGTATCTACATATACAAAAAATCAGTCGTGAGATCATTCCATCATTTCACATTACCCTTCTACCACACAAATTAAAACAATCAGGTCTCTGGGCTATGGGAAGGAGGATAAAGAGTGAAAGAGAAAGAAGACACTATGGGTGTCATCTACACATCACTCTATGGTGACATAACAATGTGCTACGTCGCCATATGGTGCACAACAGCAATGTAGCAATCATATGGGTCTACACAAGATCAGTAGCTATGTTGCTGTAGCGGTACACTCCCCTGGTATAGTGTGCCTCTACAGTGATGTAGTGGCAAAATGTAACTGTGCACCATGCATAGGAAGTACTAAAAGGAAGTACTAAAGCATGATGCTGTAGCAACATTGCCATATGGCAACATGTAGACACACCCAATAAGTATCTGAGAGCTTGCCCCTTCATAGCTAGGAGCACTAACTGAACATTCTTCTACATATGAATTATTTTTAATACCCACGAAGTCTTAGATATCTTGAAACTTTGCCAAATTACATTAACACACAGTATTAACTGCCGTAAGATTTTCTCCCTCCCAAGCATCCTAAGAACTCATTCTTCAGCTAACGGCGAATAAGAATTTTTCTTCCTTGAATCAGCCTTTCTTAAGCAGTTCTTGGATGAATGCAATGGATAGTTATTTCCTTAAATGAGGTATTGAAGTAAAGGTTTCAAAACAGTATACTTGTTCTCTCCACTACACACTCCTACCTGTATATAATCAAAAAAGAAAACCACAGAATATGCTCAATCTCCCAATTGTCTGCCTGACACCTGCAATACATGTTATCTTCAAAGATGCACTGAGGAGCTGAATCTACTCAGAATGTATTTGATGTATTGCTGTAGATACTGTTTCTTGACCAGGGAATTGGTGCATATAGTAGTGTTCAGTGTTTCCTTAATGAATGCTAATCAGCTACTGACTTAGACCCAAGATACCTGTTACACTAGTCACAAGAGGGCTACTTTCTTGCCTTGAGGATTAGGAGCTACAGGGAGTCCTGCAAAAGACTGAGCTAGTTCTGTTTCCACCTCATTCACTTTTCTGTCAAGTAGTGCCACCCAGTAGACAATGCTGCTCTCAACTGATCACTGTTTAAATCCACAATTACTATTAAATATCCACTGAAGCTTGTTCCTCTCAAATAATCATTTTTAAATTAAAACCATCTGTCTGAAGAATGGAAAGTGCTATTCAATGTCATTTCCTTCAAAGTTCTTGATTAAACTCAGCAGAAAATCACTTCATGAGATATGACTACCATCATCATTGTTTGTATACAAACAAGTACATAAAATCTTATTATCTGCCAGAAAACTAGTTTTAACTTCATACCACTCCATTTGTTTCAATAACCTTGAGTGGCATATCCCAAAGGATAACTATATTCTAACTATATATGAATTGAGATTTATTTTTATTAGTTCTAAATATACTACATTTTGTAGTGTAAGGAAATCAAGGGAGTTTCCCAGTTCTGCCTTTAATTTACTGTGCTGCCGTACAAAGCCATTTCTTCTCTATAGCTCATTATATCTCTTTGATAAAATTATCATAATACAGATTATTCATTTTTTGATTTAAAGTATCTTTAGCTCTGTGCTTCAGAACCAGTATGGGACAAATTCACCGATCTACTGAAGTACTTGGACTTGTAGTGAAAGAAAATTTGGCTCTTTAAATGCTAACGGAGGCCCAATAATGCAAAGAGATAAAGCAATATACCATATTTATTTGACTGTAAGATGACCTCCCTCTAGTAGTTAGATCCTATATATGAAAAATTTATAGATTTGTTATAATTTTGCAGAATCTAATTATTGGAGGTTTGCCTTGAATTTGTCTGCCTTCCACTGATACAGCAGGGAAAATAAATCGGGGAGTGGGGGGGGGGGTTCAATTCAAATCAGCCCAATCAACTCCAAAACCATGAGTCATTCAAGAACCAAATGTGGCACTACTACCAGCAAACATCCTCCACCCCTGCTGGGGCCCTCACATGCTTCCAAATCCTTTGGCAGGCAGCCTACATCCAGGCCCACATCCAATAACTTGGGTTTTGGATGCCCCTGAGTTTGGCTTGCCCTCAAGCAAATGGTCGAGGAAGGATTTTTTTTTTTAATTAAATTTGTATCTGAGGCCAAATTAGCCCAAACTAGTTCCAAATCCAAGAGTCCAGAACCATAAGTTGTCCTATTACCAGCAAACATCCTCCACCCACATGTGGGGCTTCAGATGTTTCTAAAACCTTTGGCAGGCATCCTACTTGCAGGCCCAAGCCCAGAGGCTTGGGGTTTGGATACCCCCAGGTTTTGCTTGCCCTTAGCCATAAGGCCCTCAGAGAAAGCAAGGGACAAAAGAGACTCCCATTTCCATAAACTGGGCTTAAAGCTGCTACATCTCAGTGGGTATTAAACCATGCTAGAAGATCAGCTCTCCTGCAGTGTGGTTCAGGAGAACAGCTTTTATGGACACAGATACATGGTATTTCCCCTGCCAGGTTAAAAATCCACTACACTTGACCTGAGCCTTCAAGAAGCCAAGAAGTGATCCAGATGATCTAGAAAGGCATACAAACTACACATGACATTAGTACAAAAGTAATTTACTGTACTATTTATTGGGCTGGACCCCAGCAAAGTCAATAACCTTTCAAGTCATGGTGAACTCACAGCTTACCACTGCTCAATATGTGCATGTACTCCAGATAATACCTACAAAGCATCCATGTACTAATTAGCACTCCCCCCACCCTCACAATTGGAACTGGGTGTTCTTGTCATGAGTCCTGGGATCCTCCAAAAAATTATATGCAGATGAGGTGCAGGGCAACCTGGTCCAGCTCTACCTCAGGGAAGTTGGAGCCACATTAATCATGTGCACCAGGCTGAGAGAGGGGCCACAGACGGATTCTGGGTGAACTGTTTAGGGTTCTGTTTGGTAATGTTTGCCAGACATTTAAGGCTGGTGAAAAACTAGGAATTATTGGGAATGGCAAAAAAGGTGCAGTTCACTATGGGAGTTGAGGAAGTTGAAATATATTTAACATAGTAGCTTAGCAAGACTGGAAAAAGGATCAGTGCTGAGGGGGGCTGAGTGCAATGGGCACTGCTGTGTATCTTATTTAGATGGCCTGCACTAACCTATCCTGATTGCACAATTTTGTGGCAATGGGGGAGATACCACAATCATTAAGTTGGTTTCCCTCGGATCAGGAAGATGGTTTTAGATTGAGTGTAGTGTTCTTCTTTCCAGTTCAGGTACAAAAACTTGGGCTGACTCCCATGTGAGTTGTGAGGGGGAGTGAAAACCCTGAACCTTGGAGTTGCTGTGCTCCGGGTCAGGGGACACAAAAAATGGAGATAAGTGAAAGTGGAGGTCCTGAAAGAATTGGCCCTGGAATCAAGAAAATCAGCCCCTGGAGAAAGATGACTTCATAGTCAAGATCATGAAAGACTTTCTCAAGGTAAATATGAGACGTTTGAATGACCTGTTTTGCATGCAAAATGGGGTAAAGTTTAAACTGAACTTCAAAGATCTGCATCTGAAAGGGACTGAATTTGTCATGGGAGGCAAGAGAGGAAAGAAACTGATTATAGTCCAGATGTACACAGCCCAGATAAAAGAAGCAGCTGTGAGTTTTTAGCTTAGAAGATATTGCAAAAAAGTAGGGAAAGTAGAGCAAGTGATAGACAGGCATGGGTTACGGATGGGAGCCTGGAAAGCCAAAGCAATAGTAAAGCAAACCTGGGAACCCAGATGACGTGCAATACCTCTCCCCCACAATCTCTCTGAGACCCCACAGGGGTTTCATCTTTTACCAGGGATAACCCAAGCTCTGTTGTAAATGTGGGGAGCAGAGGGATATAGTGCAATGCATAACTAAAATCTGTGCCATGTGCAAAGAAAAAGGGCATGAAGCCAAGGACTGTAAGCAGGACAGGCAGTGCAATTTTGTGGAGAAGAAGGGCACATCTTTCAAGATTGCCCCCAGTCCTATGGTAATGTACATAAAAGCAAAAACGAAGAGAGGAATGCAGAAACCCCAGCATCCTCTTCCCCCATCTTCCTGGTCACATCTGGTGGCAGAAAAGGTCCAGGAAAGGGAGGGAACAGAAGGACAAGACCCCTCCAGAAAGGAGAACCTAATTTAGAAACAAGAAAATGTGACAGCCCTAAGTCAGATGGTTGAGGACCTTGGGAAAAAGGAGGGGGAGAAGGATTTCACTGAGGAACTGGAAAGGATAGACAAAAGAAGAGAGAAAAAGGGAAAATGCAAACCTCCAAAAAGTGGACCAGGAGAGGACACCAGAAGCTGAAGAAAGCACTAACTCAGACATGCCGATCCAAGAGGAAAAGGGGTGAGATCCTGGGAAGCCCAGAAGCAAATCAGAACCCCTCCATTCATAAGAGAAGTACGGGGTCCCCCTGAGCTTGCACCAGCTGGCTGAAGAAACCACTGTCCCCAAAAGAACTCCACAAACTGGTGGAGAAGTTGAGTCTGAGCATGAAAAAGACCCCAAAAGGTTAAAAAGGAGAGGGGAAGGGTACAACTACCCATCACAGCTTTACTCACAGGGATTCTTATAGCACTAATAAACATAAAAACCCTGCTTAAGAAGGAAAAGTGGGACACAATTAAACAGACCCTCAGGCAATTGCAATCAGACATCCTTTGTCTTCAGGAATGTGGTCTTCCTAGTTCTAAAGACTATGCTTTGTTTAAGAAATGCTTGCAGCAGGGACTTTCATTCTGGTCTGCAGCCAATGACATAGGGCAGCAGGGGTTTGAGAGGAGACTAAGTGCAGCACAGAAAAATTACTGCAGGCAGATTACTTGGAGGAGTCACCCTGGAGAAAGAGGGAGGGAGATTTGACCTCCTAAGTGTATATGTGCTAGCTAAAAGAACAGTGAAGCATGCCTTCCTTAAAAACATGACAGTAGTGGTGCCCAGCACCTGGCCAATGGTGATTGCAGGAGATCCCAACTGCATCACTGAGAAGGGAGACAGAATAAGTAGAGGACAAAAGAAGGGACTGGACATTTCCTCCAGGGTGCTGAATTACCTAATTTTGTGAACATAGCCTGGTGGACTCAGGCAAAGAAGTCCAAGGACCTAGGTGAAACTTCACCCAGGTAGACTCCTCAGGTCAGTCAAAATCATGCATAGAATTCATCCTCCTCCCAATGGGTGGATGGTAGCTAAAGCCAAGGCCACACTTGTCTGCTTCTCCAGCCACTGCCTCTTGACAGTGGAAGCAGAAATCGGGAGGCAGCCCAAGAGAGGCAGGGGCATGTGGAAACTGAATGTGAGCCTTCTGCGTGATGAAAAGATACTGTAAGAGTTCAGGCAGCAATACACAGTATGGAAAACCCTCAGACTCTGGTACCAGAACCACGTGAGTGGTGGGTCAGTGTGAACGGGAAAACAAGAGACTACACCCAGCATGCCAGAAACAGAAGAGCCCAATTCCAGAGAAAGCAACATGAACACCTAACTGCTAGTTTCAGAGCTTATGCAAGCAGGCAGCTTGGGGTTAGGATGGGAAGGAGGCCATGCAGGAGGTGAAGACCCAGACTACGGCTTGGTAGAGGGAGCAGGCCAGGTAGATGTATTTATAATAAGATTTTCCTGTGTGCAAATATAAGATGAGGAGCTTTTTCCCCTCATGGTGACTGGGAGAAAAAGACCTTATTTTATACTTGAATGAATATGGTATTTTTGATTGTAGTTCAACTATCAGTGTCACACCATAGGCATGTAGCAGAAATATAGGACAGTGAAAAATGATAAGCATTTAAGAGATACCATTCCTAGAGCAACTGAACACCCCATAATCCGTATATTTATCCTGAACACCGCTGTGAGGTAGGTAAATACTATCATTTCCATTTTGCAAATGAGGGATGAATACACAGGCTATACTTGTGTTGGAGAACAGAACTGCATGTGGATCTCCTGAGTCCCAGATTAGCATCCTAACGACAAGAATATCCAGCCATTCATTCAAAGGTGCATCTAAGTCCCTCGGAGATTTTCAAAGGCAGAGACAACCTCTTATTGAAAGTTAGGCCCTAGCTCAGGGGCAGGCAATTATTTCGGGAGGAGGGCTGCTTACCAAGTTTTGGCAAGCCATCGAGGTCCGCATGGGTAGCCCTGCCCCTTGACAGGTGCCCCACCCACTGGTCACCATTGTGGGACTGAAAGTCCTGCCCCCTAACCCCTGACCTTTGCCACCAGAAGTCCCTCGCCTTGCCTACGGGAAATTCTCCTTTCAGCAAGGGGGGGGTTGCCATCTTGGAACCAGAAAAATATCAAATTATGTTCTGAAAATCCCACATGTACTACAACATTCATTAATTTTATGTAAAAAAAAAATTGTCCTGATTTACATGAGTTTGTGTAGTGTACATAGAGGTGATTGCACAATAGATTAAAATGAAGTCTTACTCTTGTATATTGTGGAGGGTAGGTATAGGTTTCTGGGTATGTGGGTGTGTGTGTATGGATTTGTGTGTGGGGAGTCAATAGGTGTGGGTGTGTGTGGGTATGGGTTTTGTTGGGAACTGTGAATGTGTGGGGGAGGGTTGTGGCTTGCATGGAGGGGAAGGGTTTGCTGTTACGGGCCCCACTCGTGCTGGCACTGGTGCACTGGTGTGGGCCCCACAATCCTGTCCAGCTGTGACTGTGCTCTGTGCGCCCAGTCACTGCCCCTCCCTGATTGCCTGCAGTCCACCCCTGCCTCCCTCCCCCACCTCCTCCTTATCTGTATTTCCCTCAGCATAGGGATGCAGGAACAGCCCCAGGCCAGAAGCCTCCAGCAGTCCCTGCTAGGCAGAGGCTTTCAGCTGGGGCTCAGGGGGGGAGGGGTAGGCCAGACTTGCTGCTCAGGCTGTTTAGTTCTGCTGCTGACTTCCCCTGGGTCCTACTGCCCCTGGCTCCTGTCATCTTTGACAGGCAGCCAGGGGTAGATAAATACAAATTTTCTAATTTTTTTTACAGGACCCACAAGCCAGATAGAATGGCCCATGGGCTATATTTTGCCTGCCCCTGCCCCTGCCCTAGCTGACTGTTGTGCCTTCAATATCTCTCCCCTTGTGTCCACATACAGTGAGATCAACTTCAGTGAAACACTAAGAACCTGCTCTGCTAAATGTATTTTCTAGATCAGGAGACTAAGTCAGTCCTGAGTGATTCCTTTTCTAATGGTTTCAGGTCAAAAGAAGAGAGAGATCAATTTTCACTATGCACCTCACATTTGAGGTTAGCTCAGTCAAGTCCCCACTGATTTCTATCCTTTCTAAACTAAATGATTCTAGCTACTTTCATTTGTTGTTATACATATTTTACAGTTGGCAAAATACGTTCCATGAAAGGTGGGTGAAGAGGTTCTGCTGTGTAATACTTTTCAGTGATTTCCATAGCAGGGGCACAATGTGCCTGCTGAATCCCAAATTTGTTTTCATACTGGAATCTGTCAGCTCTCATTGACATATCACCTGCTCTTTCATCTAGACCCTGAGATGTGTGCCAGGGGCAGCAGGTAGACTCAGAAAAGTGCTGGTTACATTGGTGAGTTTGAGGGACTGCATCCAAGGCTACTTTCCACAGAGATTCAGTATGATCATGTAGCCTGTAATTGCTTTATTGTCTCTGCTCAAACCTATGTTAAGTATTCTACGTTAATAGTATACTTATATATATATCCACGGCTGAAAAATTTCCTGGAAGTGCAGCTTCATTAGGTTTCTAGACACCACGGCTACAACAAAGACATTGCAGCTTGGTTTAACTTGCTTCTCCTTTATCCATGGAAATTGGTGCAGTCTGGGAACACACATCAGTCTAACACAGGGAAAACAGTTACAACAGTGATTCTCAACCAGGGTACTGCAGCACCCTGGGGTACCTTGAAATCCTTTCAAAGGTACTGCAGGGTGCTACACAATGTTAGCAATGTTACGTATACAAATACCTATGCATGATTCACAAGATAAACCCAGCAATTTCAAATAGAAATCCATAGCATCCAAAGCATTCTGACCTGTTGTGGTCTTCCTGAGTTCTTTGCAACAGGAGAACTGTTCTATTATTTTTCTGTAGTCAATAAATGAGTGAAAACTAAGAGCTGGAATTTTCCAAGGTGTGCCTTGAGTCTATAAAGGGGTGCCTCAAGTCTAAAAAGGTTGAGAACTGTGTATTGAGGGAACTCTGCAATTCCCTCCTCCACACAAAAGGTTGCTTTCTAAGGGCATGTGTACATAAAATGGAGACCCTAAATTGAAGCAGTGGATTTTTAAAAACACCGCTTCAATTTAGGGCCCTTTAAACCCCTGTGTTGTGCACACACTCACTTACTTGCCTCTCCGGGAAGGGGAGGGGAGGGGAGGGCAAGCTACCAGCAGGGAGTGGGGGAGGGGCTGGTGCTTCCCTCTACGTCAGTGGCAGGCACCCACCCTCAGGCACCCGGCTCGGGCAGTTCTGGAGGGCACTGCAGCCATGGAAGGAAGCACTGGGCCCCTGTACAGCTCAGGCAGGCAGGCTCTGGGGGGATGGGAAGATCAGGCTCACCACTTTTTTTTTTTCCTCTCTTGGGGTGAGCCTGCCTTCCCAGGCTGCCTGCAGAGCCCCTGAGCTGCATGGAGCCCGGTGCTTTGCTCCGTGGCTGGTGGGGCAGTAAACTAAAACTCCTTGGAGGAGTTTTAGTTTGCTGTATCCCAAGCCATTTAAGGTGCAATTACACTGCTGAATTCGCTACAGCGGCTGGAATTAACACACAATATGCTGCTGAGGTGTGCAAACACTGACATCATTAAAGCAGTGCAAAAGCATTTAGCCCACTTTAAAGTGTTGTGCACACATGCCCCTTGTTTCAGCTACACACGGCCCCAGGTTTTACTGCAGGGAAGTGTGTGTGTGTGTGGGGGTGGGTTCACATTTGCTCAGCATACAAAATAAGTATATATCATATTTTCTCACATACAACATACACCTTTCCCCTAAAAGGACAGAGTCTTGTGTTAACAATCTCATGGCTGCAGCTATGGGCTGAGCACTGTAGCTTGTACCTGAGGTAGCAAGTGAGCTTTTTGATAGCATCTGTACAAGGCTTATGATGTGGAAAAAACATTTTAATTACAAGAACTTATATAAAGAACTACTTATAGTGAAGAAATAACTTTCTTGCTACTACCCTTTGCAAGGGTCTGGGCTTTGTCTTGTACGGTAGAGTAAATCCAGAAAGTCTGGCACTGCAAGAGACAGTCTGCCAGACCAGAAAGTTCCTGAAACCACACTTCATGTATAGCACGATTTACTTTACGTCAAAGTGAGCCATGACTCCAGAAAAATGTCTTTCCTACATTCTACTTTCCAAACACAAAGTGCATGCTTTATTTGGAAGGGGGTATGTTGTATGTGAGAAAATAGGATATTTTTAGTATATAGGGCTGTAAAGATTGAAATAGGGGCTATGTTCTCTTTGTCACATGCCACTATCAAGAACAGAGATTCTGGCATTGTAGTGCAGTCAGTCATTCAGCTGAATGTGTATATCAGAACAGAAAAGGTGTAGCTCATTCTTCCACAACTTCCACAACCCTTGTGCGACTGAAGGTAGAAACTATTTATTTATTTTTCCTTTTCAGTAAAATGAATAATGATTCTCAGACAGAGATAACAGATCAAATCAGTAAAAAGGTGCCTTTTTGGCACTATAATTTTTCTAATGATAACTACTAAAAATTGAATAATTTTACCAAGGAAAAGAACCATAGCTTGAAGCACTGCTTTTCTAATTTACCTTTAAGCTGCTATTGTTTTCACAGAGTGGCTTTGTTCTGCACTGCCAGTGTACATTGTTCTAGTGCAGTGTCTACCTCATGATATCTGACTGCATAAATTTCAGATTTTTTTTTTACTATGGACACCAATTTAGCTTTTATAATATATCTCTCATTCAGCTCACGCTTTGCTCTAATGGGCTTCTGTTTCTGTCTTTCTGAGGTCACGCAAAGAAGAATGGAAAAAAAAAACCTCACAAAGATTTAAGAAAACATAAAGAAATGTATATGTCTTGTGAAGAAGGAGGGAATTCTGTGCGTGATTTTAAAAAAAATATCATAGGCACCTCAGTGAGCCTGTTAGAATTATCCTATTTTACTACAAGGAGTGAAATCAAAGGAAATTATTAGGGGGAAGCAAACAGGAAATGAAATAATGGTAAAGTTAAGGTATAATCCAAGAGTCCTTAAGGCAATAATGGTGAAAATGGCTATGAATTTTGGAATATCCCTGCCTGGCTCCACCCAGGTTATCAAGGTATGCTTTTCCTAGGCCTGACCCCAGGGTCAAACTGAATATTAAAATCTTAAATATGTTGATCTAGGCCAGAAAGGGGTGAATGGCCATGGCTCAGGGGTAACTCTGATGGAGACAGTAAGCATTCTACAGCAGGGCAGCGGGCTCCCCCCCAACCAGAGATGGAAGTAAGTGTTATGAAGGGAATGGACAGGTGCAAAAGGTTCACGTATAGGTAAGACTCAAGAAAATGAACTTTTTTCTGACTTTGTCTCTTTGTTCTGTGTGCTCTGTGCAGTTAGGTAAAAGAATAAAAATATGTTTTGCTTTAATTAAGCAAATTAATTAATTAGTGTCACTTCAAAGCTGTTGCAGGCTCCCAGAGAAATAGGGCTTACTGGTGGACAACACTAGTTAAACTGGTTAAGTGAACATGGCTAGTAAAAACCGTGTAATTCCACATGTTGTTTACTATGGACACCAAATTAGCTTTTATAATACATCTCTCATTCAGCTCAGCCTAGAGATCCAGTCCAAGAATTGTGCAATTTCACACAGATGAGGATGAAAATAGTAAAGGGGTACTTTCTGCATAAGAGGGCCTATGGCTATAAGGGGACCCCCCAAACCACAGTTCACAGCATTTAACATCACAGAACTTTGTAACCTTCGAGACTGTGATGTATTGCTTTTTCCTCATAAGGAAAAGACTGACCACATCTCACTTCACAGAATTTTCCAAGCCGTTATATTAGGCCGACATATAGATGCATACCCTCTGGAGAGACCAAGCAATACCAAAGGTACTAATTACAGATGTACTGACTTCTTGTCTACATAATCATAGTTATCAAGCTTTTGACCATTAATTAAAAATTCTTGAACTAATTCAAACTTCTTGAATTATACCATAACATAGCACTGTTGTAGATCTTTTTAAATTTCTTTTTTAATATATTTCAAATGGTTGGAAAGAGGATGTTGGCTATGGTAAGCTAATTCCCTTGGTTACAGAATGTCTTTAAGAATAAGTGCTGAATAAGGACAGATGGCATGAACAAAACTGATCAGGTGTTATATGATCATAAAAACTTAGAAAATAGTAGATTCATAGATAGTAGAGTCAGAAGGGACCACAATGGATCATCGTGTCTGACCCCCTGCCCCGGGCAGGAAGAGGACCGAGGTCAGATGACCCCAGCCAGGAGACTATCAAGCCTCCTCTTGAAGACCTCCAAGTTAGGTGATAGCACCACCTCCCTTGGAAGCCCATTCCAGATTCTGGCCACCCCTACTGTAAAAAAATTCCTCCTAATGTCTAACCTAAATTTACTCTTCACTAGTTTGAAGCCATTATTCCTAGTTACTCCCTGGGACACTCTGGTAAATAGTGCATCACCAATTCCCTGTTGTCCTCCATTGATAAACTTATAGGTGGCTACAAGGTCTCCTCTCAGATGTCTCTTGTGAAGGCTGAAGAGATCCAGACCTCTCAACCTCCCCTTGTAGGGTCTTTCCTGGAGGCCACTAATCATGCGAGTGGCCCTCCTCTGAACCCTCTCCAGATTCTCCATATTGCTCTTGAGGTGCAGAACCCAAAACTGGACACAGTACTCCAACTGTGGCTTGACCAATGCTGCATAGAGGGGGATCATCACCTCCCTTGATCTGTTGGTCATGAATCTGCTAATACATGACAAGATGTGACTGGCTTTGTTGATGGCCTCGTTACACTGCTGGCTCATGTTCATTTTGGAGTCAACTATGACTCCAAGATCTCTCTCAGCCTCTGAACTGCTGAGGAGGTCATCCCCCAACCTATAGGTGTGCTGGGGATTCCTCCTTCCTAGGTGGAGTACCTTACATTTATCTTTGTTGAATTGCATCCCATTTCGTTCCGCCCACTGATCCAACCTGTCCAGGTCAGCCTGTATCTGCTCCCTGCCCTCCAGTGTGTTAACTTTGCCTCATAACTTGGTATCAGCTGTGAAGTTGGAGAGTGTGCTTTCCACACCCTCATCCAGATTGCTGATGAAGATATTAAATAACACCGGTCCAAGGACCGAACCTTGCGGGACCCCACTGTCCACCTCCTTCCAGGCCAAGAATGACCTCTCTCTGGGTGTGGTCCCTAAGCCAGTTGGCCACCCACCCAACTGTGTAGGCATCCACTCCATAACCTGCTAGCTTCCCTATGAGAATAGGATGCGAAACTGTGTCGAAGGCCTTCCTAAAATCCAGGTAGATGATATCAGCCTCAGCTCCTGTGTCAAGGCAGTATGTAACCTGGTCATAAAAGGCTATAAGGTTTGTCTGGCAGGATCTACCCATGATGAACCCATGGTAGTTTCCTTTCAGCATCATTTCCCCTGCTGGGTCTTCACAAATGGGACTGCTTTGTGAGCACCTTAACCAGTGTGATAGGGTTCTTTGAGTAAACCAGATATCTTTTATTAGACAGACTAAACTAGTTGGAAATATTTTTCTTTGCAAGCTTTCAGGTACAAACACCCTTTGTCAGGCTGAGGAAACATTTGCAGCTGGTCTGTGCTCTTCCTGGATGGAATACAACCTATACCCCTTAATCAGTGTGACCAATTAGAGTGAAGTTTACACAGTGTTACCCTTAGTGATTATCTGTAGTTTTATATCATGTGATGAAATCCACATTGTGTGCGAGAGAGTACAGTGATAATGAGTTTGCATTTTAGGAGCCATAGAATTTATGCCAGCTCCTTTTTATAACCCAAGAAGTCTAGACACTGCATCACTAACAGAGCTACATGAAAACATTTGCATGGCTGTAGAAGCTGATGAAAATCACATTGCTGCTGAATACATTTTTACAATAAATTTTTCACTCTGAGAAGAACTGCTTTTCTTTACTTAGAAATCTTAGAATCCTCTATAGAACAGAAAAACAAAAGATACCTTAAATTTTGGCACTCACTGACTCAAGCTAGAACAAAATCTCTTCTTCCTTGGGGGTTTTACTTTCTAATTTGTCGGTTCCCAGCAGCCTGACAGATTGAAAAAACACAGTGGACTAGTGCTTTGGTCTGTAATCTAGTGAGATGGAGTTGTAATTCAATGAAATACAGAAACCAGTAACAAACACTTTCCCTTTTAGCTTCTGATTTCTTTTAATGCCCAGAAACATTTTCATCTTTTGATTCAACGGAAGAGCACCAAGGAGCTATTACCTCTATTTCTATGAATTTTAGTGCTCATCTTAGTTTTCCAATTAGAACATATGGGAATAAAAATAGTGAGTTTTATAATACCCTGCTGTGCAATTATTGGCCTAGAGAACAACACAATTCCAAACACAAGTACCACAATGCTACCAAATTCAGCACCTTTCACTCAACAGAACCCAGTTACTAGGCAGGTGCTTTCATTGTTCAGAAAGAAAATATAAATCTCTACAAGATATAAACTCCTTTCTCTGAAGCTCATTAATACAAAACAGCTTACTAATATCAACTACCATTTCCCTTTCAGTCATCCTAATGAGATATTACCTAATTCTCTGAGTGAGCTAGTTGAAGGAAGAGAGAATAATACCTTAAAAACTCTAGTCATAAAACTAATCTCCTTTTCCCTTTAGGAACTTCACAAATCCTTAATTCTGGAAACTAGAGGAATAAATCTTTTTTTCTTTTATTTCCCAAGATCAGGCCTACTATTAAAGCAGTGATCAAGACAACTCAGATAAAGACTTTCAGTCCAAATGGAGGTGGATCACCACACATAGCCATATACCACATTCTCATTTTCAGTAAAGGCAGAAAGTTGTAAAAACTATGATAAACACACTAATTCTATTTGATTTTAAAAGCCCAAAAGACACTATGAAAATGAATTCACTACATGATTGTTTGAAAGTTTAAAATCATTTTCGGAGATCCTATCACACACCCTCACCTATACAAGGTATAAGGTGTATACAGGGAAGGAAATTGTGTGTATAATGAATTATGCAGAGGAAAAACAGTATAGTGTTACCTGTCATTTTACCCAAGGAAGATATTTTATAGGAATCATTATAATAACGAATTAATCATTATTCATACTATATGAATATGACTTGAGCACTGTTGTGGATGGTTATAAACTGTTCAGGAAAGACAGACAGGGGAGAAGATGAGGAGGAGTTACTCTTTATGTAAAAGAGCCATATGATTGCTCAGAGCTCCAGTATAAAACTGGAGATAGGCCCATTGACAGTCGCTAGCTTAGGGTCAGAGGGGAAAGCAACAAGGGGTATTTGTACATGACGTGGGGGTTTAATTCTCCCTAAATTGAAGTGGTGGTTTTTTTAAAAACACCGCTTCAATTTAGGACAAAGTAAACCCCCATGCCGTGTACACCCATGTCCACCAAATCTTTACCTGCCTCTCCAGTGGTGGGGAGGGGAAAGCGAGCTGCTGGTGAGCCAAGCAGTCCCTGAGCTTCAGGGGGGCAGGCAGGGGGCTGGTGCTTCCCTTTGTGGCAGCAGTGCCCGACCCCAGTCAGCACCTGCCCGCAGGCACCCGGCTCAGGCAGTCTCAGGGGGCACCGCAGCCTCGGAGGGAACCACTGGGCCCCCGTGCAGCTCAGGCAGGCAGGCTCCAAGCAAAAGAAATAAAAAAAGATCAGGCTTGCCACTCCCCCCCCCACTTCTGTGGAGCCTGCCTTCCTGGGCCACTGCCAGGCTGCCTGCACAGCCCGTGAGCTACATGGAACCCAGTGCTTCCCCCCGCAGCTGTAGGGTAGGAAACTAAAACTCCTCAGAGGTGTTTTAGTTTGCAGAGCCCCAAAGTCATTTTCTGTTTCCCGAAGTCATTTAAAGTGCATTACACGCTGTCAAATGTGCTACAGTGGCTGAAATTAATGCGCAATATGACGCTGAATCTGCAAACAGCAATGCCATTAAAGTGGTGTGAACAGCATTTAACCTACTTTAAAGTGTCATCTACAAATGCTTAAGGGTGATGTGATGGTGGGTGTTTTCTATAGACCACCAGACCAGGAGGATGTGGTTCATAGATTCATAGATGTTAGAGTCAGAAGGGACCTCAACATGTATTGAGTCCGACCCCCTGCCTAGGTGCTGGGGTCGAATGACCCCAGCCAGATGCCTATCCAGCCTTCTCTTAAAGACCCCCAAGGTAGGGGAGAGCACCATCTCCCTTAGAAGCCCATTCCAAATTTTGGCCACCCTTGCCATGAATAAGTTTTTCCTGATGTCTAGCCTAAATCTGCTCTCTGTCAATTTGTGACCATTGTTCCTTGTTACCCCAAGAGGCGCCCTGGTGAACAGAGCATCCCCGATCCCTTGCTAGTGGATGAGGCTTTCTTCAAACAGTTAGTAGAAGTTTGCCAGGTACAGGTCCTGGTTCTCATGGAGAACTTCAATCACCCTGACATCTGCTGGGAGAGCAATACATCAGCTCACAAACAATCCAGGAAGCTTTTGAAAAGTGTTGGGGACAACATCCTGGGAGAGGCCAACTAGGGGCTGTGCCCTTTTTGATCTGCTGCTCACAAATGGGGAAAAGTTGGTGGGGAATGTAGTAGTGGATGGCAACTTGGGCAGCAGTGACCATAAGATGGTTGAGTTCAGGATCCTGAGGAAAGGAGAGCAGCAGAGTATAGACCCTGGACTCTAGAAAAGCAGGCTTCAACTCAGTCAGGGAACTCATGGGCAGGATACTCTGGGAGGCCAGTCTGAGGGGGAGAGTTGGATGTATTTAAAGAAACCTTGCTCAGGGCATGGGAACAAACCATCCTAATGTGCAGGAAGCCATGAGTGAATGAATGAAGTCTTGCAGGTATGGCAGAAGACCAACTGGGCTTATCAGGGAACTCTTCCATAAGTTAAAACAGAAAAATGAAGCTTATAAGAAGAAGTACCTTAGATGAACAACTAAGGAGGAGTATAAAAGTCTTGCTTAGGCATCCAGGGATGCAATCAGGAAGGCCAAAGCATAATTGAAGTTGCAGCTAGCAAGGGAAATGAAGGGAAATGAAGGGTTTATACAGGTATGTCAGCAATAAGAGGAGGATCAGAGTAAGTGTGGGTCCTTTAGTAAATGGAATAGGCAACCTAGTGATAGAAGATGCAGAAAAGGCTGAAATAGTCAATGTCTTTTTCACCACAGTCTTCACAGGCAAGGACAGCTCCAGGACTACTGCACCTGGTAGCACAGTTTGGGGATAAGGTGAGCAGCGATTTGTGGCAAAACGAACAGGTTAGGGACTGTTTAGAAAAGCTGTATGTATATAAGTCCATGGGGCTGGAAATGAGACACCCAAGGTTGCTGAGGAAGTTGGCCAATGTGACTGCAGAGTCGTTGGCTATAATCTCTGAAAACCCATGGTGATTGGGAGAAGTCCCAGATGATTGGAAAAGGGCAAATATAGTACCCATCTTTAAGAAAAGGAAGGAGGAGGATCCAAGGAACTACAGACCAGTCAGCCTCACCTCAGTCCCTGGACAAATCATCGAGCAGGTCCTCAAGGAATCGATTTCTAAGCACTTGGAGAAAGTGATTAGGAACAGTCAGCATGGTTTCACTAAGGGCAAGTCATGCCTGACCTACCTGATTGCCTTCTATGATGAGACAACTGGCTCTGTGTATGTGGGGAAACCAGTGGATGTAATATACCTTGACTTTAGCAAGGCTTTTGTTATGGTCTCCCACAACATTCTTGTAGACAAGCTAAGAAAGTATGGGTTGGATGAATGGACTGTAAAGTGGACAGAATAATGGCCAGATCATTGCGCTCAGGGAGCAGTAGTCAATGGCTTGATGTTTAGCTGGCAGCCAGTATCAAGTGAAATGATCCAGGGGCTGGTAATGGGGCCAGTTTTCTTCAATATTTTCATCAATGACCTGGACGATGGCATAGAGTACACTCTCAGCAAATTTGCAGATAACACTAAGATGGGGGGAGTAGGAGATATGCTGAAGGCTAGGCCCTTAGTGAATCCATGCTAATCCAAGATTCAGAGAGACCTTGAAAAACTGGAGGATTGGACTAAAAGAAATCTCATGAAGTTCAATAAAGAGAAGTGCAAATTTCTGCACTTAAGATGGAAGTAGTACACCATGCACTAGTACAGGCTGGTGACCAACAGGCTATTTCACCTGAGGACTCTACATCACTTGTAATATATATATATAAACAACAACTGAATACATCTCATTTGACTTGGTCAGTACTGTACTTCTGACATTCGTCCCATTTTTCCTTAGACCTTGCAGACTACAGAGAATGAAAAAAAAATGCAGCAGAGTTACAGATTCTAACATGGTTTCTTCTGTCACAAAAAATTCTCTGTACCCCTCAGAATATTTATAAACAGTCATTTCTCTATATTTCTATCTAATACAATCATTTTCATTAAGTTCTGATGCACAAATGCTTTCAAGGACGAAGAAGCCATGACTATCTGTTACAATATATTTAAGATCCGTGATCATCAAAAACATATTGCTGGAAATGAATCAAAGTGATAAAATGTGAATTTGACATGGAAGATTTGAGTTCCCTTAGGGACAAAGTGTTTTCCAGAGGCAGAGTTAATGATTATGTTTTTTGGAAGGTATCTGTTCAATCAAGTCATAAAGGATCTAAACGTATAATATCCCAAAAGTGAAGTTTCTAACCAGTTTGGAGGAATGTGCTGAGATAAAATGAAAAACAAAACAAAACACTTGTTAAATAATGGCCACTCATGAATCTCACATATTTCCATTTTCCTTTTCACACCACACTTGAGTGTGGACAGCTTATGGGCTAACAACCTAACACTGAAACAGCTGTAGTAATATAATTAAAAGCTGCTAACGATTTAAGCATGGAAAAGGGAAGGTAGAAACACATTAAAGATCATTTAAATATTAGTATTTATGAGTTTATTGGAAGTCAAAACAATTTTACCATCACCTGGATAGAGATGAATTCCCACCTGAGGGATATGATGTAGTGAGGCATTGGCACACATGACTTAGAATATATCCATAATGCTTGTCAAAAAGGGTTGAAATACAGTATGACTTAATCCTTTGTCTCTAAGAGATTCCTAGAACACCAAATGTTTCTGTGAGCTGCAATGAAGACTCTTCCATAAAAAGAGAAGTTTGAGGCTTTTTATGGTATATTCTTTGCAAAAAGGAGCTCTGATTTAGACCCCTGTATGTAGAGTGGGGTGGGAATTTTCTATCCAAAATACCAGTTGGTTGATTACAGAATGTTTCACAGAAATATACTGCATTTCCTCTTAGGCAGAGCCAGCCTTCGGGATGGGTGCCATGGGCATTCACACCACACACACATATACATGCACATGTGAGCAGCCCATGCTTACAGAAGTGCTCTCCCCTCACCCCACCTCGCTGATCCCTACCACAGGCAGGAGGAGCAGTGCCCGGTCCAGCCTGCCTTCAGCCACTGTTCAAGAGGACGCAGGCCAGGCAGTGCAGATGGCAGCTGTGGTGCCTGCTCCACTGCTTGTCTGGTACACCATGCCATTCTGTCTCCCTGCTGGACTGTGCTCTACACTCCTGCCTGCATCAGTGCTGCAAACTTGGGGCAGCGGGGGGTGGGGGGAGAACACGTGGGGGAGCCAAAAACCAAATTTGCCAAGTGTACCATTTTCTCTAAGGCCAGTTCTGCTTCTAGGTTTCTTAGGGACCCATGCTTCCAGGCAGCTCTACCATGCAAGGGCTTCCAGCTTCCCTGTCATGGAACCAGAAAGCCAAGAAACCCAGAGGCTAAGTACAGACAGAAAAAAGCCTGAGGCTAAATTGATTCAGTCTTTTCAGGTTAGTCTAAACTGCAGAGGTTAAACTGAGACACAAGTGAACAGACATTTGCCTTTGATTTAGGATATGTCTGAAGCGGCTCAAGCCAGAAGCCAGGAAGGTGCTAGAGCACAGCTCTGGCACATAGCTAGCATGGGCTGTGTGTACTCTTCCTCTTCCTGCTGCCCCTGAGGTCCACAATCATGGCAGTGTGACTCTGCAGGGTTGCTTATCACTTCCTCTTCGTGCTTCCAGGTGCCTCTGGAATTTGTAGTCCACAGTCAAAGCCAGCAGTAAGTTTGAGTGGGGGAAGGGGTGTTTAATCCCCCTCCCTGGCCCCAGACCCCAGCTGGGGTTTTCGGGGGGGGGGCAGTTCCCCCCCTTCCCCGGAGGCTGGACTGCATCCTAAGCCAGGCTTGCCACCCCCACCACCTTGTCAGCTAGTCCTTACTGTTCCAACTAGGGAGCAGAGGGGTAGGGCCAGCCCTTCTCTGCTGGATTAGACAACACAGCCCAGGGCTGTAAATGATGCTGAGATGCTGGGGACTGTGATTAACTTGAACCAGGAAGGGGTCTGGGGCAGATGTTTCATAAACTGGTTTGACTACCCTTCAACTACACCCTTCAACTGGTTTGACTACATTCAACTAAACCTAAATCAGTTAAGTCTGATGCCACCACTGGTGGCATTTAGGTCAAACCAGTTTATGAAACATCTGCCCCAGACTGGTTTGACCTAAATCACTTAAGTCTGATACTACATTCAACTAGGTTTACCTTAAACCAGTTTCAGCCATTTTGAGACTCATTTATGTGCACTGAGCTTCTGTTCTTTTACAGGTTTAAACCAGCTTCTGATCACTTAAACTGGTTTATGTGTAACTTTTGTCTCTAGCCAGGGAGAATGCGCTTTGGCTTGGATTCTCAAAGTCTAAGCCCCTGGTTCTGCACAAAAGGGTCTCAGGGTACAAGTGTTACCTGATGCACAGCATGGACCCTAAAAACTCTGGGAGGTTTCAGGGTTTCAAGTTCACAGCTGCATGTCCTGGGCACTCGGAAGAGTCTTTTTGGCTTCTAGGATCCCTGCAGTAAAGCTGGGAGCCTGAAAGCCCCATCTCTAACAGGGGCTTTCAGTGCTTAAAACATCCCTGCCAATGAGCTGGGAATCTAGAAGTCCTGGGACACTCTTTTGAATCAAAAGAAAACCAAATTGCAAAATATCCAAGCTTCTCACAAATCATAGGTCCTGAGTATTGGTCAATTCTATTTGTACCTATATAACCTTTTGGTCAAACCTACCTGTCACATTAATACCTGATCTCAGAGTACAGACAATGGAATATACTTACTTCAGTGGAAAATGAAATTGACAAAAGTACAGCATTATATTTTTTGAGCATAATACAGTTATATAAAAATGTTATTTCCTGTTAGCATAGGTCAGTAAAAATCCCTTAATACACTTACATGATCATTAGTTCTTTGTATGCATTATGAAATGTTACAGACCTTAGTCACTGCCTTCTGTAGCAGAATGCCCATCAAAATCAATAAGAGTTTTATCAGAGTAAGGACTAATTAAGAAGACTACAAGATTTGGCCTTAAGTATGCTATGTACCCATTGTGGAAGGGTTATTGAAACATGTCACATTACACCTTTTCCCTGGCAATATTACCAATGAAGAGGGCATACCACTTACCAGAGTGCTGATTAAGTGGATTTAACTGTATTGTCAGTTAATGAGTAGACATTGATCTACCAGTTTATAGAGTCAGGTACTCGGCACTCCAGTGAGCAGTGGGTTACTGAGCTCTTGCACTTTTTAACAGTTGAAACATTGCACAGGACAACTCTCAAATTAAATATTTCTCAGTCTTTCATTTGAACTAGGGCACAAGAAAAAGAAGATGCAAAAGACTTGAAAAATCAAATGAAACATTAAAGAAAATTTTAAAAGAGGCAAAGGACAAGTATTATTTCCAGAACCTGGAACTTTCCGCTTCCACTGTGTTCCCCCCCGCTTTACCATCCAATCGTTATGCCTGACTCCCCTGCTCAAAATGCAATACTCTGCTGTGTCCTTCCTGTTTTGAGTGCTGCACGTTCTGCCTCTTGTAGGCTAATCAAACAAGTGCAACCTGTTCTCTCTGCATTGCGATAAGATGCTTCATTTTGTTGGGAAAATGAGATATGCAGCTAGCGTTGATGAAACGTGAGCAGAGCACTCTCTGATGCTGACTGGATGCTTGAGTGCTCAGTACCACTTTAAGCAGTGGAACTGGTTAAGGCCTAGAGAACCTGAGCACTTAAAAGAAAGCAAACAACCATTCCCCATAATATCTTATTTAATATAATTTTATGGGCATGTTCAGTACTTATTTCCCCAGGAATTATATTAGCAATGCTTGAAAGGGCCAGTGAAACAGATGTGCTCTGGTGTTGGCTGAACATCAGCATTCCAAGGCTGTTCTTTGTGTTGCTTCAGTGCTAGAGATCCAAAGGAGACATATTCTCCCTGTATACATTCAGATTATACACAATTACCAATCTGTACAGATTGGTACACCCTATGCATGTCATTCTAAATGACATAAGCACATATAACAGTGGCATGAATTTTAAGAAAACAATCCTGGTACAGGAAGGACACTGGGGAGTGTAAGAACCTACCACGAAACAACGAGGAAAGACATTAATATACTAACAGACACCCATATTTATTCCCCACCAATGCTCTTTATATGACAGAACTCTCCAAACAGCACGTAAAGGTACCAGCTAAGCGTTTGACAGACAGATGTGATAACTTACGGTTCAAAATATTTGCTAGCCAGACAGAGAGACATATTTTGCTGAAAAATCCTTTAAGGTAAACTGACTTCACGTTCGCTGGCATGCAGTAATTTTTCTATAAGCTCTTATTACAATGGTGTATTTCTAATGGATTGGGTATGGTGCTTTTCCATTTTGCTAATGAGAAAAGCTAAAGGCCATTACTTGTTCTGATTAAGATCCCTGAGGGAAGAAATGTGATGTGTATATTACCAGGGCATACATAAAGGAAGTATGTGGCATTTCTAATCAATCAGATGAAGGGTAGACAAAAAAAAAATCTTATCCTGTGAATACAGAGGAAGAAGATATGGGGACAAAAAAACATAGAAAGTGTCTTTAAAGGGTGACTTACGGGAATCGGTTATAATGATATTAGTATGATCAATGACTACAGCTACTATCTGGGAAAAATGTAATTACCAAAATGAAAACTTTCAAATGGGAAGCACTGATCAAGGGCAGAGGCACTGTCATATTTCTAAAAGCACTGTCAACTTTCATTCAGGCAATGTATTACAGTAACTCCAGCCACTATTACAATACTACAAGGTTGGTCTGTGTTTCCATTATTTTGAAGAGAGTGAAGGGATGAAGGGGTTAGGATTTGGTTGTGAAGAGTTACTGTGGACACCAAAATTTGACTAAGTCTCAGCCCACAGGCACGTTAGTAATATCTTTTTTATAGAAATGAGTGAGTATAATTATAAAGTTATGTTTGGTATCATGGCCATGAATTCAAGTGAAATAAAAGGAGATTTTGTAGATCATGATCTATTATTTCAGAAGCATACTCAGTCAAAAAAAAAAAATGCTAAAAGAAGTACTACTGTATTTTCAGGGAGACTGACCAGTGGATTTGTCTACCTCTGACTTCCAACCTTTCTCAATCTTTTCACTCTTTATTAATGGGTAGTAAATAGTAAATGGTTGAAATACTGAAGTTTGAGATCCACCTTTGCTCCTTGATAAAGCTATATGCTTAAAGCCTGAAATAGCCATTGGGTATGTACACCAAAATGCAAACAAAATTAGTTCTGTTTGAAAGTGTATGTTTGAAGAAAGCATAAAGTCTTTTAAGCTGATACAAAATATAGAGTTGTAGTAATAAGCACAATTCAATAATTCAAAAACACATTGATGCCAATGAATAATGGCTGTGGAGTATTAAAAACAACCACATGCACCCTACAGATAATGTCTTTTAAAAAACACTGAGGCGATAGACCAGATGTGCAACAAATTAGCCCCCTCACACTATCTGGGTGCCACTCTATTCCTCTTTCCCTGCCTGATCTGCTCCTCTGCTTTCTGCTTCCTTCCCTGTGCTCCCTGTCTGATCTGGTACTTTGCTTTCTGCTCCTTGCTCTCTCTGCTTCCTCCCTGGTCTGCCATGTGCCATAAACAGAGGCAGAAGTTAGTCACCCCTGTGATAGACCACAGAGATATTACTATAGTTGTTGCAAAACATGTAAGAATTTAAAGGCTGCCACAATGTCTTTGGTTGCAAGAAAGCAGCATAAAGAAGAAGTGGCTCATATGTCTACTGCAATTATATCAGCAGTAACTCGCCTAGTCTTAATTCCTCTGCAATATAATGCTTTCATGCAGATATCTGGTAAATGATGTGAATCTCAATAGCTCAAAGTGTTTGGGGGTAATGATTAGCAGGCTGCTATATCTGTAGTTATGGGAAGTAATCATGGCTTCACTCGAGAGGAACATTACAAAAAAACCCCTAAAAAACTAAAAGCCATTGTAATAATAAATCTGGAAAACTACTCCTCTACCTGGACCATGGTACAACCCTGATCTTTAAATCCTTATGAGTGGCAATGAATAGGCATCAGAAAAAGCACTAAGAAAAATAAGCATCCAAGCCGAAACAGGTCACCTCTGCTGCTATCATTCCAACATTCAGATGTCTGTTGCTTTCCTTGCTGCTTTACACTTAAAAGATGCTACACAGTGTAACAACAGGTATCAGTAAACATTTCAGATCTCTGCTCTGCTGCTGTGAAAAAGGCCCAATGTATTTTAGTTTGTACAACATGTAAACAGAAAGGATCCAACATTGCAGTTCTGTTCTGAAAGCCATCACTTGCTCAGTGGATTTCTCTTCCCATAGGGGTCTTACAGGATCTATTTTAGGCCCAAACTACACTAACCAGTTCTTTGATGTTCCCCTTGGCTTTGGTTTGTTTGTCATTTAGCACACTGACTGAAGGGCTCAAACATGTTTCTTCTACTGACAGTTATATATTTGTATGATGTCTCTTTTCTATTTTCCTTCTACACAAAACTCATATTGCAAAGCAAAAGAAAGTGCAGTGAAAATATTTGCAATGAAGTAAGTTATAAATGTACTCAAGTTTTCCTCCTCCAAGGATGCAACGAAGTGTAAGACAAAGTGGCCACTTTTCCATGGAAGAAACTGACTTTGAATCAACATCATAAAGACCCTAGGACATTCAGGATTCACCTTATAAAAATAACCTTCTCCTGACCTGTGTGTGCTATGTTGTGTACCTTAGCCTCCCTGCTGAAACAGAAATCAATAGGGTTAATGTTTTAAAGGTGTAAGACTAGCTATTCATGCAGATGCAGAAAAAAATCTGCAGAGTTACTGGCTGATTTCAGAGGTTATGAGTTTTGCCTGAGGGGGAGTGAGCCAGCCAACCTGTACAGCGGTTACATCCCCTACCAGCCTTGAAGGAATTATAATTGTGCTAACTAACACAGAGCTGTCATCCTGGCCTCAGGACTGCAGAAAGAACGCAAGGAAAGAGAAGAGAAAAACAGAGAAAGTGCTAAAAAGGTAAAAAAAAAAAAACCACAAAAAAAACCCCATGAGCAAAGACCTGACTTGTTCCTAGCTTATTAGTGAACCAAGGGACTAAAACCCCCAACATATATTTGATATTTATGTCAAACTATTCTATTAGTGATCAAAACCTTTTAATCACTTGTTGCAATGTAGCTGATTTAAAAACTTTTAAAAAACTGCAGTCAGGATCACCTAATCTAATGAAGTAATGGCATTTATTTTTGCATGACCCAACATAATTTCAGTTTGCAGTATGTCAATGAGGTAAGAGTTAAAGTCAAACGCATAACTGGAATAGGTAAGTTCTACTTTTTTCTCACTGAGGGGGACAGACTGTTAGCTGTTGCAAACTGGTGTTGCTCCATTGAGTTCAGTATAACTATGCCAATTAGCAACAGCTAAGAGACTAGCCTTTCCCTTGAATGTCTTTTGAGGCACTGTATTAAACCAGTGTGGCAGTATAATCTGCTGCCCATGAAATGTGAAAGAGTCTCTTGTATGGAGCGCATTATCCTTGAGGAAATCATGGAAATTGAAGGCCCTAGATTAATTTACTTACTCACCTAAGTGGTATAAGATTGAATTAATATTTGGATAGTGCTTTGAACATACACATCATAATAAAAGTGCTGCAGTAATTATTTGTCAGTTCCTGCCTTCGTTGGCACGTGTTGAAGACTGCATATTGCCATGCAGTCTCAGTCTCATCTCCTCATGTTCTTAATATGAAGAGCAGATGTTACACACTTTCCTAAATAGATTTTACTCTTAAATAAGAATTAGCAATAGAACTATTAGAGACAACCAAATAATATATACCTGTTCATTTTCAGCTGAAAGTTTCTATAAGAATCAAACAGCTAGATAAACTGAATTGTTTACACAAGAGGTGCTTAAAACTAAGTGCAGTTGTTGCAATATTTCAGTTTGCAATTGGCATTAGTTGCTCTAGTTTGCAATAGTTCCTATTAACATCAAGGCATGGCAGGAGACAGTGGGGCAGACTGCCTTCAGAGCAGGGTAATTTTAAAAAAATTGGGTACCCTGTGACATGTATGACTATGCTAATTTTCAAATTAGGCTCTAGCAGATGCCATGGGGCATTGGCTCAAATTTTTCTTCTTAGAAACACATGTAAGTATCATACTGATCATGAAATTTATAGAAAATTAATGAGAATAAAGGTTATCATTTTATTCTTTGCCTTCTGTTGCAAGTTAATTACTTTAAACTCTTTTTTCATTCATTTTTGATCTCTTGCTCCTTTAGATTCAGCTGTCACTAGATCAGTTACAAACTGTATAAATAAACCTAAGGAAATCCCACTGTTTAGAAAATACATATTTATATGTTTCAATGAATCATTTCCCTACTCTCACTTGTTGAACAAAAGTGAAATTGCTGCCATTACAGCTGTGTCATATACTATGACTCATGCTAATGATGGCATAAATATGGGGTGATTTCCTAGAGAAAAATGTTTGCAAAAAATTAATGTTGGACTTCTTTTTTGGTCAGATTTCAAAATTTCAGTGAAAAATGTTGCTGAAAAGTCAAAATTTGAAAAAGTATGATTAATTATACTTTTATAATAAATACCAGTGTCAGTAACTGTCTTAACAAAGAGATGTCTTCTCCCTACACCCCTCAGAAATCAGCTATAGGGGACAGTTAATGTGGTATTTTGATGGTAGGGTTAGAGACCGAGATGTTCTTGAAGATAACCAGATACCATTAGCATTCCTATGTATTTGGGAGAGACAGCAAAGAAAATCTGGGTAGATGGTAGAGTAGAAATATGCAATAACTTGAAAGGAAAAAGCTGTGATCTTGTATTAGAGAAAGATAGTGAGATGCAATAGATCATCAAAGCATAGCCAACCTTAGGTTGCAATGCTAATATTGTGTCCTACTGGCCAGCTGGGTTAAAATAAAGCTATCCTGGTAGTATAAAGAATCCAAAAGAAAATGAAGAGACTACTGCAAGGAATCGTGAGCTAAAGAAAAAGTTTCAAGAGAAACATGCTCAACAAAGACAAACAGGGAACTGAAGCTGGTTGTCAATACAGAAAAGATTAAGACACATGTGATTCAAAACTAGAGGCCAAATTGCTTATGTCTACTAAGCAGGGCAGAAAAGACAAGCCCAGGACTCTCCTGTTTGTTTCTCCCTGCATACTCAATGCAATATGCTAGTGGAAAATGCAAAAGGATGGTGAAACCTGTTTTGATGGTGCAGCCTTCAGGATCTTATTGAAGGAACATGCTTCTTGGAGCAACTGCTCCCTGAAGTGCCCAGCTGGTGCAGCTCTCTCCTGCTATGCGATAAAAAAACTGCTACATTCTGTAGCTTATTTGCCTTACTAGAAAAAACAACTCAATTCAGCAAATCCCAAAATCACTTGATGCAGCTGCTCTCAACCCCCTCACTACAGTTTAATGAAATCTGCTGACTGAGCTTCTTCACAGCAAAAAATTAGTTATGACTGAACTGTACTTCCAAACTGAGCCTTTCAGAGCTGGGAGGCTTCTACAACCCTATAACAGAGGGACTGAACTATGCATAATTCACAAATAATGAAATATCATGTGAGAGTGTGGGGGCCATTGCCATCAATAGTTCCCTATGGCATCATAAACGATTTGAGCAAAGCCTGGACTTTTTGAGAATTTCAAGCTGAAATCACATTGGCAGAATACTAATGTAAACTAAAATTTAATAAGACTCTACCTTGCCATATAACTCAGCAGACACAGTCATAGGAAACCCATTCAATCTGGTCCTGCATTGCAGATCACCCAGTCCTAGACAGGATGTTGCTTCCAGATGAGGAAGCCATCAGCAGTGGAGCATACCATGCAAATGTACCTCGGAGATCCTTTGAAGAATTTCAAGCATCTGACTACAAGCACATTCATGACATGAAAGGGTCATGTGGGAGTTCGCTGTGTCAGAGTGGTATGTTATTTGGGGAAATGTTAATATGCCCAGACAGTCACCCTTCTTCCAGACATTTTCCACTAGCATTTTTGTTACAGTGACTTAAAAAAACATCAAAAATAGGCATGATGTAACGTGCAAATATTTCTTCCCAATTCCATTCACATACCTGCAGGCATTTTCAACAGTAGGGCTTTGTACCACCTTCAGGTATGTCACAGCATCAATAAACTAGTGTTTCCATGAAGCTTTGTTGTGTCTGGAAATAAAGCTTTCCCCTCAAGGAGCCACTAGAGACATAATTCAAATCTCTCAGATCAGAATACATGCATTAGGAACAAATGGCCTTGCTTACTGAAATGTACCCACCACCTTCTGAAGCAAACATTACAAGGGGAACTGTAAATATATTGAGCCATATAACTCATATGGAAGAGAGTCAGTCATGACTCTTAGTCTCAACTGTTAAAGGATTTTTCAGTGTTAATAGCACAAACAGTTAGCTGAAATGTTTCAAAAGGAAAACAATATTTTGATGTATGGTTCTTTCCATAGATTTGGCAAGTTGTCCTTAGAAAATATTTCAAAATTATTTATAATATTCTTGAACTTGCAGTGCTTTAATGAACAGAAAATAAAAATTAAACCGTCTTGACAATTGCTTATGTTCAAACTGAAGTGACACTGTTTCTTTACAAAACAAGAACAGAAGCAACAGATAAGAGACCTGTAAGATCACATAGACCATTTTCCTACTGATTCCTGACAATTCCCTGCAGCACATTTTGTAGTGCTTTGCCCAGTTTTGCTCTAAATATCTCAGGCAATAGGTTTCTATCATCTCTCCTAGAAGACTATTTTAAACTCTCATATCACTCCAAGATATTTATACTAAAATTTTCCCCATCTTAGTTTCATCTCATCATTCATATTTGTAACCTTGTGTACCACTCTAAATAGCTCCATTCTCTTATGGGTGGTTCCACTCTTATCATAATTGTAGACTGCTATGTTAGTTGGTGCTTTCCTGACTTACAATGTGCATGTCTACACGTGCATTTAGGCATGGCTAAACTTAATGCACATTAGCTTAACGTGTTCTAAGGCAATTTAGGTTTGTGTATACATGTGCACATGTTCAAACACATTAACACCATGTGCACAGACTGATGTGGGACTAAAGTTAGTTCCACATTAGTCTATACACAGCATTAATGCATCTTAATACTTCTACATCTGCATTAATGTGCTTTAGCTATTCATGCCTAAACGTGATACCTGCTTTTCACAAATAGCCTAAAATCATTATTTTTAAGGCGCATTAAAGGTGTGCACATGTAGATGTGCGCCATTGATGCTAAAGCACCTTAAATTGGCACATATAGATATGCCCAATATTCCTGTATTTATTATTGCTATTGTTGTTGGTATCAGCTTGTCTTCAGTGATACCAGAGGAAATGGGCTGTTATTACATGAAAGACCATGTCAATCATGATTAAAACCTTCCCCATTCAAGAGTTTCAGGTGTTGTTAGCAAATGTATATCCCCGTTGTATGTGGGGGTTAGAAACAGATAAAAAATTTCAGCTATCTTTCCTCCTTTCACCCACTTGTCCTTTTTTCCTGTACTTCTTCTGCTTTCCTTATCTTTCTGCTTTGATAATCCACTCCTAAGGAATGCCCATCCAAAGCAATAAAGATGAACAAACAATTAGTGGCATTAGTGTGATGTGTGAATGCCACCACATAAATACACATAGCTGTTACTTTCTCTCTTTTCTCCAGACCTCTGTATATTTAGAATGCCAGCTTACTGGGGCAGGGACTGTCTATTACCCTGTGTTTGTAGACAGCTTAGCAAAATGCACCATCAGCCCTGGTCAAATCCTAGGCACTACTGTGTAATAAATATGACAATAAATATAGTGAATTCATCATCTTCAGTGAATGAAGCAGGCTATTCACTACATGCTGCATACCACGCAGCTTATTTATTTTAGTATTCACTCCATGCATTTTAGTATAAAGGACTTTTACTATGGGTACATGCTTGCTGCTAAGTAACAAGTAAAAAGATTTTTCAATTATATTCTCAATAACCTCTCATATTTTGATTAGGTGAAACTGTGATAATTTCATAGACTTTAGGGCTGGAAGGGACCTTGGAAGATCATCGAGTCCAACCCCCCGCCCAAAGGGCAGGAAGTCAGCTGGGGTCATAGGATCCCAGCAAGATAAGGATCCAATTTGCTTTTGAAGGTGTTCAATGCATGTGCTTGAACCACCTCCGATGGCAGACTGTTCCAGACCTCCGGGGCTCGGACAGTAAACAGTATAGCAGCAGCTATATGTCAGAGAAGTGTTGGTGAAACTATCTTACTAGCCCTCCAGTTCAGACATCTGAAGTTTGCTGAACCCATCTGCCCCATGGGGAATTAGATTTGCAGAATTATGAAAATAAAGTTATATCAGCTTTTTACAGTTTAGCCATTGCTTCAGTGGTTTCATTTGCATTCCTGCTGTTGTTACTTCAGGTCAAGAGGTTCTACCACAATAATCTAGGGATTAGAAACCTTCAACAAGACAATGACTAACTGGAAGCTAATCCTGCTTCCATATGTTGATGCATCAGAAGGTGGCAAAGGTCCTAACAGGGTACCTATTCAATTATGCAATGTTGCATGTCAAATCTATCTGCTGGATAAATGCCACAAACAAACCAAACCAAATGAACATGAACATGTACTGGAATCAAAAGCTGCACCCCTTCCATCTTTGTGTGTACTACCTTTATATGTTCCTTTTTTCTGAATATTTTAGTCAGTGAATTTTCTGGGAGGACTATGTACATACAAAACACCTCTTGGGAAATGATTTAATAAAATGTTGAGCTTACATATGCTGGCACTTATAAAAGTAAGTTTAAGTTAAGAGTTGTCAATCATGGTACACAACTTTAAGAGTTCATTCAATCATATTATGGAAACATGATGGGACCAAATATATAGCTAACATTTTCAAATCTGGGGAGCTAAATTTAAGTTACTGAACCCAAATTTATGCAACTGACTAAAATAAACATGATTTACATAGGGGAATCAATAGCTACCACTTATACTAGTTCAAAGGGAGTTGGAGGTGAATGACACCTTCAAACAAGAGAGATCCAAAATGTACAATATTTTCTCAGTCCTAGTTTAAAAATGGCATTCCTCATTCACCCTAGCTGGTGAATGGTTTTTACTATGCACTGTAAAGAGTGGAATGCTTTTAATTTTTTTACCCACCTATGTAACTCCAAATGTTTTTCATATAAATGTCTAATTCTTAACTTTGCGAACCCCTCTGTCTCAATAACACTGTGTGGCACAAAACTCTAGAGACTGACTAGATGCTGTGTTCTTTCTATACACCCCTTTTGAACTGTGGTGCCTTTCAATTTCATTAAGCAAGCCTTTATTCATTTCAAATTATATAACAGACAGAAGAGGAAGAGCCTACTGTCTTCCAAATCCCTATCTTCTGTTTTCCAGAGCTCTCAAGTTTGTCCTCCATTCTAAACAGAACCATTTATCTTTAAAGAACCTCCTTCCCCAAATTGCTCTATGCTGTTAATTTATGGACCTATGGTGAGAAACTAGAAAAGTGTGATCCACTTAGTATCAGCTCAAACCATACTTCAATTTATTTGCTGTTGGCTCAGTCCCATACTCTCCACACATGTAGTAACTGAAACAGACAGTCAATAAACAAAATAAAAGTGCTTCAAGATTAACACCCGATAATGTCAAGGCTGCAAGACTGCAAAGAAACCAGATGATGTACAATGGGGAGCAGATGATGTACAATTAGAATAACAGACAAGATCCTTTTGTAACAGGCCCTAAACCTTGGGGAAATATGATGACGTCTATGCCCTGTGTGGTCATAAAATGTGCAAATAGAATTGCAGATAAAAATTAACCATCTAACAAAGTACTTATTGTGTTGAAGTCTTCTGGTAATATTTTAAACCACCAGTGACCACAGAGTATCTGAAGGAAATAAGAGATAAAAAGCTTATAACAAGCTTGTTGTTTCATTGAGGGGTTCTAGAGATAGCATCAAGCTGTGCTAGCAACAAAAAGAGCTAACAAAGCAAGAGATAATGAATGATGTACCAATAGAACAAGTCTGTTATTCCATTGAGGATTTTCTGGTGATACTGAGTTATGAAAGCAGAGTTAGAACAGAACCCAATAAAATTACAGTTCTCACAGTCAATTAGATATTCAGCACATTTAAACAAACATCTGATTTAGAAAGTAGAATGAAGAGCACATACTGCAAGTTGTCTAGTATGCTTTTCAATTAGAAAATGAAAAACTAAAATTTCTAGCACATAAAGAATAACACAAAGCACAACTGAACTACCAATTTTAATGTAAAATCTGGTTTCCACTCCATCTCCCATTGACATGGACCCCAAGTGTTTTTAAGTGAAGTAGAGCTACAATGAAGCAATCTCAAAAAAGAAAAATATAGCTGAATTACACAACCACCAATAGGGTAAAGAATGCTGCCTCAGGATGTGGAATCAAAGTGTTATCTTAAATATACACTGAAAAGAAAAACAAGAAGTCTCTGACCATAAAACATCCTTGAGGAATGAATGATAGAGGGGAATGCACATAGCAAATATTCTTTCCTATTCATATGGCTGGTTATTGCTGCTGATGGCTGAAAATGTCATTGCCAGAATAAAAGGAGCACCACATCCAGGACTGAATGCTGTGAGCTGGCTGATCAGGTTTTTCTTCCCCCTAACTTTTTTTATATTGTATCCACCCGAGCCATCAATCTCAACTTTATTAAACCACAAAAGAGATGTCAGATCAATGGCTGTATTAGAAACATTTTGAGTGACAGGTTGATGACAGAAAAATTCCAGCATCCATGTATTATTAAATATACACTATCACTGTTCTTTGGATGTTTCCATGCAGACCTACTCACTCTGTTCTCCCAGCAAGGTATCCTTTTAAGAGGAAACTAATTTTGTGTAAAGGTGATATGTAAAAAAGAAACAAAAACCCCCAAGGCTTACTACAATAAATGCTGAGGTTATGATGAACCAGTAGACAAAAGGAAAATGTGAAGTTATAACTGGCTCCCTGTCATTGCATTCTGCCTTTGGACCTTCCTTCTTAATGCGAGGGCAAGACCTGAATATGGAGTGCTAGCCTTAATCAGCATGTTCAGGGTTGCTTTGGTTTTGTTGCCATCTAGTCGTTATTTAAGACTAGGTTTTCTTTCTCTGCTTCTCCATGGCTGGCACACTTGTGCAAATGCTTTTTGCTATTTATGAGTGAAGAGGTATATATAAAAATTATGTAAATCAGGATGAAATCCTCCCTCTGGCAGATTCTCTGCCTAATTCCCAATTTTAGGCAGATTTGTACAGGCAATCAGAGCAGTAAAACTGCCAGCAACTTCATCAGTATCCTAAACTATGCTTTTAATGACTGAATTCATTTAAATCTTTATGAAGGCAGAGAGTACTTAGGTTCATTTTAGATGAAGCACAGAGCATAGCAAGTGAGGAGACATTACAGCAGAGTACAAAATCCGCTCCCTCAATTTAACACCACAAGGTGAAGAGGCTGTGGGGTCATTTTTATTACCTCCCCTTTCCACCCCTAACAGTACAACCCTCTGAGTTGCAGTGCGAAATTAAGTGTTTTCCATGGAAAGGAGTGTGGGAGTAAGGGATCTGTAGTCAGTTTCCTAACCTTCATCATCAGTGACATAGACTGAGACCCCCATCACACTGAGTCCCCCAGAAGGTTATAATGTTATAATGTAGTAATTAGGGGAGTCATCTAGGAGATCACAGAATCATAGAAAATTAGGGTTGGAAGGGACCTCAGGAGGCCATCTTCTGTAACCCCCTGCTCAAAACAGAACCATGCCCAACTATATCATCCCAGCCAAGGCTTTGTCTACCCTGATATTAAAAACCTCCAAGGATGAAAATTCCACCACCTCTCTAGGTAACCTGTTCCAGGGTTTTACTACCCTCCTAGTGAGAAAATTCTGCCTAATATCTAACCTAAACTTCCCTTGCTGCATCTTAAGACAGTTGTTCCTTGTTTTGTCATGTGCCATAACTGAGAACAGTTTAGCTCCATCGTCTCTGGAACCACCCTACAGGTAGTTGAAGGCTACTATCAAATCCCCTCTCAGTCCTCTTTTCTCCAGACTAAGCAAGCCCAGTTCCATCAGCCTCTTCTCCTAAGTCATATTCCCCAGCCCTATAACCATTTTGTTGCCCTCCACTGGACTCTTTCCACTTTGTTCACATCCTTCCTGTAGTGGAGGGCCCAAAACTGGATGCAGTACTCTAGATGTACCTCACTAGTACCAAACAGAGAGAAAGAATCACTTCCCTCAATTTACTGGCAACACTGTTACTAATGCAGCCCACTGTTAGCCTTCTTTGCAATAAGGACACACAGTTGGCGCAAATTTAGCTTATTGTCCACTGTAGCCCCCAGGTCTTTTTATGCAGAGCTGCTGTTTAGCCAGTCAGTCCCCTGTCTGTGCCAGTACATAGGATTACTCTGCCCTAAGTGTAATCTTATTGAATTTCATGAGATTTCTTTTGCTCCAATCCTCTAATTCAGTGGTTCTCAAACTTTTTTTCCATGAACCGCTTGAAAATTGACGAGGGTCTCAGTAGACCATTTAAACTTTTTTTTGTTCTACAAATCAAAGCACACAACTCATATTTTAATATCAGTAGTCTCACCATTCAAGTACAGATATTCTTGATTGTTCCACAAACTTTCTGTGGACCACCTAAATGGAGCTCGCAGACCAGTGGTGGTCCGCAGACCAGTTTGAGAAACTCTGCTCTAATTTGTCTAAGTATCTCTGAAACCTAGCCCTACCCTACAGCCTATCTAGAACTCCCCCAGCTTGGTAGATGTAGGCTCAAATCTCCTCAGGCTGTAATTCACCCCTCCACATTTTTCTTCAGTTGAACTGATCAGCAAATCAAACCTGAATAGTTTCAGAAAGACCAAAGTTTTATTTTTCAAGTGAAGCTAATAATTGGCAAACAAATTTCACCTAGCTCAATTTCTGCGCTCCCTTTCTTCCAGCTCTTATGTGGAGCTTAAGTGATGCTGAAGAACTTTAAGATGGCTTCCCTCACATTGTGTGCTCTCCCTCACAATGTAGACTTGCCAATGAAAAGGTCCACAACATCAAATTCAATTGCTTGATCCCTAAAACTGTCAAGTTTAGAGTTGATATTTTCATACAAGTACACCAATGAGGTCTGTTTGGGCTGAAACATGTTATACTGATTAGCAAAATGATTTGTATAAAGAAGTTAAAAATGCTTTGCATATTGAAAGCTGTTAAATTAACTTGGGACAAAGTACAGCCAATACAAAGTGAATTTATGGCTTTCTGTCTTGTTTGTTAAAAAAACCCAAAACTGGCTGGTTTGTTGAAAGATGGCCAGTGGCTGTTTATAGCACCCTGTTGCAAAATTTTAAAGGACAAAATTAATGTATATGTACAACAGAAATTTTAATTCATGTCTTAGATTTCCAATAAACTGTGTTCCGCAAGTAGAGTAGCTTTCTTTTTCCAACTTGGCTGGCATCATCCCAGTTGTAGAGTTCTGAAAAGTCCCTCTCTTGACATCAGATCATGAATTTGGAACAAAGTGGAAACATCTTCAAATAATTTATCCCAGGTTTTTCAAGGACATTTAGGAAATTGAGTCAGTTCTTTGTGAACATAACCAGGCAGGATGAATTTGGTAATTCTGTCAGCATTAAAGCAGGAAATTACATGGATCTCACTGTGTTTTTTGTTTAGGTAAGAACTGCAAGACTAGTCTACAGTTATTTAATTTAATATGGTGTCATAGAATCAGAAGTAGTTTCATAGTTTCATAGTTTCATAGTTTCTAGGGTCGGAAGGGACCTGAGCAGATCATCTAGTCCGACCCCCTGCCATGGCAGGAAAGAGCACTGGGGTCAAACGACCCCAGTAAGGGTCATCCAACCTCCTCTTAAAAACCCCCAGGGTGGGAGCCTGCACCACCTCACTTGGAAGCTGGTTCCAGACCCTAGCCGCCCTGACCGTGAAGTAGCGCCTCCTGATGTCCAACCTAAACCTTCCCTCTGCCAGCTTGTGACCGTTGTTCCTGGTCACTCCTTGCGGCGCTCGGAGGAACAGGGACTCCCCCAGCGCCTGCTGATCCCCCCTAACCAGTTTATAACAGGCCACAAGATCCCCCCTCAGCCTTCTCTTTTGAAGGCTGAACAGGTTCAGGTTCCGCAACCTGTAGGGCTGGAAGGGACCTCCACAGCCTGTCTAGTCCAACCCCCTTCCTAAGGCAGGATCATCCCTATGCAAATCATCTTGTACAAATCCATTGTCTAACCTATGAGCAAAACTACATAGTTAACCCTGACACAAGATAAGACTTAATACCCTAACCTGCCAGAGGTAAAGCAGATGGATTATGGTGACCAATGTCCTGCTGATGCAACGATTGTTAATATCTGCTCCAGAGATTGCAGAAAGAGGGCCATGCCACCCCTACAGAGAAAGGCAACCCCTCCTCCCCACAATCCCTACTAATATGACCGTGGGATAAAATTACTTTCCGACCCCAAATATGGTGATTAGTCTGACCCTGAGTGGAGGGCAAGACCCTCTAGCCAGGATCCTCTGGGTTTCAGTCCCAAAAGGAGCATTGGCACACCCCAGTCCAAATCCTTAGCCAAATAAGTTTTTCCTGATATCCAAGCTAAAACTGCTTTGCTGCAACTCCAAGACATCAGTTCTGAAGGTTATCTGTACTAAGTAATGGTGTGACTTGATCTGGGGCACAACAATAGTCACTCTTAATAGTATTTTCAACCTTTTCAGGTTGTTGACCTATTTTTCAAGGTAAAAGATCTCTGCAATCTCCTTCCAATTTCTGTAAAAAGTAAAAGTAAAAACAATGCATCAGTAATGATACATGACAGAGAGAAGAGAAGAGAATATTATTTTGGAGTTTTTTGATTTTCCATGAAGATTATTAAAGGGAAATTTTCTAAGTGATCTAAAGCAAGGTTTGGCAACTTCTTGCTATTGTGAACTATTGCTGGTTGTGATGTACCTCTGCATTTTCCCAAAGATCAGTAGATGCTGTGAAAGGAGTAGCTAGAAACAGGCAGGTGCTAGGACCTAGGGGGAGGCGCAACTAGGCAAAGGGTTAGTGAGGAACTAGTTAGGGAACTTCTGGAAGGACTGGATGCATTCAAATCAGCTGGTGCAGATGATTTCCACCCTAGAGTACTGAGGGAATTGGCTGAGGTCATTGAGGGACCCCTGGCACGGCTTTACGAGGATTCGTGGTGCTCTGGTGTGGTGCCAGAGGACTGGAAGAGGGCCACTGTGGTTCCCATCTTCAAAAAGGGGAGGACGGAGGACCCGGGAAACTATAGGCCAGTTAGTCTTACCTCAATC
>NW_017729006.1:9051801-9061588 GCF_001723915.1 Gavialis gangeticus | reverse complement strand
AGGGGGGATCTAGTGGCCTGTTACAAACTAGTCAGAGGGGACCAGCAGGCACTGGGGAAGTCCCTGTTCCCCCGAGCACTACCAGGAGTGACCAGGAATAACGGTCACAAGCTGGCAGAGGGTAGATTTAGGCTAGATATCAGGAGGCGCTACTTCACTGTCAGGGCGGCTAGGATCTGGAACCAACTTTCAAGAGAAGTGGTGTTGACTCCTACCCTGGGGGTCTTTAAGAGGAGGCTAGATGTACACCTTGCCGGGGTCGTTTGACCCCAGTACTCTTTCCTGCCATGGCAAGGGGTCGGACTCGATGATCTGTTCAGGTCCCTTCTGACCATAGAAACTATTAAAGTATTAAACTGTTGTGGAAGAAGTCTCTCCTGCCACAGAGCACATAAACTGAACATGGTAGTAAATAGGATCCTAGTGATGCCTCCTCTGCTGCTGTGGCTGGAGTGTGCTAATTATTCTCTAGGTTGCTGTGGACTGGATCCAGTCTCTTCACTAGCTAGATCAACCCTGCTCTAAAGGGTTTTCTCATAGTTTAGTCATTCCGGTGACCTTCATTGATGTCAATGACAGACTCAGAGCAATATTCTCAAGGACTCATCATATCCTGACTACAGTTTTTGCTTCCTTTTCTTAATTATTAAATGCACATTCATGTCAGTAAATAAAATAAATCAATCAATGAATTTGAGTGACAGCTTAAGTGTGATGGGAATCTCTGGCCAGGAAGCAATCAGAATGGCCAACAAAGGCTCTAATCTACCCAAAAAAGAATTCATACTAGCCACACTAATAATTTCTCACAGCTTCACCTGGCCAAAGAAATATGACATTGTGAGATAAGCATTCAGATTCTATTCTACTTGATTTCTTTATAGACCAAAACATATTAGAACAGAAAAAAATAATGAATCATCATATTCAAACTTCCTCAGATATAAACACAGAAGTCAGATAAAAACAGAAACAGAAAAAATGCTGGGGCTGTGTAACGGGGGCCTTCTTGCAGCCAGTCTACCAACGGCCCACCCACCTGTTTCTGGGCCAACCAACTACCTTCTCTTCTGCCACGCCTTGTTGTTATCTAATTAGGGTGTTAATTAGGCAGGAGGCTGCCTATTTCTTGCCCCGGTCCCAGGGGGTGCAATCTTCAGCTCCCTTCCTCTCCTACACTGATACCCAAGCCTTGTAGATGGCATCCTCTGTTGTTAACATCACCGGCCCCACACTGGGCCCCAAAATCCTTCAGTCCAGACCCCTACATGATCCCTCCACTCAGGTAGCCTATTCCACCTTCATTTGGGCTGCCTAGCTCCCTGAAACTATTTCCCCTCTCAGGTGTGGTCCCCCCAGGACCTTTGGCCACACAGGCCCTGGCCTCACCTCCAAGCTCAGTCAGAACCCCAGGCCCGCAGCTCTGGGTGTCCCTCACGGTGGGCCCTTTTGACCATTCTGACCATTCTGGTCCTGGCCCCAGCATTGACCCGTCGAGGGTACTCTACATGAGGCTTCTGTGCCTCCAGCCCACTCTTGGGTCCACCTTCTGGCCCCTACTAAGTGTAGCCCATCTGGTTGTGGGAGCTGGGGTTATTAAGGCACCCTGACCTGCCAGGGAAGTAACTGGCCTGGCATTTCCTGGGGGCTGCCACACCACTGAGAGCCCCACCAAGCCACCCACTCCTGGCAGGGTGCAGTTTTAGGTCATGGCCAGGACCAGGAGCCTCCAAACCATATCCTACAGCTCCTGCCATTACCTCCTGCCCTTATCTTCCAAGCAGCCTTGCAGCCAGGCGATGTTACTGCATGGGCTGCCAGCAGCAAACTGTTCTGTTTATATGAGCAGCCAGAGATCTAAAATGGCTGCCACAATCAAGCACCTGCTGGCTGCTTGGCTGAGTCCTTAAAGTGGCAGGCACCAACAGTGCCCTGCCACAGGCTAGAAAGAAATTTAGCTGGGGATGAAAGCAAAATGTAATACAGTATACGTGTGTGTGTGTGTGTGTGTGTGTGTGTGTGTGTATAACTAAAGCTCGTTTGATAAGCTTTAGTTAAAGTGCCCCTGCCACCATTTTTCAGTGCAGGGCTGCTGATATATGAGATGCTCCACGTGCTTTAATTAGAGTGACCCTCAGAACCCCCCCACTCCCTTTCCAGAGCATGTTATAAACACCCCATGGTTTTAAAGAGGGAACCAAAATGATTGCAAGCCAGTCACCACAAATGCATTAGGTCTTTCAGTTCATTAAACACTCCTATTTTGGACTGAAAATTTTCATAGGTGTCTATATCAAAACGTTGTTGTGGGGAACCTAAACTGTCCAAGTCCCTGGAAAGACAGGAAGGTAAAAAACACCCCAACTTATAATCACAGCACCGAATTCAGTTCAAAGCCAGTGGTGCAGTGCCTATCTTTTGTCCAATAGCTTAGTAGCTAGGCCAACTGCCTAGAAAGTGGGTTCAACTCCTGCCCCAGATTGCAGTGGGCCTTGAACCCATGTCTTTCACTTCTACAACAACTGTGCTAAGAATCAGACTACTCTGAAAAATGTGCACACCTCCATCACCTCATTCTGAAATGGCTATCTTCAGAAACCCCAGAAAAAGGTGTACTGGAAGTGGGACTAAGCAATTTGTCAGGCTATCCATGAGGTGTTTGTATTCAGATGCCATTCAGAGACAAAAATTTAGACACACTCCTAAACCTAAATAATTCTTAGTTGTCTCTGAAATCTTTCTGTTGACTATACAGAGGTCCAAGGCTCCAACCAGGGCACTCTGAACTGCCCTCCTGGGACAGATGCTCAAAAAGGCAGTTGGGGCAGTACCTAATCAAGGTGCATACTGAGACAATTTAAATACTGGCCCATGTTAATACAGCAGTACTCCCAGGTTTATATTAGAATTAATGTAATTAGTTCTCTGCAAAGTACAGGGCAGGGTTTGTTAACCTGTTGTTTTACTACTTAATTACTATGCCAGCACCACCACTCCCCATAAACTTGAATCCTATCTCCCATCATGGCATATGCCTGTGTGACTGCTATAGTAACATATTGCCTGGAGCCTTATTTGTCAGAGACACATGTGTTAGGACATAGACTGTTTAGTACAGGATGCTTTGATCATACTACAAGATGTTTTATTAGGATATTTTATTTGATGCCAGAGGTTGTCTTATATGAAGCTGTTAAAAAAATGAACATTTAGGAAATAAGCCATAGAAATAATACACTAGTAAAAAAGAATGAACTCTCAAAAACTCAAGAAAGTGTGAAATGACCTGGAAAAAACTCAAAAATTAATAAAACATTTAATAAAATAAAAATGCAGCAGCATATTCTGTAATCTTACCGTTCCTGTTGTGCCCAAGGAAAGGTGGTTCATCTGTTGGGTCAGGGGGCCCATCATGCTTGCTGGCTGCATTGACATAGTGTGGTCCATTGTCGGCGTTATCACAGCACCCTACAAACAGACATCATTGCCATCTCACCATTTATTTTTTTTAAATGTCATAAGCATTTTTTAAATAAATGAACCTGGCTGAAACACTGACATTGATCTTAAAAGAGACTAATACAGCTGTCACTTGAGATTTGTTTTGTCCTCATTGACAGCCAACATATACATATATTATTTGTAGAACTAATCAGGCCATTTTATGCCAGTTCAAATTAAGTGTTAATTTTGACTTCATTGCTTTTGACAAACAAATGCATATGGTCTGTCTATGATGAATGCTACTGTACTTTGCAGAATGTCTGTCATTTGCATTTTCCATAATCTACGTGGAACACTGACTCTCAGACACCACACATATGTCCTTAATTTTCCCTGAAATTTAAAACCTTCAGTCTGAGATAGGCAACCTACGATGGTAATTACCTTGGCTTTTCCAGGCTCAGTTATGAGTCCTTATTTATGACATTTTACAGCCGATTAAGTATGACTAGTTATTGACAATCGGTATGGTAGGGACAGTCACTCAAAATATATGCGCGCACACAGGCATTTTCCTCTCTGCATGGCAACAAAGAGGTCAATAATAAACAAGGGGCAAGCTATGGCAAGAATAAGACTCTGAACAAAAGATTAAAAGAATTCAAGAGAATTGTTCAGGAAAGCTTCTGTCATTTCCAGCTTTTGCTCTCCCAGCTTTCAATGAGCATTGGAACACTCATCCCTTTACTCACGCATGGCTTTAAAGTGGCTCTCTCCTGAGCTCCTCTATGCAAAACACTGTTTGCCATATTAACTAGGCTAATTCACTTCAGAAAGGAGTGAGTTGCTTCTTTCTCCTACAAAAGGGAGAAGATACTGCATTCTTTATGTTCTTTAGCATGGGACAGTCAAGGCTCATCAACTCATTTGAACATGGTATGAACCAAAAGATAATTAAACAAGAGTAAATAACTTGAGATACTTGCAGCTGTCAGTTAGTATGAAAGTTATGGTATATTCTGTGCAAACAGACTGCATAAAGTTACACGATGAGAGTTAGTAAAAAATAAAAAAAGATTGTGAACCTTTTTGTGAGAAATTGTTCACTTTTTTCATTCAAAATTTTTAACAGTCCTACATACTACACACTGGAATTGAGCACAAAGAATAAAAAAAAAAAGATCTCTAAATACATTGTCTGATTGTTTTAAAGTGTTTGCCTCACATTTATACTGAACAGTTGGGCTCATTTCTAAGGATCAGACCGGAAGCAATAACTCCAGTGTTTTCAACTGCAGGTAAAAATATAAAAACAAATTGGGTAGAGGTGTAACAAGGCAATGTTGGCTCAGAGGGCAGCATTGACTGCTCTGCCAGTAGGTGGTGGAGCCAGATGCTTGTTTTTGCTGCCCTCCCCCCAGCTTCTCCCCCCGCCCCCGGCCAAGTTGGCACCTCAGTTATGCTATTGCAGTTAGGAAGATTGCTTTGTTCTTCCAGAAAGTCTTCTTCTATGCATGTCCGATTTGAGAATCTTACTGATCCTTGGATATGAATTTACTGATTACTTGGATGCAGTGTTCAAACGAGAGTTGACTCAAATCAGTTTTGTAAGGCATTAAAGTATATGGGATACATACCACATACACAATTTGCCCTACACCAGGTTGTGTTATTTACATTGAAATAAACACTTAGGGCAAGTCATCAGATACGCTACAGAAAATATGATACCTCCATAGAAAAGCTGTGACAGTCCTATATGCATTCTTATCAATATCAACAGCCTTATGAGTATACATGTTTCTAAGCCTCAATGTTTATGCAAATTTTGTCTCCTTGTTATCTGCTGCTTTGCTTAAGATCAGCATAGATGTAGTTACAATAGATTAATTCATCCCACTTAACTTGCCATGGAGCCACTCTCCACATGTCGTGGAAAAAGTTCTCTTAAAAACCCTATTTCCATCACCTGTCATTGCAAATTTTTCTTTTCAGTATTTCAGAAGCCTCACCTCACCTTCCAAATCTCCTTATTCATTATTCCTTTCCAGCTTTTTACTCCCCAATTGTAACCTCTTTCCTTTAACACAAACACTACAAAATCTGCTGGAAGGGCATGACAGTGAGCTTCTTGGGTACAATCTAAAGCCCATTTAGTATTTATGACTCAAAGCAAGAACCTTTTTGCATTTTGTCTGCCGTTTTGCCAGGCATTCAGTTTAAAAAAACCTGGAATGCCAGTCATGCTCCTGAAGTTGAGATCTGGTATGGCCTTGGACCATCCATCCTTGATTTATTAAGTGTGCTGTTTGGTTACAAGAAGAATTCAAAAAATATGCAATTATGGTCCAAATGACCTGAACCAGAATAAGGTATTATAGCTTAAATTGAATTAGTTAACAGTAAACACATATCCCAGCTATTCCTACAGGCAGTTTTCCCATTTTGGCTAGGAAATAGACTATTTTCTTAAAGCTATCGGTGACCTTAGCTGCTTGTCTGTGACAGGAAATGAAAAAACCGACATGCATGTCAGCCTCACACAGCATGTATACATGGCTGATCAATTAGAGCCCTGCATGATGCAGTGAAAGAAATGATTGCCAGTAGTAGCACCAGCAATTAACTTGGGAGGCTCCCAAGGACAATACAGTTTAGCTCTTTTTTTCTGAGATCTCTATCATGATGACATCATTGGGGGGAGCTTGGCATGATTACAGATGTGACAGACTGATAGTTACAGCAGTGTATAAATTTAGGAGCCTAGCAATTACGGAAGAACTGTAGTAAGGAAAATGTTGTGATTGAGGATGGCAAATACGAGTGCCAAACATCAGTGGAACAGTCTGGCAAAAAATGTTTCTTTCTGTAAACAAGACACAGTTTTTGTGAATAAATTATTATAAAATATGGGGTTTTAAGAAAAAAATATCTATCTAACACAAAGTTTATTTGGAGATAACAGACCAGTTTAGCTATTTTTTAAAAACTGAACAGGTATTCTAGTTTTACAGTTTACAACTGAGAACACACCAGAAAAAAGAACAATAGTGAACTCAAGAATCTGCAGATTTCTTAAGACAACTTAAAGGGTTAGAAGCTGACAGTTACCTAGACCAGAGAACTGCATGCATTTGCCAGTCCATTAATTCACCAGAATTTGCAACATCCTCTTATGATCATGTAAGGAAAAAATTATACTTAATTAAGGAAATACTGTCTGGTTGTTAAGGCAACACTTGTTCTCCAAACCATAATACATTTCCTAAAGCAAGCTGTCAAATCCACTTGTATTCAACTTATTTAGCTGCAGAAAGCACCAAGGTCTTGCATCAGATGTTGCCATCTCAGTAAATGTAATTTAACTTTCTTATAATATATACAGCATGTGTTTGCTGACAGGGTCCACTTGGCTAGTGTTAAGGCTAAATAAAATATTTTCATCTTAGCATCTTAAGCTGTCTGAGTTTACAGAGTGTGTAAAGCAGATAGAGAAAGACCTTAATATGCTGTAATTCTATTGAAGGCCAAGTTTAGCTTAAAAAATACAACTCCAGGAGAATTTATGATTTTTTTATCACTGTCTTTGCCAATGTAACTTTCCTGCCACTTATTTAAGTTTGTACTTCTATTCCCAGATAATTAGATTTTCATAATTTCTGCAAGAAATTTCCATCATCTGTGTGGGCCTGATATTCAAATGGTTACACTTGCTTTGTGTGTTGCCCATCAAAGCAGGGGGCGGAGGAAGAAATTATATTTACAGTGTTAAATTTTAAAAGGCAAGTTCTATATCTTTAAAATCATGGCTGATATTATGGGTTTTCTTTAGATATTTGCATGGAATCCCATTCATCATTATTATGAAAGCACTTCAGTTTAAACTGCATGCTTCAGTTTACAAGATAAATCAACCTCCTGTGGGCTGGCAAAGTTAGTGAGTGGACCTGAAATAGTTTGTGTTTGATAACATACGAAAACTGGAGGAAGCATTTGCATTTTTCAGTCAGGAAAAGCTTAGCTTTCAGAATCTGTCAAAGGAGCAAGCATTCCTGATGTAGGAGCCTGACAGAGTCATGCAGGAATAGTAACTTCCCTCAAAGATTCAGAGAAGCTGAAACTTTGTACTCAAGTGCTTGGTGTGATTTTCAAAGCACAATACATGGGATTTCCTGCACCAGAATCAATTGTAACCAGGAACAACACATTATTTGGCAAAGCGGCATGGCATGGCGTCATGTGCATCCCACTGCTTTCAGCAGTGCAGCAGGAGGCAAAGCGGCATGGCCCAGAAATTCCAATTAATAAGGTATTCTGGTTGGTGAAGTACTGGATAACAGAGATTTTACTGTATGTAGCCATTTATACAGAATAATATTTATTCTGGAACACAAAACCAGCTACAAATCATGAGAGAGTTTTTAGAACAGCCCACTTCTTGTCTGTCCCAGGTGCCAATGAGCCTTTGTACACACCACAAAACTGGCGATTAGAGTGGCTTAAATGCCCTTTTGAAATTGCTTTAATGGCACTGCTGTTTGCACATTTGGCGGTGTATTCCGCTTTAATGGTGATGGTTGTATGCTCGGCGGCGTATTCCACTTTAAATGACTTTGGTACATAGCAAGATAAAACACCTCAAAGGTGTTTTAGTTTGCTACCTAACAAAGTACAACAGTGCATGGGGTGCTGGAAGCCAATGTGCTGGGAGCTTGGTGGGCTTTGCCCAGTTCAGGGGCTGTGGGACCCAGTGGCAGCCAGTGCAGGCAGACTCCACTGAAAAAAGGATCAGTGAGCCTGATCCTTTTTTTTTTTTCTCCCCTGCCTGAACCCAGTGCTTCCCTCTGTGGCTGAGGGGAGGAGCGGGGTGCAGTTCTTCCCACGCTTGGGACTGCCTGGGCCAGGTACCAGCAGTCAGGTGCAGCCTGGGGGACCCCCTGTGCAGCTCAGGGACTGCTCCTGCCCCCCTGCTGCTAAAGAGGTAGGTAAGGATCAGGCCCCCACTCTTGTGTACACCCCACGGGGGTTTAGTTCAGTTTAATTCTTCCTAAATTGAAGTGGTTTTTAAAAACCCACCATTTCAATTTAGGGATAACTAAATGGAATTAAACCCCCAGGGCATGTATAAGCAACCAAAACAGCTCATATATTAGACCAATCAATCATAAGCAGGGGTCCAGGTTTTCCATTTCTATGGCCAGGCAGGGTGGTGGGAGCAGCCCCAGCAGCTGCAAGCAGGTAAGTCTATGGGGAGTGGGGGTTGAAGGACCAGGGCTTAGGGGTGGCCTGAGAGGCTAGAGGGGAGAGCATGTGTGTGTGGCAGGGATGGGTGTGTGAGGGGAGGCAGGTGCCTGCTGGCACTGGGGAAAGGTGTCAGAGTGTCAGGGCTGCAGCAGGTCATAAATCTGAGGCAGTGCTTGGTGCCACTGGCAAGCCTAGCTCCATGCAGTTGCTAGAGGTGCCTGCCTCTCCAGTGGGGAAAGGGAGCAGTGGAACTTCTGATGATAGCAGACCTTCATGGGTGGTGGGGAGTTGTGTGGCTGGGCTGGCGGCTCCAGGGGCTATGGTCTTAGGGGTGGGGTGGCCAGGAAATACTGCTGTGGCTGTGGCTGTGGCCAGACTGGCTGGTGCAGTGTGGGAGCCCTAGCCCAGGGTAGGGGGTGCCACAGGCCTCCCGCCCTCCTCCCTCCAGCCTGAGCCAGGGCCACACTCACTCCATCGCTGCTCATACGAGTTGGAGCTGCTGCAGCCACCGCACTGTGGCCTGGGTGGGACAGCTTCTGGAGGCCCTCGCCTTCTTCCTGCTGCCTGCACCACGGCCTGGGGTAGAGCTGTGCTCTGCTTCATGCTGCTGCTGTGAACCATGGCACTGGTCTTCCCCGCTGTGCCATAGCCCAGCCCCAGCTAGCAGTCCAGGGCAGTGTGTGGTACCCCAGTTGCTGCCTGTGCTTCTGCATGAAATGCACTGCATACACCTCATGCTGGAGGCCATCCCTGCTGTGTTGCTGCAAACCACCATCCTGGTTTGCATGGGACTGGGCAGGGTGGGGGCAGCTGTGGGCCCCCTCTGGCAGACACTGGGGTGGCAGAGGGCTGGTGATGGGGGGCTGTGGCTTGGGAGTGAGGGGTACCATGGGCAGCAGAGGACTGTGTTTCAGGAGTGAGGGGCACTGGCAGGGCCAGGGAGCTGCAGGTCAGGAGTGAGGGGCACCAGCATGGCCCAGGGGGGCAGTGGACTGTGGGTTGAGAGTGAGGGGCACTGACAAGGCCAGGGGGCTGTAGGTTGGGAGTTTCATAGTTTTCTAGTTTCTAGGGTTGGAAGGGACCTGAGAAGATCATCTAG
>NW_017729006.1:9044082-9051790 GCF_001723915.1 Gavialis gangeticus | reverse complement strand
CACATCCCCCCACATCTTAGTGTCATCAGCAAATTTGATTGAGGGGCATTGGTGGGGACGGAGGCTGCAGGTTGGGAGTGAGGGGCACCAGCAGAGCCAGGGGGCTGTTGGGAGTGAGGGGCAGTGGCAGGTCCAGGGGTCTTTTCATTAGAAGTGAGGGGCACCAGCAGGGCCAAGGGCCAGCAGTTGAGAATGAGGGGCACCAGCAGGGATGGGGGGGTGCTGTGGGTTGTGAGTAAGGGGCACTGGCAGGGTTTGGGGGGCTGAGTTTGGAGTGAGGGGCAATGGAATGAACAGTAGCAGGGCAGCAGCATATCAGGGTTGCTCAGCACCAGAAAGCAGTACTGGGGCAGCTGCAGCTGGATCCACATCCTGGTAAGCAAAGGGGATGGGAGGAGCTCCGATTTTCCATGGTAAAAAACCCCCAAATCAGATGCCAAACCAGATAGTTTCTCCTGGAGGGGTTTGTTTTGGAGCAGATCTATCAAAAAGCTGATCAGCTGTGTTGAGGGTTGGGGGGAAGAAGAGGTGGGATAGCAGCACCCCTGGGGTAGTAAATAGAGCTGCAGCTCTGTTCACCAGTAGCATCAGTTATAAAATTGCAACGTTGAATAGCAGATTCCTTCCCCTTGGAGGGAGAGCAGGGCATGCTGAGATGGTGGGGGTCTGAGATACTATGCACAATTTACATATAATGTTACTGAGGATAGTGCTACAAAGAAGTTCCTGTTTGAAACAGGATAGTGGTAGATCCACTATCTCCATAGTGGATACACCAATTTTGTGTGCTATGGGTGCATGCACACTCACTTCTTAGCAGAATAAAGGTATATATAGAACTACAGAAATGATGTGTCCAAGATCTCAGTTAACACATTAATGGAATTAATAAGGATAGACCAAAATGCTCAAAAAGTCATCTCCTTGACCAGTGTTGTCTCAGTGTTACCTGCTTCACCTAGGTCTTGCCAGCTGTTAGCAGAAGACATTTTGCCAGGTAGAAGTAGTATATCCTTGTGGTCAACTGCTCTGAAATCACAGTTATCACTAACCATAATTATGTTATAAAAGATAACAAAATTATTATAAAGACAAGAGCAAACATAAGAAATCAGAAGTTATTCATTGAGATACAAAGATATAAGAATAAACAAAGAAATGGAAATAAGATCAGACTAAATATCTGACTTTACCCTCCATCTTCATGCTAAGAATGCAACTTCTACTCAGCTCAATGCATTAGAAAGCAGCTCCTGCCTCTGACCTTAATGTCATGGCCTCCTGCAAATTCTTCTGTCAGCCTACTTCACTCATCCTGCTTGCTGAGGGCCTAAAACAACTTATGCCTAGGAAAAGTTAAGAGAAACACTCACTCCTCATGACATGGCTTAAGTATGGTCATTACATTCTTTGGGGCTAGGGACAGAAGTTACACATAAACTGGTTTAAATGATCAGAAACTTATTTAAACCTGTAACAGAACAGAAGCTCAGTTCACACAAACCAGTTTCAAAATGACTGAAGCTGGTTTAAGATAAGCCTGGCTGAATATAGTATCAAATTTAACTGATTTGGGTCAAACCAGTTTATGAAACTTCTGTCCCAGACCCCTTCCTGATTCAAATTAAATCACAGTTCCCCAGCATGCTTTCCAGCCCTGAGCTGGGCTGTGCTGTCTTCTCCAAAGAGCAGAGCTGGCCCTGCCCCTCTGCTCCCTAGCTGGAGCAGTGAGGGCTGACTGACAAGGGGCTGGGTGGAGGGAAAGCCTGGCTGGGAATGCAGCGCAGTCTACAGCAGGAGACTGCCATTCCCTACGCAAACCCAGGCTAGGGTCTGGGGCCAGGGAGGGGGCATTAAACACCCCTTCCCCTGCTCAAACTTACTGTTGGCTACAACTATGGACTACAAACCCCAGAGGCACCTGGAAGAAGGAAGAGGAAGTGATGAGCAACCCTGCAGAGTCCTGCTGCTATAATTCTGGACTGTAAATCTCAGAGAACTTGCAGGGCAGCAGGAAGAGGAAGTGAACACATGGTCAGAGAACCATGCTATAGCACCCCCCAGCTTCTGGCCTGAGCCACTGCAGGCATGTGGCTGCATTTCCTGAATCGAAGCTCAATGTCTGTTCACTTTTGTTTCAGTTTAATGTGTGCAGTTCAGACTAGCCTACAAACACTGAATCGATTCAGCCTTAGTCTTTTTTACTGTCTGGACTTAGCCTGGAAGCTCAGACTATGTATATACTATGTATATAACTTCTGCACTCCCTCTGCCCTTCCCCCCCCAGCCCCCTAGCATGATGTTTGCCGGACCAGAATACTTTCGTGATATAATTATGTCCAGGAGAGTATTTGCATCTTTTTAGAAACATTCAAAACATATAATCTCTCACTTAATTTACTCACTGTGAGAAATACTAGGGTCTCTCCTTTTAAAATGTTAATTTGTCATTGTCTGGAAGGGTCCAGCCCATGTGCCTCTGACCAAGTCCACATGAAATTTAGCATACCCACATTTAGTGATTACCTCTTTTCAGCCATTTAGGCTGAGCCTTTCCCAGGTATGAAAGAAACTTGTTTTTAAAGAAGTGACACATAGAAGTCATCATCATATTTTTCAATACTAACTGTATTACAACATATAAGAAATACATTTTATTTCAAATATCACAATGCATATAAACTTAAGGATAACATGTAGTTTAATGCCACCTATCTTGTGACCAACCATTCCATGTCAGTAAAACAAACTCAAGAAAACATGTATGACATGCCACAAACACCTCAAAGTATAGTACTACAAAGAAATTCCTGTTTAAAATAGGAACTTTTATGGTGGGTAGATCAAAGCGTATTGAATTAATGACCAATTTAGAAAAAAATATAGTGTTTCTTGAGTATTACTATGTTGCTTCTGCTCCCAAATGTATAAGAACTTACTTCAATTCAGAAGTTTGACGAAGAATAAATACACATGTGTATTTTTTGCTATATTAATTTCTAAACAGGAATTATGCAAAGTCAGATAAAATATAGGATCACAGGATCATACAGAAGGACTGGAGGAACCTCAGACAATCATCTAATCCAGTCCTCTGCTCAAGATAGGATCATTCCTGATTAAACCATCCCAGCCAAGTGTCTGCCTGACCTGCTCTTGAAAACTTCCAAAGATGGAGATTCCACAACTTCTGTGAGAAGTCTGTTCTAATGCTTGACCACTCTCAGAAAGTTCCTCCTAAGTTCCAAACTAAATTTCCTTTGCTGCATCTTAAACCCATTTCTCTTAGTCCTGTGTCCTATGGTCACAGAGAAAAGCCCATCCTTTCTATAATAACCCTTTAATTTTTTAAAGACTCTTATGAAATCCCCCCTCAGATTCCAGACTAAATAACCTGAGTTTTTGCAGCTTTTGCTCATAAATCTGCTTTTCCAGACTTCTAATCATACTGCTCTCTACTGTACCTTAGTGTGTCACCATATCATAGAAGGAAATCAGATTGCTCAGGCATGACTTGCTCTTCATGAATCCATGCTGTATATGTTCCTAATTACCTTGTTCTCCTCTAGGTGCTTCAAAATAGATTCCTTGGGGACCTGCTCCATGATCTTTCCAGCTATCAAGAAAAGGCTGATTTGTTTGTAATTCTCCAGCTCCTCCACCTTCCCTTTTGTAAAGATAGGCACTATATTTATCCTTTTTTAATCATCCAGGGACTCACTTCACCTCCATGAGTTCTCAAAAAGAATAGATAATGGCTCTGAAATTACCTCAGCCAATTCCTTTAGCACCCCATCCAGCCCTGCTGATTTGAAAGTATCTAGTTTCTCTAAATAATCTCTAACTTGTTCTACTATTGCTCTAGGCTGTTTGTTTCCTCCCTTATCATTGCTGCCAACTGCACTCATCATCTGATAGCTGCCCCTACTTTTGAAGGCTGAACATTTTTCCTTTAGCCAAGAGCACAGGTTATAACTCCCAGATGGCCATTTCACTGGTAGTAACTTTTTGTAAAGGATAAGGACTCTAAAAGGTAGGTATATAAGATGAGAACATCAGTAACTAAGCTACTTGTTGAGGTAACCTTTTCATGAATTCAGACTCTTCTACCCCAATGTTTTTTATACCATCTTCAATGCTCTCCTATCCCTGTAGCTACATGTCTTCCCCTTATTCAGGCACAGGGCTACTGACAATATACAGATTCCTCAGTAATATTGGTCCTCCAGTAACAACACATGCACAAAACCTTCCCTGTAATTATATACAAGATATTTGAGTTGAAGAGGCAAAAAGGTTTGAATTTGACAACTCCTGTTCTGATACAAATGCCTGCAGCTTTGCTCTAATTACTGCTTTTCTATTTTCCCTTTGTCAGCTAGGGGTGCTAAATCTATCTGCCCTGTATGCTGTCATGAGTATTGATTAGTTAACAATGTCATGCTTGAAAAAAGGCGAGTACAATCCTCTTTGCTAAGTATGTGTAGTTATTGTAGAATTATGTGCATGATATGCCTACCCAAATTGAAGTGCAGGAAACAATATAGAATAAAGCTAATTATCTGTTTAGTTCCAGCATTTAATAGTAGTAATAAATGTTCCACTCAACATAACCATGCATATGAAAATAGCACAAAACATGGGAAAAACACTGGGCTTTCAACTTGTACTTACTATACATGTGGAAGATGAAATACCTTGAGGAGGCAGTATTGTATTACGACAGATACCTACCCTGTTTTTTCTGTGTAGAGGGCTGAAGGCTGGGTTTCCTAGAATGGGTATAAGCTGAAACTGCCTTCTTTAGCAATGTAAAGAATTTAGACAGCTGGCCTATGATAGCCATCTTTCTAGGCTTTGTTCTGGCAAGTGATCTTGAGAACTTTGACAGCAAACTTTATGCACTTATAGTGAAAAGCTGGGGAAGGACATGAAAACTGCTTTATGAGCAGTTCATCTTCACAGGCTACACAAAGGGGAGAGAGAGGTCCCCTGCATCAATAAAAATAAAGATGCAGACTGGGACCATGAAAACTCCACTGCTGTAGACTTCTATTATGTAAAAACACTTTTTTCCTACTTCATTACAAACCTTCTTTATGTTTACAGCTTAGTATAACAGGGTGTTTTAGCCCTTCAAGTGGGAACAGGCAGCTCTATGACAGAAGGCCAATTGTGGAGCAACTGCAGGCTACTGAAGGAGTACCCATCAGCAGTTAAAAACCCAAGTGTTTGAGCTAAGCGAAAGAAGTGGTCCACAAGCAGAGGACTGACTAAAACCCAGATATGCTAAACACCAGAAAGGGGCCAGAGCAAAAAGGCCCTTTGTACTCCCTGGAGAAGGGCTATCAGTTTGGTTTGCTGGTTTGTTAGCGTAAGCAAGGGCTGTGCTTACGTTTAAAGGACAGGCTGAAGAGCCTCCTCAGGGCAAAGCCATACTATAGACAGGCTATATTATGGCAATCTGGTACTGGGGTAGCCTGGTCAAAATATTTTCAACAAAAGATGTAATTTCCTTGAAAACAAAATGTTTCATGAAAACCTATAGATGTTGATGACAGCTCTCAGGAGAGAGGAGACGAATGTAGCCTGTAGCATAAGAGACCAAGTTCCTGCTCCACCTAATTCAGCACAGAGACCTGAATGTGATCCACAAATATTTCCAAATCTGTACCCCTACAATTGTGCGCACACAGTAAACCATACAAAGAGGCCCCGACAAACCATTTGGAATACAACTCTAGGTAAATTGCCTTATTTGTTTAAAAAATTGCTCTTCAAAATTTAGTTTCATTTTAAAGTTTGGAACTTTAAATCCCTCATTGCTTTTATAAAAATATTTTAAAAGAAGTAAAAGTATTTATGACATCTTCTACAACTGCCTAATCATTTAACACTTCATTTAACTAAGCTAAGTAAATAATCTATTCAACCAATAACATAAGAATGTCATAAACCACATTGCTCTCACTAGAATTAAGTTTGCAAGCCAAACACGGGAGGCCTAACCTCTGGATTTTCTTATTAGAGATTGGAGGAGTTTGGCAAGTTGCGTGTTTTTGGTCCTTTTGTTCTCTACAAGGATATTTGTTTCTGAGCTTTAGGCTACAGATTACATGACACAGACTTGTTTTGGTTTGGTTAGGCCCAATGTTTGAAGTCACTGACTAGTTAGATTCAGCAAGACATAGTATAAAGGTCAGCTACCAAGCAAACTCTGGATTCAAGAAAACAAATAGGGCAATTTAGTGGATTTTCAAGAAGAGCTTAGAGAGGGACTGTCTGAGGACTTTTTCTTTACATATGACTCTCGTTGACATTGTGAAGGCCAGAAAAGAAACAGTTACTGTGACCGGTAATAGATGAGCTATGTTTTCTTTCCTGCCTGATGTCAGAATAGATTTCCTCTTTCCCATGCAAGGTGGCGGATGTGCTGGAAGAAACAAATCATGTTTTGAAAGGACAAGTAATAATACCACACATCAGAGATGATGAAAAAGGGACATAGAGAGAAAGTGAATACCAGAGCGGAGATATGGCTACCTGTAATCTGGGCCAAGCAATATTTTATAGGACTGGTGACAGATATGCACTAAGGAGAAGAGGCCCGGCACCAATGCTGCACATAACCAGGTTCTCAGCTTTGAAACCTCAGAAAATCTCTCTGAAGATCCAGCTAGTGGAACTAAATGAAAGCTGCATGGGAACATACCTGAGGTTAATTGTTTGGCCCAACCTGCCAGATGAATAAACCAGCCCATAAAGGAAGACAGATGTTCTTTGTCTGAATGACACACTAAAAATATTAAAAGAATGTTCTGCAAGGGTTAGTTGGACCCCAGGACAGTGTGTAGTTGTCTTCCAACCGAAAATGAGATATAACTCCAGAACTGAAGAAGCTATTGAAGTTGTAGAGCAACAACTCAATGGTGATGGCCCATAACAGTACTATTTCATTTCATGTGCTAAGTCACAGAGTATTAAGGATTTCACCATTCCAAAAGGGAGCTGACATGAACATTCAAATCTCAGAGCTATTTTCTATCCCATAAGTGAGAGAAGTCACCCTCAGGTAAGGGCAGGAGGTTAGTACTCTGCTCTTTGTCAGAGGTTCTGCCTGAGCACAGCAGCTTTAAATTTCATCTGGGACTTCCCAGAAGTGCCCATGTAGAAAGTAGTATAGGAGTGTGGACAGATGAACAGTTGAAATGTTTTCAAATTATAGCAATTTACAGCTGATCTGCTGTAGATGTTTTGTCTGTCTGCTCTATATTGTTCTTCCATTTTCTGTGTGGTTCTCTGTATGAGCACTTTGTCAGGTATTGTCTGTGATGCTGCTGGTCAAGCTGTAAAGTGCAGTATGTGCGTTTCCTGGAACACCTCAGTACACACTTAGTTTGTGGCAAAGACATGGCTAGATTAACTAGCAACAAAGCACCAATTCACTGACACGCTTGTCCGAAGGGTTATAAGATGTGTGGCGGGTGCAGAGATCCCACCTCAGGAAAACAGCTGGGTATTCGTATCCCACCACTATTTCCACCACGTGAGGTGGGCCAGTAGGGGGCGCTCCTCCATTGAGCCGCCCACCTCCCTGCGCCCGACCACCTTCCAGGCTCCGAATGCCTCCCTAGGGGCGCCTTAGGTCCAGCCGACCCCTCTCCTAGAGCACACTCGCTAGTCTGGGGGTAACGTGCTGCCACCACCC
>NW_017729006.1:9043521-9043873 GCF_001723915.1 Gavialis gangeticus | reverse complement strand
GAGCCCGCCTCCTTCCCCGTCCTAACTTATATAGCCCCTGTGACCTCATTCACCTGGGCCAGCGGAGGTCAGCCCCAGTTGGCTGTCACCCAACCAATTTGAAATGCATCACCTATTACCGGGCAGATTCCAGCTCCCTAGGCAGATGCCCCTCACCCAGGTACCAGTCATGTAGGCAGAGGGAGAAGGTTTCCCCCCTCCCTCAGGAATGCAGCCAGCTCAAGTTCCCTAAAGAGACAGGCTGAGGGTGTGGTCCCCTGTGTGCTGGGCCCATCCTAATTGAATGGTCACAGCACAGAGATTTAAATCACAGTGTCACAGGGCAGAGATTTTTGGGGAGAAACCAAGGTGG
>NW_017729006.1:9033661-9038521 GCF_001723915.1 Gavialis gangeticus | reverse complement strand
TTGCCACAAGATGTTAGCCCTGGATGCTTGCAATAAGACACAGGTTCAGATCACATATATAGTGTACCCAAGGCCTAGTGCCAAGTTCCAAAAGTTTCCAGTCCTTTGTATTACACAGCTCAAGCAATTTTGTTTACAACAGATGTTTACAAAAAAAATCAGCATCACTTACCGAATTACCTTAATCCTTGTACCTTTTTTCATTCTCATGCTTTATTGTATTCTAGGCCTTCTGGCATCAGTTTTAACACACAACCTTGTCAATTAATCAATCAACTTTTGTCAAGGGTTTGCAAAGTCATCTTCAGAGGCACCTTAAAAATAAGTCTTTGATCAGGCCTGCTTTTATCCAAGCTGTATATGTATTGATCAATACTTGTATTAATCCATCATTCAGCAAGGCCTATGCTCTAATCTACTGTAAGAGGAAGATAAGCAGGTATAAGAACAGACACAGAAAACTATTATATTGCTTCAACTGGTGCATGTTCTCAATCAAGAAGTCCTTTCTCTTTATTAAAATGGTTGAATGTTATATCCGTCTACAGCCTAAGAGCCAATGCAACTCTATTGCCTCAAACTGTCCCCTCAGCAGCACTTGTGCTACTGCCTCATCCTGATTCAATGCCATCAGTGACACCTGTGTGGCCTTCCATCATGTTGCACAGTTGACAAGGAAGGGACAATCTGTTTCTGAAGCATCAGACAGAAAATGTTTGGAAAGGCTGACTACAGCAAAAATCCACGGTCTGATTCAGATCTCATTTATTCTTGTGTAAATCAAGGGTAAATAAATGTAAACTGATGATAAAGATAAGACTTATATAAATGAAATCAAGTACTTAATTTTGAGTTACAAGTCAGCCAGTATGACACTGTAGCAAGAGAAGGAATAGATCTGCTAAGTAATTATATGCTACTTTAAGTCCCAATTCACTTTAAGATATCTGCAATGAAACCAGCCTGCATATTTTGATTATGTTTGGCATTTGTAAACCTCCCTTGTAGCCGAGGTTTTACAAATTGCTTTACAAACTATATGATATCTGGGGCTTTAGAGCTGGCCTAATCCCAGAATTCTGACATAGATTTGGACCTGGATCTGAATTTCCCTAACGTCTATTCATGTTCAGAATCAGAATTACTGTATAGTTCACTATAATTACAAGGCTAAAAGTAAGTTAGTTTGGATCATAAGCTCCTGTTCAAATACGTAAGAAGATAAGTCACTTTACTTCCCATTCAAATGTAACAATATATAGAACAGAACAAAGAAAATGATTAACATAAGCCTACTTTTCTCTGGTGATTTTTACCCCCCCAAATAAAAATATTTAGGATGAAAGATTCAAACTGTTACTTTGTAGTCCTTACTTATGCAAATACTTCTAGGTCGCATCTACATGAGCTACATGAGCAACAACGGCGCAGTCATTACTGCACAGTACCACCACCATATCGTGTTTTTCCGACATTACTGCGCAGTAGCATCATGTCACCGTTAATGTCTGGTAACGCTACTGAGTGGTAGCAATGATGTAGTGTCTCGCTTAGATGCACCCTTAGTCACTTAAAATGAACTTTCAAAAAGAAGGGTAAGCTTTATTCTTTATATGACCATTATGTAAAAAAGTAGTTGAGGATTTGATCCGGCACCATTTTTCCTACATACACTCATACAAATTAAATGTGATTGAATTGATTATAGTTTCAATATTTTGTCCACATAAAGTCACTCTTGGGCTGAAATCTTCCTTACAAAGTTTCAGCCTGGAGCACATTTTTACAGCTGAGTTATTACCCTGAAAAATATGAGTTCATCCTGGAAATGCTGGCAACCCCCTTCACTATTGTATAGCAGAGAGAACAGCTGTAACACGTTAAGTATGTTGAAAGTACTTAGGGGGAACAGAATAGCTCAGAGGACTGGTAATAGGAGAGGGAGCTTTTCAATTCTAGGTCATTTGTCCAAATGTTGCTCAAGTTAGTTGCGACTGAAAGTCATTACACTCTTACAGCTGTTCACTTATGTCCAAGCATCAACTACCAACATTGAGACACCCAGATCACAACCCCCCTTACTGCAACTGGTATTGTTCAGCAAATTCATGGAGGTTAGAATAAATATAGAGATTTAACCTCTCAGTCACCCAGGTCAGTGTCTCTGGGTTAGAGATGAAGCACATTAATGGGACAGTGTAGGGAAGTTTGCATGATCGCTGTCCCTCCTGACTGTTCTGTGGTAAGAGGACACTGTTTACCAGCGCTATCCATATGGTACCTTTTTATGATCACTGTGCGTGTTTATTAAAAAACTACTAACTGAAGATGAATGTCCCAGCAGAGCTCACCTGCTGTGCTGCTCAGTGTGTCAGGTCCATCCTACTAGTCCACTAATTTCAAAGGAAGGTAAACTGGTGACACAAGTACAAGAGGACCAGATACAAAACAGTTAACAAATGACTCCTTCAACATGCACAGCTGCCTGGAATACACAGAATAAAAGTATTTCATTATTTAATTCCCCACCCCCGCCCAAACTGCTAGGCTTACTAACTAATTACTGTTTTTTCTGAAGGACTCTGTTACAATATCTTTCTGCCTATATTAGAAAGGGAACATTGGCAGGGGCAAATGCCTAAACTTAGGCAGTAATAGATTGAGCAAACGGATATTCCAGTATAGTCAGCTGAAATGAGCTAAAGCTGCAGGCACAGGATATACACTGGTCTAACTTGTAGTACTTCACTGAAGCCGAGTGGCTTAAACCACCTTAGGGCTGTATGTTGTGTACAATCCACCAATGCAAAGGTAGATTACATCACTGTAAACATGTTCTGTATCTCCACACTTCGGTATCTAAGTCCAAAGGTAGGTACCCAATTAGCTAACTACATTTCTGAGTGGTCAGCACCCACACACCCTAACAGAATGTCCATCTGGGTAGCATTTGGGTAGAAGAGTCGTTGACGTTATTTATGATGGTCTAAGACAGGGGTCAGCAACATTTTTGGGCAGAGTGCCAAAAACACCCACAACCTCGAACTGTAAGATGATGGCAAGCCAAATGTGGATAGCAGGTGAGCCAAGAGAGGCCCAATCCTCATTGTTGTGGCCCCAGCCTCTTCCCTGCTGTGCAAGGTTTTTATCAGCCATTCCTTTTATTGGACCAGCTGTATAGTTTGGAGAGATTTTAGATGAGCTTTCAGACATAACGTTCCCTTCTTCAGGACAAGTTGGCACATCTGAAAACCAGGCAACTTATTTAACTGTAAAACTATGGAATCTGGTTCATGACTTCAGCCACCCACCTTCGAAAACTTTGGCCAAGACAATTTAGAGAAATGAAGTTTGAGTTTGCTGCTGTAACATGAATGGATTTCACATGCCAGTGTAAATACCATACTCTCCATGAGTTTTTTATTTAATTGTAGCTTTTGGGCTCTAGTAGCAATTCTACATATGGGCACAGAAACACATTGTAGTCAAGTCTCGACACATGATGAGTGAAGAGATGCTTTATTCACTACTGCAGCAATTACTCTGTGTCCTCTATAAGGAGACTAATGAAGAAATTCAGATGTATGTCAGAGGCAGATTTCTGGATTAGCAGACAGTTTTCCATTCAGATATCTGATACACTCAGATACCTGAATATTTTAGAAACACTGTGTTTTCTCTGGAAAATAAAATGTCCATTTTGTTTTCACTGGCACCTGGAAACAAAACTCTGGTTCCACCCTACACTGAGATATTTACTATTTATAATGGCAGGCCAGGAAAGACCAATTCAGGAATGTTTAAGGTCTTTTCCTACCCAAAGAATATTTTTATACTCAGCCAGTGAAAATCAGTTCTTCAAGTTACAAGGTTGGTTGATGAAGAGCTGTCTATTAATGCACTAATGTAACTGCAGGGAAACTATTTTGCATAATACCTATCAAGGCATAGATTACTTTGCTTGCCTGCTACGGAGTAGGGAGTACTAGATGTGCACTACTGCAGAATAAGTACCAGAGACAATCAACAATGTGGCACGTGATTTGGGAGCTCCCTGGGAGAAACATCTGTCGTGTATGCTGCAAGAAAAGAACTGAGCAATTTTTTTTGGCATATATGAAATTAGCAAAAAAATACTGTCTCACTTCACAAATTTAGGTCAGATATGGACTGGGAATTTGGGCTCTGAAATCCTAATACAATTTGCTATGTCTTAAAGATCAAAAGACATCAAGCCAAAAGCAGGCATTTAGATAAACTGAAATAAAACTGAAATAACTTAACTGAACTCGAAACAAAAACTTAAATATAACTAGCATCTTGGAATGCATATTTCTGTATTAACTGTTTTTAATCACTCAGAAAACCCATTTACATAGTTAAAAGACAAAAAAAAAAAATCAGTATTCCTACTTAAGATATTTAAGACTTAAATATCTTAAAGCAGCAATCTTGTGGTTTTTCAGCCCCTTAAATGGCTCTCTACGTGGATATAAATCTGGAAAAGTAAATGCCCAAAACAAAAAATGCAAAATGCTAGGCCTAGCTCTAGTATACGCTAGTACATAATTTCAGTTGTTAAAATGTCCATTTTATAACCATTATGGTAAAATATAGACTGGATAGATTTAAATAAATTTAAATGTAATTAAATGTAATGGCTTTCATAGAGATGAAAACCTGAACTGGAGTTTTTTCACTGACTTCAGTGGGGCTAGGAATTCACCCTCATTACAACCTTCATTTATTTATTCATTATGTTTATATGCTGCCCTTCCCAACCAGGCTCAGGACAGCTTACAATAAGAGAAACAGAATACTTATGAAACAGGAGAATGACAAAACAACTTAAATGGGAAC
>NW_017729006.1:9024582-9028661 GCF_001723915.1 Gavialis gangeticus | reverse complement strand
ATAGACTGTATAGATTTAAATAAATTTAAATGTAATTAAATGTAATGGCTTTCATAGAGATGAAAACCTGAACTGGAGTTTTTTCACTGACTTCAGTGGGGCTAGGAATTCACCCTCATTACAACCTTCATTTATTTATTCATTATGTTTATATGCTGCCCTTCCCAACCAGGCTCAGGACAGCTTACAATAAGAGAAACAGAATACTTATGAAACAGGAGAATGACAAAACAACTTAAATGGGAACTAGAATATCAACACAGACAATATCTCAGCTTAGTTTTGTTTGCTAAATGCCTGCCCAAATAGGGACGGTCTTGCAGCCCTACTGAAAGATGTCCACACTCAGGCTCTGGCGGGCCTTAAGCAGGAGGAAGTTCCACAGTTGAGGAACAACTACTGAGAATGACTAGGCAGGCTCTGTGCATTTATGGTACTTGCAGGAGGTAGCGTACGATAAAGTATTCACAAGCAAACTTTCCCAGGTTGAAGATCGCTTTTCTCTTACTTTCAGCCTAAGACCACAGTTTAAGTATTAGTTTTTTCCCCTCTTTAAACATTTAAAAAATGCTTACACTCATGACAGTGAAAAATGGGACAAAGAACTGGAAAAGGATCCATGGATGTTTTTGCAAATTCTGAACTTCATTTTGATTTTGGCTATGTTTGCTTCCTTCCTTCCTTCTTTCTTTACATGCATAGTAATAATGTTTTGTCTGTGTAAGTGTTAAGCGAAAGCACATGTCGAGCCATTGTACAGACTTGTTTAAAAAAGCAACAACATTTTGTTTCATGACAAAACACAAAAAATCATTTTAGCCAGGGGCTGATATAGATTATAAAGATAAGGTCATCTAATCAGGGAACAGGAAGGTAAGAACTGAATATGAAATGATCAAATAAATACTTGCTATGTACAATCAGAACAATCCTTAGGCTGAAGTGTTCCCATAAATTATTCATATAAAATTTTGGATAACAAATTTAGGGAAATGAACTCTGTGCAATTCATGAAAAAAATGGGGTCAATCCACAGGATAAACTGAAATGTTCAAATCCACCAGCTGTAGGCATAAGGCTGTGATACTGATTCAGAGATTTACTGGAGCAACATGGTAATGCCAACATGTTTTCTCATTCTAGGAAAAGGGTTTTGAAGAGCAATTCTAAACCCACATTTAGCAGCTTATTTGTTGCTTTTGAGCAAAAGGTGCTAATCGCAACTTAAGGATCAAAGCCTTTGGAACACAACAGGTGAACATAGCCAGAACTGTGCACAGCATTAGCTTTAGCCTAGTTATAAACTAACAGCAAGAATGCACAGCACTAATCTCAGTCTGGTTAAATCTAACAGCAAGCCAACATAGAGCTTTTGTCATTACAGTCTGCAAGAGGATGTTATTAGTTTGGGACACATTGATGTACATATTTGTTTGATGTGTCATACTGCTTTTTATCAGCTGAGTACTCATATTAAGTGACCAGGTGGTTTAAAAAGCTGAATTAATGTTGCAATGGCTGAGTTCTGTTTTACTATATTTATTTAGCTGCTGAGCAAATGGACAAAAGGACTAAGAAGTTTAGTGGGGAAAAAAGCCAGATTACAATCTAGACCTCCCAGGACTATTTCTTGTCCTTCATACCTCTCTATAAATGACACATTTGCTTTCTAGTTAATTACCAACACATATTGCAATTTTATACTTTTGATGTATATGAGATTAACATAAACATCATGTACAAATATTATGAGCAATGCCCCAGGTGCGCACACATACTGCTGATCAATGGGGATGAAACCAGGAACTTCAGCAATTCACTTTCACCAGTTCCAGCCACTAGAGAGAGATATGATCACATGTGTAGTAACATACTCTCTCTGCTACAAGATAGTCTGACATTTGAGAGTCACAGAAAGTTGAGCCTTTTTTTAAACAAAATGTGGCTGCAAAGATATAAACACAAATGGGACACCAGCAAAGCTAGAACCCACCAAAAGCATGCATCCTTACTACTTGACGTAAAAGGTTTGGTTTTTTATCCTTGCTAATGGTCTGTCATGTCAGTATTGATTCTGTCACAGATATGATACAAACCTTGTTCAGAAGCATCATGATTGGCCAGTATATTTTTCACTACATACATGAATCTAATTTACCACATTTATTCTAGCTTGTTTGAACTTACTCCTTTTTCAACACAAAAGGGGTGCTTTATTTGTATCTTCACCCACTGCATACCTTCCATGGCTCAAATATATTAAGAGCATTGTCCTTTGTCTAAATAGTCTGACAGAATAAAATTAATTAGTAATAACCAAGAAGCACACAGCCTTGATTGACTTATTTTGAGCAATGCCTAACTCTTTTATGTTTAACATGTTTGTTTAATCCTAAGACACTCACTACAGAAATTTTCTCATCTACAAATACTCAAGAAAAAGCCTGTATAAAAGCAATTGCTTCAAAATAAAATTCTGTGGGACTGTTTGGATCATTTCTACTGCTCATTTCAGTGAAGAATATGGTCTACCTCTGGCTAGGAGTCAAGTAGCTGATATGCTGAGCAAAAAAAAAAGGTTTGTCCTCAAGTGGCACTGACAGTGAAAAATGCCTATTACACTTCAAACCAGCTGGTAATAAAGCAGTGTGGGGAAAGAGTGGTGGAATAACAGTTATGTACCAATGTAGTTTCTAAGCTTTTATAGCTATTCAGCTGGAATTATATCATTATATTAAAAAGGCCACAAGGTAGAAGAAATCATTTTGTGCAAAAGGATTCTCTCCTCTTCACCAGCATATTAGGACCAAGAATAAAAGATGTTCAGCAAAGGCACATCTTTTGCTTGATTAAACATAGACCTCTTTAGCACATATTTTTGTTTCAGTTTATACAAAGGCAAGTTTGAAAATGTTTCATTGCTGACAACTGCCTCATTCAGCACCCTTGCAAGCAATCTCCCATCAAATCACAATCATCAAAGGCACATTGTTTTTGTTTGTCCTCATTGTAACAGATGTTTTGCATCATGTACTTCAATGAACTAATTCATCTGCAAGGGACTGCCTACCCTGGCTGATGTGCATCCAGCTGTGGAAATAGCTCGTGTCATCTGTGGCCACTTTCATTCCATTCTTCTGATCTCACAGGATCTCAGTGACCGCATCCAAGCCCATAAAAAATAAACAGACCTGAGAACATCCTTTTAAAAAATTTCCAGCAGAGGAGTAAAGCTACTCCAGCCAGGAAGCTTTTTTGGAAGGAATGTAGCTGAGGCTGAAGGTGGATTCATTAAACTCTGGATGTCTCCTCCTGTAACACCACTTTAAAAAAATTGCTTGAACTATCCAGTCCATATTAAAAGGCACTGTAGCAACACCATGTGTGATTTTGATGAAACTGAGAGCATCTCACTAAGTCAGTGCCATATCAATTAACCAGAGTACCAGACACTCAATCACCACTCCTTCTCAAATGTACTGAGCTCCCATTAAGAGCTGCATAGACTATAGGCCAGTTCATCTCAACCCACTGAGCACTTTTATATATTGTGGATCTACTGTAATATATTTCTGAAGTAGAAACAAAATCAATTTGAATTGCTCTGTAGTGGAAGTGTATCCCATTAATAGCTGTGCACCAAGATTAAAATGTATTAGTGGATAAAAAATATTCTGTGTCTGTAAGAAGTCAGTTATTGCTTTCTTTAAAGTGACCAAATAAAACACTCAGTGGTAACAAAGAAAAGACTCTGAAAATGCTTTAAAATCAGCTGGGATTATTCTATCCTGGGTCACAATTTGTTTGAGGTTGTACAACTATTCCCTTATTAGCTTCCTCAGAAGAAAGAGCCAAATACATTTATGTGCTCTGAATTTGGTTAGAGAGAGACAAGCGGCTCTCGCTCCTATCTATATCCCCACAGGAAGAAGCTCTTCATAGAAGGGTGATCGTAAGTTCCAATTTTGGATTCACTGGCAGTGCTAATTACTTTCATACTATTTAATAAAGTCACTTGTTAGGAACTAAGGTTTCAGTGGTGGCTCCATTGATTCTGTGTAATGCACATCTGTGAAACT
>NW_017729006.1:9016537-9019582 GCF_001723915.1 Gavialis gangeticus | reverse complement strand
AGGGTGATTGTAAGTTCCAATTTTGGATTCACTGGCAGTGCTAATTACTTTCATACTATTTAATAAAGTCACTTGTTAGGAACTAAGGTTTCAGTGGTGGCTCCATTGATTCTGTGTAATGCACATCTGTGAAACTGAGTGACTGAAAATTTTTCTTAGAGCTTGAATAAGGTGCCTGCAGCTATGAGCTTACAAGATGTCAAAGCACGTAGTACAATTCAATTTTCAGAAGATACTGTACTACCATTTATAAGAGTTCTTTTATACAGCACACTAATTATCTGAATGCTTCAGAAAGTCAAAAACCTTTAGGAAAATCAGGGTGTCACATCAATCAGTAAATCCAATTCAACTGTCTTGGATGGTTGCATCTAAGTATCTCAATGTGAGATACTGGTTTTGCTAGTTATAACTGGTCTGAACTTCCCAAGCCTAGTGTTCCTCTAGATTTAAAGATTTCCAGCCACAGTGTGGAAAGTACAGGACAGCTTGGTGTTACTGAAGGCCCATAACTGAACTTCAGATGAATAAGAGTTTTGCTAAACCAGAGTTTCTTGTACTGGAGTTAATGTACAATGACTTCATAATAACGTGCGCTTACCTCACAGTTACTTTACAGTGTATTACTGACTATCTGTAGCAACAATGGATTCCTGCTAATACACTCATTGTATCCTTAGCCTTTGCCTACGTACGTTTAACCTTACTACCGCATCAGTGACCAAGCAGCATGTGAATTAATTATCATTACTATTTTGTGTTGCACTTCCTACTCTAGCGAGTTCCTTTTGATCATCACACCATAGCAGACAATACTCTTCAAACCAACGAAAGCACTTCACAAAGGTAAATTGCCATTTTTTAACAATACCCCTCCATTTTAGAACACCTGGGGAAGCCAGGGGAGAACAGATGAAAAGATTTTCAGTACCATATTTAGGTCATAGCTTGTCTGTCCAAAGGAGTTTATAGGATTAATTTCAAGATTTCCTTCCATTTCCATCCACCAGTCGGTATTTTAACACAACAATGCTCAACTGGAGGGGAAAAATGACAACTAATATCATTTTTACTTTCATAATGTAGACAAATTTTCCCAAACATCAACCCTCCAAACCTGGGGTACGTGTCTTAAGCGCGAAAGCTGATATTCTTAAATGGAATAGAAACATGGAAGAACAGAAGCATAAAGACACTGTGTTGCAAAATGGCTGCCAACTTCTCTCTCAGCCAGCAAATAGGAGGGTGAGACTCCAGCATTAATCCTTTCATGGCCACTTTCAGGTTGCTGGCTGAGAGACAGACAGTGGGAGACATTTTTCAACACAACTTCTCTATGAAAAAGCAAACTTTAGGTTGCGATTTTGAGTAAATCCTCCCCCTCCCCCCTACATTCTGCCTTTCAAAAACCAGGTTCATATCTTATTTGGAGGGGATGGGGGTGGTATGTAGGAAAATATGGTATGGTGGGCTTATGGGTTGCTCTAGCTTGGGGGAAGCAGAGGGAAGACATGTATGAGGATTCCCATACTTTGCACATTATAGTAGTCACTGAACTTGCACATTGCTCATATGAGCAGTGGAGAGGACTGAAGAGTCACACCACAGTACTGGTATGTGGGACAAGGTTCAAAGAAAATAGCACAAAGACGACCATAGCTAGGAAGGCATAATTTCCCCACGGTTTGTCCTGGAAGGATGATGCAATTCTGTGCATTTCTCTTACGAGAGCTCCTAGATATCTGACACAACTTAGCCATTAATATTGATGCAAGGGCCCACAGCACCAATTTTTAACTCTATAAAATTTTGAAAGGCATGTAAAGGATTAGGGATACTTGGAAACAGATTACGTAATCTCACACTCCCATGAGGCAGCCTTTTTATTTAAGGCACCCCAGCATCATCAAATCTGCACTCTAATGCAAAACCTGAACAACGACCTCAGCAGAGTTAAGGTAAAATAGTTTTCCAAAATGTGACAGTCAGATGTGTTGATCTGTTTACATAATTGATATAAAAGGGTATAGGTTACTGCTCAGGTTTTGCGTTAGAGTACAAGTTTGATGAAGCTGGTATGCATATTGCTTTTAGGTACCTGTTACAGATGGAACTGAAAGCCATGTGGTGTGCTGAAGTGTTAATGACAGTGCAGCAGGCTATATGAAGATAGAAAGGTAAGCACAAATTTTTCCCTTTAACTTCTCATTATTTTCATATTTTTAAGATTTTGGGGGAAATGAGGTCTGTTCTGCTGCATACTCAAAGTGCAGTTTGTTTGCTCATTTCATGTTTTTTTTAATAGAAATTCAGGGTACCTTAGTGAATAGCTTCCCCAAATCAGGAAGACTGACAGATGTGTTTGCCTAAGAATCAAAGGTACCTGAACTGCTCCTCATTATGCCAACCTTCCTTAAAAGCATGAGAGCTCTGACTGTCATTGGAGAATTGTCTTGCTCTGCATTATTTTATCCCTTTAAATGTTTCTGAGAATATTTAAAAGTCGTTGAAAATAAGCATAACTAAAGTAATCGTGGAATTGAGGAGTTGAAAGCGACATCTAGGGTCACCTAATCCAAACCCCTACATGGATGCATTTATTATCCTAACCGTCCCAGCCTCTTCTTGAAAACCTTCAATGCAGAGAGCCTATGCCTCCTCTGTGCAGCTTGTCCTGCTCTTTTTACACTTAGGCTGTTTTTCCTGAGATCTGATCTCAATCTGCCTCGCTGCAATTTAAACACAGTTCTTTGAGTCTAGTGGGAGAGGCACTGGGGTCCTTGAGGGCAGAGGAACTCAGTGTCCAAGATGAGTGGTCGTTCCTTAAGGAAACGATACTCACGGCCCAAGGGGTGTCCATCCCAACAAGAAGCAAGGGGGGCAGGAGTGTCCGTAAGCCCCCCTGGCTCACCAAGGGCGTCCGGGACTGCCTGCTTGCCAAAAAGGCGGCGTACGCCCAGTGGAAGGGGGGTGAAATCTCCAAAGAGGAGTATACCTCCTCTGCTCGGGCCTGTAGGCGAGCTGTTAGGAAGGCCAAGGCGGACA
>NW_017729006.1:9007968-9015675 GCF_001723915.1 Gavialis gangeticus | reverse complement strand
AAAAACTACTTCACAGTTAGGGCGGCTAGGAGCTGGAACCAACTTCCAAGGGAAGTGGTGCTGGCCCCTACCCTGGGGGTCTTTAAGAAGAGGCTGGATGCCTACCTGGCTGGACTCATTTGAGTCCCGTTTCTTGTTTTGGGGTTTTGTTGTTCTCCCGCCCTGGCGGGGGGGTCGGGCTAGAAGATCTACTAGGTCCCTTCCGACCCTTGATCTATGAAACTATGAAACTATGAGTCCTGTCCTGACAGTGGCAAGGGAGAACAATATTTCTCTATCTTTTTTATAGCAGCCTTTCAAATACTTGAAATCTGCTGTCATGGGGCCCCTAAATCGCCTTTTCTCCAAACTAAACATGCCTGGTTCCTTCAAACTTTCCTTATGCAGCTGAATTTCCAGCCCCTTTATCATCTTTGTTGCTCACCTTTGGACTGTTTCCAGCTTTGCTACCTCCTTCTTAAAGTGCAGTGCTCAATGTTACACTAACTGAGGCCTAGCCAGTGGCCCAGACAGTGGTTCTTTTACTTCCCATACTTTCATACCATTAATGCAATTGAAAACTGCTTTTGCTTTTATTGTGGCAGTAACATATTACTTACTCATGTTAAGTTTGTGACCCACCATAACTCCCAGCTGCTCCTTACAGCACTAATACAAAAGTCAGTTACCCTCATTCTGAATTTGCACATTTGATTTTTCTTTCCATTATGCAGTCCCTTCCATTTGTCTTTGTATGATTTTGTTTTGTTGTCTGTTGCCCAGTTCTCCTATTTATCCAGGAGCCTTTGGATTTTAAACCTGTCCTCCAAAGTGTTTGCAACTCCTCCCAGTTTTGTGTCACCTACAAATTTGATCAGTATACTTGCTATCTATGCATCCAAGTCACTAATAAAATATATATCAGCACTGCATCCAGAACAAATTTCTTGGAACTCTGTTTGAGACTCTTTGCCAGTTCAACACCGATCCATTTACAGCTACTCATAGCTTTCAGTTATTCAACCAAATGTGCTTCTGCCTTATATACATTCGATCTAGCCTACATTTCTCTATTTTATTTAAGAGAAGGGCCTGCGGGACACTGTGAAAAGTCCAGGTATATTGGGCCCACCATATTCCCATTATCCATCAGACTGATAACCCACACAAAAAGGGATATCTAGTTGATTTGACCATTTTCTGTGCTCAGCAGTGATGACACAATTTGTCAGATGGAAGCAACTTTGGTTGAGGGAGAGTGTGTAATTGCTCTTGTCCCAAAACACTCAAGAGCACACACAGTCACTAGCCACAGCAGCACGTATATACCTGTTCATAGCACATCTATTTATAACTTGCTCCCTTGCCTGGCACACTGCAACATCCTTTTTAATCTTTAAACCTGTCTGTATGGGACATCTCAATGACGTCCAAACTTGAAAGCATACATCTTAAGAGCTGATGCTAAATGCTCCTGGACTTTGAGTTGTCATGAACTCACATCCTATGTGAACTGGGCACAGAGGTGGCTGCATAATTATTTACAGATTGTCATACTTTTTAAGTACAAAGCCTATCTGGTGGTAGCCAATATATCATGTGAATCACATACAACTAACTCAGATCACCACAGAGATAAAAAAGCAGGATTTGATCCCCTTGACTTTCAATTTAGGAAGGTCCTTACTAAGCTTAGTGCCCTACTATCTAGCTACAGGAGCAATTGTCAGCCTCTAGAATGAGGGTTTTCTAGACCCACCAATATGTAAGGATGAGCTCTTGACATATATTTTCCTCTGAACTGAACAACTGTTTCCTAATTAGCAGTAGAATATCAATTATTGGGAATTCTATATTCTTTTCCTGTCTCTGGGAATTATGCATGATTTATATACTCTGAACATGCTCAGTAAACTATGCACTGACTGGACAGGTATGTAATTCTGTACACATGTACTTGAGCATAAATCCTGGAAAAAAGCAGGAGGGGGGTGGGGGGCACTCCCATGTTTTAGCTTCAGCAGCTGAATATTTAGGATGCTTTCCCAAAATGTGGAGAAAGTGGAAGATGTAGGTAACAGAACCACAAACTGGCCAAAATGGTCAAAAAAGGCCACATACACAGCTGGAAAAATGTCATTTAGATCCACGAAGGGTAACAGAGTTCTTCTCTACTGCCGTAGTTCAAAGAACTTTCTTAAAAACCACAAAGACAATTGGTAAGGAAGACTCTTCCTCATTTGTTTCTTCTCCTGAAAATGAGTAATGGCATTTGCATTCTGACATATTTCTTATAGTATTATGAAAAGCAGTAGGTTTATCTGCTATGATGTTAAAAAAGTTATAAAGTCCTATAAGGAAAAACACTACCGATGTGTTTTAAATATATTCTAGGAACCAGTATATAAGGAGGAAACAAAGTGGTCAAAGGGCAGATGCTAAAATATTTTAGACATCTTGTAAAAAAAGGATAAAAAAAGTGCAAATGACCCTAAAGGGTAATTTATGAACTTCTATAAATATAACTTCATCACTTAATTTTTTAGTAACCCTCCATGAAATTTTAAAATAGTACTTAAAGTATATACTATTTTTGGTATTTGGCATTTTAGTCAGACTTTTACAAAACAGAGGTCAGTAACTCCTGCTAGAACAGAACTTCCTAACGTATCTTTAACAGCGAGATTTTGTGACAGATCACTGACTTCAAAAGCATTTATTCCTAATTTACATCATCATGACCGAAGAATCAAGCTCTAAGGTAACAACCCAAATGCCTTAATGAAGCCAATGGTTTCATTAACTGCCATGGGACTACATACATGAATGTCTAAATAAGGTGACCAAGATCAGGGCCAGAGGCATAACTATCTGGGTAGTGGGTGGGAGGTGGGTGTAGGGGTGGCCCAATCACAGTAGCAGGTGGGCTGGTGATAGCAGCTACTGCCACCATTCTTGCATTCCCTTGAAGTGGGTACTGGAGGCTGGTGTCCTCGTCACCTACCCCTCATTATGGATAGATAGAAAATGGTATTTAGAGGTTTGCTTTTGGGAATTGGCTTCTAGGATATATGTATGCATTCGAACAATAGTCCAGGGTAGCAGCAAGGGCTGATTTCTAAAGGCCTGGTCACACAGTCCTCACAGCCTTTAAGGCAGACAGAGTGTCTAACACAACAAGGCCAATGAATATACACAATGTCTGAGAAACTATGGGCATATACCACACTATTTTATAATATGAGATAAGGTGGCACCAGCTCACAAGGCCCAATAGAGTGGGGGCCCAGAGTTCCAATTTTGAGGGAACAGACCAAATTAGAAGGTCCAGAAAGTCCAAGTTAGGATATATATATGTAATGGGTTTGTGAAACAAAGGAATGCGCTGACAGGACAGAATGTGGACAGTATGATAACTACAGAGACACCAATCTGTGATAGGCATGCATGAAGAGTCATCAGGAGGGGAAAAGAATACAAAAGCAGAGTCTTTCGAGCAACAAAGGGTCCCCATCTCTGAGAGAGGTCCCCAACAGCTGTCCCCTCAAGAGGGAAACCCAAGGTATCATTGACAGAGGGCATACCATCAGCCCGTCTCATCCACCCCACAGGGAGAGGGAGGGTGGGAAGGGAAGCTCATTTTCCAACCTCCAAACTGCTCACATCTGACATTCAAGAGAGAACCTCAGAGTGAAGCTTGCATCTTGGCCAGATGCATCTCGACTCTGATGACAGTCCTAGGATTGGTAGCTATATAATTGCTTGTAACAGGGGCCTTTCTTGGGGCCAGTCTGTCATTAGCCTGCCCACCTGTTTCTGGACCAACTGCCTGCCTCGTTTCCTGCCATGCCTTGATGATACATAATTATGGTGTTAATTAGGCGAGAGGCTGCCCATTCTTTCCCTGATGCCAGGGGTTGCTATTTGTGACTTCGTTCCTCCCCTACACCACAGCCCAAGCCTCGCAGATGGCATCCAGGTTAATATTACTCCTGGCCTGAGACCAGAGCAAATTGAGACCAAAGTTGGGCTCCATGCACACGCCCATTCATAACACCTGTCCTCTCACAGGAAGCCTCTTCCACTCTGCCCCTTTCTCACTGGGGCCACTAGCATACTGCCACACTCCACTGCCCTGCTCCTTCTTCAGTGACCCCCCTGGGCCATCAGGCTTTACTATTCACATACTGGCCTCACCATGCAGTCCCTTCGGTTCCTGTGAGTTCCCTTACGCTAATTCCACCCCACGCCCCCCACCAGGCAACTCTATACACTCACACACACATACTGAGCTCCCAGCCCTCTGGTTTCCCCCTCAATGGGGCTCCATACCTGCCACTTCACTGGGGCTCCTCATCACCGCCCCCTCACTGGGGCCATGGGGCTTCCCTCTGTGGTGGGGGCTCAGGTGGCGGTAGCTGTGCCTAGCCCCATCTGGGTCTTATACCCTCCTTGGGCTCAGGTGGCTGTAGCTGTGCCTGGCCCCCTTGTACCCACAGTGTTGTGTGGGCTAGGGGTTAAGGTGCCCCAACCCACCTTTCACTGGGATAGCAACTGGCCTGGCATTTCCTGGGGGCTCCCATGCCACTGGGAGCCCCATCAAGCCACCCACCCCTGGCAGGGTACAGATTTAGATCATGCCCAGGACCAGGAGCCTCCAAACCATCCCCTTAAGCTCCTGCCCTTACCTCGAGGATGTAGCATTCAGCATGCAACCAGGTAAGGTTTCTGCCTGGCCTGCCAGCAGCAAACTACTCTGTTTATATAAGTGGCCAGAGATCTAAAATGGCTGCCATAATCAAGCACCTGCTGGCTGCTTGTCTCAGCCCTTGAAGTGGCAGGCACCAACAGTGCCCTGCTACATTGCTTGTATTATTCTTTTCTGTTAACACTGTGTATTAATAAATTTGCCTATTATTGAATGGAAAAGTTGTGGTCAGCATTCCCTCTAAGCTGTGGCATGCGCAGCTATGCAAGCACCCCTGGCAGTGTGGCACAAGCATGCCTGCACAGCTGTGCATGCTTCACAGGTTAGAGGGAACACTGGTCGTGGTAGGTTTGGGTCCCCCCCGAATGAGGTATCTGGGTCATAAATCCAGTGCCAACAGTTATGCTCTTGATTTGGTCTGACTTATTTTGTGTTTTGCAAGCGTAGGATAGATTTACATAGGTTAAAAAGGCATTTTACCTGATCAAACTATCTTGATTAAAATAATCCCAAAGGAACACAAAATGCAACTGACACCCATCTGAAGCAACATCTGGTAAAAGCAACAGCTGCCTACCAGCAACATTTTCTCTATTGTTGGTCAAATAACATTCCCTATAATAGCAGCAGCTGTTTATGAGCAACATAGAACAAAGGCACTAATATGTTGTAACTAACAGGTGTCAAGTACACCACTAGTCCTGGCTAGCCTTTCAATAACAAGTCATTTGTATTCTGAGGTGAATTTTTATCTGGATTTCAGCTTCTGGTTTGCAAGCTGCTGGGTAGTCAAGCCACAGTAAAGTGTATACTTCTGTATAAAACTGCTGTTAATAATTCCTAGCAGAAAAATATAATTATAAGCTGTGTATATCCCCGCCCTCACCTGCAACAGTTTAAAAGTGGTGGGGTGCTTTCTTTTATACCCAACTAATTAACCACCTCAGAAAGTATAGAAGGAATAAGGAGAGAGCCTTCAAGACATGTTACAAAAAAAGGCTCATCAAAAAAGAAGGCTGTATGTTGGAGGTCAAGGGTTGAAAGCACAGAGCGAGAATTGCCAAAGGTCAAGTTCAAGTAGACCTTACAAAGGATGTTTAAACAACTAGCAAAAGGTTCTTCAGCTATAAAAATAAAAAGAGAAAAAGGAAGATGCACTGAGACTGGGACAGAGACTAACAACAACAATGGATGGCCCCCAAATAAAATGAGGTTACTTATGAAGTTGTTCAAGGCTCAATTTTATTTAATATACTAACGACCTTAACAAAAAAGGAGGATTATGTTTATGAAATTTGCTGATGTCACAAACTTGAGAGGCAACATGAATATAGAGGAGGATCAGAATAAGGTAGAGGAAGAATTACATGACCTTGAGGAGTGAGAAAACACATGAAAGTTAAAAGCACAAGGTGCAAAGGTCATGAAACAAGGGACTGGCACCATATTAACTTGATTACCACACAGTAGGGCTGTGTGAAGCTTTGGATCGCGATTTGATTTGGAGCAGATTCGGACTGGTTCGGAGGCCGAATCTCCAAATCTGAATTAATTCACTAGAAGCTTTAAACTTTCTGAATCGATTTGGAAACGATTTGAAAAAAGATTCGACAGGTTGTCTTTATGGGGAAACAAACTTAGAAGAGGGAGCGGGAGCACAGGGGGGAGGGGGAGCAGAGGGGGAAGGACTGACATCCCTAGCTGGCCAGTGAGAGTGATGTGTGTCTGACTGCCCTTCCAATCATAGTGTCTGGGGGAGGGACAAAGAAACAGCATAAAAGCCTCTGTCTGCAGGCTTGCTGTGCCTTTTGTGAGCTGGTTCTGAGTGAACAACAGTGTCAGAAAGGTACTGGACTGTCTGGCTTGCTTCATAGTCAGTCAGTTGCCTGCTCCTTTTTGTTCTTAGAAAGGATTGGATAGGTTTTAATTTAGCTTAGCTTATCTTAGAATCTCTTTACCTAATATTATCCAATTAATTTCTTTCAATTTATATTTTCTCTTTTTTTGCAAACTTTTAAAAAGGAAAGCTCAGTGTTTTCCCTGGCAGTGCGATCCATCACTGTGTAGGGAAGCACACATTACACACTCACACAGATCATAGAAGAAGTCATATATTCATAGAAGAAGAAGAGATTGTATATAGTTAGTTATTACAGACATCGTGTCACAGAAGAGCAACACACAACATAGTTATTATTCATAATCAATAATCAGATTAATTAGCCTGCCACAGTCCACTACACATGACACAAACCAATCTAATAATTGTGCAACCCAGAAAACAAGAACCAACATCACAGAAGAACAACACAGAAATTTATTAACACACAACACAAACAATCTAATAGTCGCATACCCCAGAAAAGAAGAACCAAGGCACACATTTATTAATGCACAACACAAGCAATCTAATAGTTGTGCACCCCGAAGAAGAAGAACCAAGACACAAATTTATTAACACACAACACAAGCAATCTAATAGTCGCACAGCCCAGGAAAGAAGAACCCAGAAGAAGTCAGACACACATAGTCACACACCTTTTGCAGCACAGGAAAGATTACTATGAAGCATGCTGGGAAGACAGGTGCCAGGTCTTCTGGCAGTGGAGGGAGATGGGGTAGGGGGAGAACTTGACCTGCATGTCCCCTCTCCCCCAAACATGGATGCATTCTCTTCCAAAGCAGTCATGAGGCTTCTGCTGCCAGTGGAAGCAAGGAGGTGGAAGCAGTACCTGTAACCTGATGTCCCTGCCCCACCTCCCGTAGCTCCAGAAAAAGGCAACAGCAGCAGAATCACTTTCTCCTCCACCCCAATGTCATCTCCCAGCGTAAGCCTCCCACTGCCAGAGGAGGAGCTGGAGCTGGAACCAGGGGACCTGAGCGCCCTGGCTCAAGCAATTCTGGGGACAGAGGGGGAATCAGAGTTTGTGCTCCACACCCCTCAAAGTTTCCCTAGACCCAGGTCTCCTTCTCCAGAAAGCAGCACCTTGGAGAAGGTTGAGGTTGTGGAGGCTCAGGCA
>NW_017729006.1:9001344-9002968 GCF_001723915.1 Gavialis gangeticus | reverse complement strand
ACACCCCTCAAAGTTTCCCTAGACCCAGGTCTCCTTCTCCAGAAAGCAGCACCTTGGAGAAGGTTGAGGTTGTGGAGGCTCAGGCAAGTGGCTTAGCTTAGGCAGCTCCTCCTGCTGTTGTGCCTCAGCCTCCTGAGAAGGGGGATAAGGCTGCATCCCCATCCTCAACCAGAAGCGGGTGAGTAGCGTAGTGTGGGAGCATTTTGAGCTGGCAGGTGATCCCAGATTTCCAGTCTGCCAGCACTGCCAAAGGCAGATCAGCTGGGGCAAGGACATGAAACACTTTGCCACAATGGCAATGCTGCTTCATCTCAGGAGGCAGCACCCCCTTGCCCTTCTTCCTGCTCAGCTTGGCACCAGTGTGAGCGTACCCAAAAGGAAGTCCCCCACTTGCTTCGAAGCCCCCACTCCCCTCCAAAGCAGAGGCAGGCCACCCTGGACCAGTGGGGGAAAGGTGGACAGAAAGGGGAAGGCGAGTTGCAAAGGCAAGCGCGATCACTCAGAGCATTGGGGAGATGCTTGCTCTGGATAGCCAGCCCTTCATTCTGGTTGAGTGGCCAGGGTTCAGGCGGCTCATGGAGCTTGTGTATATTGAGTCCATGAGTTTCTGTACCTAGGAAGCTGATGAAGTGAAGTTCAGCTATGAAAAGTTGTTTGTAATATGTTCCCTCTCAGGATCAAGCATTAGAGACTGGAGGCAGAGTGTTTTTTTGGTGAGGAATGTGCCCTCACAGGTAGTTGGGTCTTTGATAGATTCTGGTGTGCAGTTTGTGGGGCTACTAGAGATAGTTGCTAGGTTTTGTGTTTTGAGCTGTAGGAAGTTGGCTTCAATTTTGGTGATGAGGTTAGGTGCTTGTTTGAATGTACAAACCACTTTTCAGAGCTGGGCCTATGAACTGCCCTTCATCAGCCTCCTAGGTAGTAGTTACAGAAACTCATGGATTCAATATACACAGTGGAATTCTGACACGCTGTGACCTGCTGGATATCTGACTCCCTAGGTACCTCTGCACTTTTACGTGTGCTGCTACATCCCTGTTTCTCCCCCTCCCCCCTCCCCAGCCTTTCCCTCATGCCCTGATGCCTCCATTTCCATTATCACTGACTGGCTTTCTTGCCTGCATTGTGTGCCAGGCTTCTTTACTATTCCTTCCATCCAGGACCAGGAGACACACAAACTGCAGGTACTTCCTCAGCCTGACAAAGGGTTTTTCAACTGGAAAGCATCCTAAGATGCATTCCTTTAACTATTCCAGTTTATTTCATAATAAACATATACACATAAAAACACAAGATAAAAACATAAGTAACATATAATCTTTACTTCTTGCTGTCAATTCCTTTATAAAAAGAAAGGCTCTGTGATAGTTCAGTTTGGATACCTTAGATGCAGCTTGTGCTGACTGCTGGGTCACCTACATTATTTTGACCTGCTGCCATTTACAGTGGTGGACTAGACCGAGGCTGTAGGGGAGGTGAAGACCTGACAGGGCATACTGCCGTGTTGTGCAGAGGTCCCAGTGCCAGGAATGGCGCACCTGAACACAAGTACGCACACACACACACACACACACACACACACACACACACACACACACACACACACACACACACACACACACAA
>NW_017729006.1:8999784-9001253 GCF_001723915.1 Gavialis gangeticus | reverse complement strand
ACACACACACACACACACACACACACACACACACACACACACACACACACACACACACACACACAGTGAGATCGCACTGAACAGACATACACTAGGTGTAACTACTTGAGAGGAAAGAAGGGCCTGAATGTTCCATTTGGCTACCTTTGATGCTGCTGGTGCTGAGCCAGCTAGGTTATTTTCACCTGCCGTCATTTACAGTGGTGGACTGAACCTAGGCTGTAGGGGAGGAGGAGATCTCACTGGGGCACACTGCCATGTTGTGCAGAGGCCTCAGTGCTGGGAAGGGTGCACCTGAACACACACGCAGTGTTACCCACCCATGCCATGAGTTTTGCCTGCCTGCGGCCAGAGGTGCAGGGCCCCAGAACCCAGAGTCCCCCTGCACCTATCTCCTTGGCAACTGGCAGGCTTTATGGCCACAGCATGGCCTAGCAGCCAGCCCTGCCTTAATCACCATCCAGCACAGGGTGTCAAGGGCCTGCAGCAAGGTGGTAGCCCTAGACTTCAAGAAGGCCAACTTCAATGAGTTGGAGAGATTAGTGGGAGAGGTGCTGAGGTTTTCGAGAGCAGGGCACCTCAGTGCCCAAGATGTGTGGTCATTCCTTAAGGAGATGATACTCAGGGCCCAAGGGGTGACCATCCCAACAAGAAGCAAGGGGGGCAGGAGTGCCCGGAAGCCGCCCGGCTCACCAAGGGCATCCGGGAATGACTGATTGCCAAAAAGGCAGCATACAACTGGTGGAAGGGGGGTGCTATCTCCAAAGAGGAGTATACCTCCTCCTGTAGGGGGGCTGTCAGGAAAGCTAAGGCGGACACAGAGCTAGGACTAGCATCCAAGATCCAAGATAATAAAAAAGTCCTTTTTCAAATATATAAGGAGGATGAAGAAGGCACCGGGAAATGTGGAGCCCCTGCAAGATCCTCTGGGCAGTCTGGTGGTTGCGCCAGAGGAAAAAGCAGACCTCTTTAACCAATTCTTCACCTCCGCTTTCTTGTGCAGGGACCGGGACTTCCCCCCCCATGATGCAAGACAGACTCGAGGGGAATGCCTCCAGACCTCAGGTTGGAGAGGACCAGGTTGGAGAGCTTCTGGAGGGGCTGGATGTGTTCAGATCAGTGGGTCCAGAGGCTCTCCACCCCAGAGTGTTAAGGAAGCTGGCAGGGGTTATTACAAGGCCTTTGGCACGGCTTTACGAGTGCTCATGGTGCTCGGGCCAGGTGCCAGATGATTGGAAGATACCCAATGTGGTCCCCTTCTTTAAAAAAGGGAGGAGGGAGGACCCGGGCAACTATAGGCCCGTCAGTCTTACCTCAATCCTAGGGAAACTCTTTGAGAAGATCCTCAGGGAGCACATCAGCGATGGGCTGGCTTCAGAGATGATGCTCAAGGGCAACCAGCACAGTTTCATTATGGGCAGGTCATGTCAGACCAACCTGATTGCCTTTTATGATCAGGTCACAAAAGC
>NW_017729006.1:8991682-8994784 GCF_001723915.1 Gavialis gangeticus | reverse complement strand
TAAACTCACTAGGGGGGACCAGAAGGGTTTGGGAGAGACCTTGTTTCCCCTAGCGCCCCCTGGCATAACAAGGAATAACGGCCACAAGTTGTTGGAGAGTAGGTTTAGATTAGACATCTGTAAGAACTACTTCACAGTTAGGGCGGCTAGGATCTGGAACCAACTTCCAAGGGAAGTGGTGCTGGCTCCTACCCTGGGGGTGTTTAAGAAGAGTCGTGATGCCTACCTGGCTGGAGTCATTTGAGCCCAGTTTTTCTCCTGCCCAGGCAGGGGGTCGGACTTGAAGATCTACAAGGTTCCTTCTGACCCTACTTCTATGATTCTATGAATTCCACCCCGCCCCCCGCCCCCCATGCCCGAAGACAGAGACAGTTGCACAAGCACCCATGTCGCAAGTTTTGCCTGTTAGCAGCCAAAGGTGCAGGGCCCCAGACTCCCCCTGCACCTATCTCCTTAACATATGGCAGGTTTTGTGGCTGCAGCAGGGCCTTGCAGGCCTTCAATTTTCACCCTGCTGCACCTTAACGCACACACATACTGTCACCTATGTCATGAGTTTTGCTTGTCAGCAGTTTGAGTTACAGTTTCCCAGATACCCTCATACCTATGTTTCTCCTTGAAACTTGTCAGGGTTTGTGGCCTCCACAAGAGCTACCATCCCTACAGTTTTCACCCCACTGTGGCTTAATACACACACGTGACATGAGTTTTTCTTTCAGGAATTTGCGGTGCAGTTTCTCAGAAGCCCCTGCACCTATTACCTTGAAACATGGCAGGCTTCATGATCTCAGCAGATACTATCAAACCTGCAAGTGTAATCTGAATCAGCCGAAAAACATCAAAGTTATAGGTATTTCATTGATTCCCCATTACACTCTATGCCCCAATCTCTGAATATCTCCAAATCGGCTCTGAATCTTCTGAAGCTGATTCGGCCGAATTGAATCAGGAAAGTGATTCAGATCTCTGAATTGAATTGCTGGCATCTGAATCAGCCGAATCCAAATCGAATAGTTCTCTATTTGCATAGGCCTACCGTACACCTCCCTCCCATCCTCCCCAAAAAATAGACTCCCAAATATGTGTGTGTCCTTAGCGGAGACGCTGCTTTCTCCACTGGAATGTAAGCATGTAACAAGAGTGGAGCATCAGAGCTAGAGTTTTAACCTTCTCACTGCTGCTGTTGAATTGGCAGTAGCTTTTTCTAATCAGCCAAAGGAAGGTGAGTGAAGCTGAAAAGTAGACACTGCCTTTCATCCATTTGGTCAGCATTCAGCCTGACTCTGGAAAACTCTATTTTTCTTCATTCTTCCTTCTCAAAACAAGATTGTGTGCATTGTATTTGATGGTATATGATAGTCAAAAATATATGATAACAAGAATTTCTGCTATGAACTGAGAGCTTCTTAGTTGGAACTGTCCAAGGAGAAGCAGAATTTGGGTGTAAAGGAATCACAGAATCAAAGAAAAACAGGGCTGGAAGGGACCTCAGAAGGTCATCTAAGTCTGACTTCCTACTTCAGAGAGAACTAAACAATCTCATCCAGGTTGTTGTCTATCCTGCTCTGAAAAACTTCCAGTGATGGAGCCTCCACAAATTTTCTAGGTCATTTCTAGTGTTCCAGTGTTTAGCCAGCCTCATAATTAGAAAGTTCTCCATAGTATCTACCTTAAATATATCTTGTTGCAATTTAAGATGATCACTCTTTGCCCTGTCCCTTGTGGCCACAGAGATGATCTATCACCATCTTCTCTATAACCACCCTTAACATATTTGAAGGCTATTATTAATACCTTCTAAGTCTGCTTTTCTCCAAACTCTTCCAAAATGTCCATGCAAGTCATATTTCACAAACCTCTACTAATTTATGTTGCTGCTCTATTAACTCTTTCTAGTTTGTTTATAACTTTGGTGAACTGCGGTGCCCAAAACTAGACACAAGGCCCCAGGTGAGGCTCACTAGTGCTAAAAAGAGTACAAGAATCACCTCCCTTAACTAGCAGGTGACATTCCCATGAATATAACCTAGTAAAGTACTGGGTTTTTTTGTAACAATACTGTTGACTCATACTAGCTGATGACAAGATGACTATGAACTAATCATGAGATAAAGCTGTGAAAAAGGCAAATATGACCCTAGGATTTATCAGTCAAGGTATATTCAGTAGAGATAGGAAATCATAGGATTGGGAAGGGCCTTGAAGGTCATTGCACAGATGTTGGATACCCTATTACTAGAACATCCAGGCAGATATCTATGCAGCCTCTTCTTGATTGGTCTCAATGAAGGAGATCCACAACAATACTAGGCAGCTCATTCCATTGTTCTACTGCTCTTACAGTTAAGTCTTTTTCTGAGATTTAATCTTAAAACACTATTACCTATGTAAGGCCTCATCTGGAACATCGCATAATTTTAGTCACCTCTGTTCAAGAAAGATAAATTCAAACTAGAACAGGTGAAAAGAAGTGCTATTAAAATAATCAAAGCAATGGATAGAAAACGCTTGTTTTAGTTGAGACAACAACAGCTTGGCTCACTGAACCTAGCAAAACAAAAGCTCAGAGAAGATCTGATTGATCTCCATAAGTACAACAAGGGGGGTAAGCATCAGGAATTGAAAAGAACTATGCAAGCTTAAAGCAGTATTGAGGAAAACAAATTGATATTAAATTGGTATGAGTATATTTAGACTAGAAATTAGAAAAAAGTTTCTCAGATCAGAGTAGGAAGATGCAAAAAGCCCAACTAGTTGAAAGTTAGCTTTCTGTTATTTTTATGAAAGACATTTCATCACTTGGTTGTGTGCAGTAGCAAGGGAATGGATTGATCACCAGGCAATCCCTTCCAATTCTATGTTCCTGTACTGTTTCCTCCATCTTTTTCTTCTCCCTCAATTGCATCACTACTTATTTCATTGGAATTACTCTTGATATACAACTGAGTAACATGAAAAGGGAATCAGTATCTATGTGGGGATAGTTTTCATTCTTTGTTAACACTTCATTATTATTTGTAATCATGATTGTGCCTAGAGGATAACAGCCTTGCTTTATTAAGCAACATGCAAACACATAGAGCTAGACACTAGATTCCTTGC
>NW_017729006.1:8966969-8986682 GCF_001723915.1 Gavialis gangeticus | reverse complement strand
ATCTTCCTGTACTGTTTCCTCCATCTTTTTCTTCTCCCTCAATTGCATCACTACTTATTTCATTGGAATTACTCTTGATATACAACTGAGTAACATGAAAAGGGAATCAGTATCTATGTGGGGATAGTTTTCATTCTTTGTTAACACTTCATTATTATTTGTAATCATGATTGTGCCTAGAGGATAACAGCCTTGCTTTATTAAGCAACATGCAAACACATAGAGCTAGACACTAGATTCCTTGCAATAGAAATAGATGAGAGCAATAAAAGCTAAAATGCAAAAGTGAGGTGAGGCAGAGAAGTGGGAATATTTGGCAATGACACACACTATATCTGTAGCATGAATAGGAAAAGAATTCAGGATTGCTGGGCCTTGGTTCAGGGCCCTAACCAATGGGACCAGTATGGGTAGGGGGGAGCTCTTGTTAAAATGGGGTACCAACAGGAGTCTTGACACACACATAAATAATAAATCACTCACACTTAGGATTTCTTTTTTTAATAGAAGAATTCCATATTTAAAGAAATCTCACTGGATTTTCTATGTAGAGCTTAATTTTTAAATACATCCATTGGCCCCAGTTACATCCAGTGGTACACAAATTGGTTTGTGTTCTCTCTGACAAGAATTAATAATGCACAATTTAACAACAAACATGAACTCCAGAAAGGATGGGCACAAGTTGAAATTTCTCTTTTTGGTGCCATTACATTTTCTTCAGGAAACTGTGGTCACAATGCATGGGTCTTCACATTCTGCTACAGCCCCCTCTGCTGTAGAATCAGTAAGGGTCAGCTATATGAGATAAAGATTTGGGAGGCCTGCAAACTGGGTCCATGTCTCCTTTGTAATAAATTGAAGAGGCACACGATAAATTTATGTCACATTTCCACATAATGTATAACTCCTTTTTGTTCCCTTCAGCTTCCATAATTAATTCATCACCCTGAGACTAAATCTATTTCTGAATAACTGGGTAGCTTCAAAAAGTACATTTTATATATACCCACCAGAGTAATATTTTCTTCTTGGTCTGCAAAATGAGAAATTTCCACTCAGAACTCAATAATATTATATATGAACACACAACCACAGATAGAAAATATAATGCAAATATTTTTCATGTATTGCATCATGTACATCAAGTATTAGAGATTTTCAGTCTCTCTGGATTTACAAAAAGTAAAAACGGATTTTAAGTTCTGTAGGAAATCAAAGATAAATAGTTTTAAAAAATACAATGCACAATTCTACTAAAGACAGTCTAATGTATACTGATAATAGCTCTCTTTAAAAAAATACTCCTTTGATTTATTCTGCTCCTTTTGAATAGCTGTTAAGATTATTCTTGTAAATCCGAGGTTGACAATTAATACTGCTTGTCTTCTGTTCAATAGAAATCGATATCCCACGACAATTATTTATTTTTGACCAGAAATTCCTAACTTCCCTGGAGTAGTCTTTTAAATTTAGTGTCAATGGTTCTCAACATGCCATTTCAATATAACCATTAAACACAAAGCTTCACCTAGCAGAATGCTGTGCACCTCTTTTGTTCATTTATTTTTAAGGGTCTACTTAAATTACAGTCTTGCAGATTTGGCAGAAACCACAAAATCCAGAATTGTCTGCAAAATCAACAAAAGAAAAAATTTAATAAAAATAAAATGTTAGCTCCCCAGTGGGAGCCAGCAGTTCTCACTGTCACTGCAACCTGGCCGTGCAGCACTCTGGTAGGGGAAGGTGCTGGCTGGCAGGGTGGGACAAATGGCAGCAGAAAAGATGGCTGCCACTCCCTTGTCCCTCCCCCTCCCCCCACCAGGGCCTCTCCACCAATCGGTACTAAGGGACGAGACCACCCAAGGGGCACACAGCAGTCAAGATGGCAGCTGCTCCCTTGTTCCTTATTCCCCCCGGCCTTTCTGTCAATTAATGCTGAGGTGTAGGGCTGCCAGAGTGCATCCACATAATGTCAGCAGAGTTTGCTCTTCCTACTGCAACAAACCAGTAAAACTTGGTAAGTCTAACTGTGATTTAAATAGACCCCTATTTATTTTAGGTCAGTACATACACAGGTCTTACGCTCCTTTCATCACAAAGACATTCATATACACTAAGGCATGCTAACAGAGTATCAGGAAGGGTAGGAGATATAACTCCTAGAACCCTTCCTAGTCGTTCAACTTTAAATCACTGTCTACATCAGCAAAAAGAAAATACTGAAACTATATTGCTATATACGTTCAGGTAATAGTTGAATAATCAATGACACATAATTCAAGTGCTTATACTTGGGCCCCATACGGGATTTGGATGGATGGATTATATCCACACCTGCTTTTAAAAACAAAAGTTTTGGTGAGATGCTTTGTCTGCCTTCACACTTTACAAAGTTATTTCTGTTCTGTAGTCAAATACTGTGATGACTGGCATTATAACAACTAAAATGAGATGGATTTTATAAAAGCCATACTCGGTTGTACTAGTAATATGAAGACAATTTCTATAGATGGACACAGTGTTGGGGGCTGGGAGACATGACCTCATGGTAGTATGTTTGTCCCAAAGGAACCTTGCCAATTACTTTTTTGATTATCAGAGTTACAGAATTGGCAGTCCTCAATTTTCTGCCTTGGGAAACACTGGAATTAAAACTGATCAGCAAAGCATTGGCACTGGTGTCTGGTTAGTTATTTCAAACTCTATATTCCTTAGCTTTAAAAGTTCAAGTAAGTTCATTTTCAAAGGATCTCTTAAAAATACACAGCTAAGAAGTTAAAAGAATATTTGGAGATTTCAATTTCTAAGGATTATTTCCTGTTTATTTTTCATATCATGTAGCTGAACGATCACATTTCATTTTGGACATAGAATACAACTGTTTACAGAAGACAGTCTTTGTTTCTTCACATTCATACGTGCTAGCACACAATGGACTCCAGATTCAACTTAATAAAAGATAGCTTAATGAATTTGATATAAAGAAAATATAATCTTGAGAGAGATTTATGAAAGCACAAGAAACTAAGCATTCTTTGTTCATGAAAGTTGGATTCAAAACCATGCAAAACTACTGTGGTATTTTGGGTATTATCCCAACTAGCAAAGTTGCTAGTGGGAAAATGAAAAATGATTTATTTTAACTGGAGAGTTTGTACTTTTTACTACATTTATGAGGAACAGACAAAAGACAAAATCCTGAAAGTCTCAGGCTACACTGCCACTGAAGTGGGAGTTTTGCAAAGGGAAGATTCAAAATGCTCCCTGCCATGGGACTGGACAAGAAGGATTGAAAAATGAATGAGGACTTAGTTACAGGGGACATCAACTGTGCTTAAAATCTGAGGGTGTCTTTACATGTGCTCTGGGGGCAGAGCGGGGGGCGCTTTATTTAAAGTGGATCCAAGAGCCACTCTAATTAAAGCACCCACAGCATCTCATGTATTCAGCATTACATGCTTCAGAATGAAGGCAGGGGGTACTTTAACTAAAACTCATTAAATAAGCTTTAGTTAAAGTGACCCTGCCGCCATTTTGAGGTGTGGGGATGCTGAATACATGAGATGCAGAGGCTGATGGAGCATGCGAATTAGCATGCTCCAACAGACTTGATTAATTGGACCTGCTCCAATGCACTGTAATTACAGCATGCTGGAGCACTGTCCCTGTATGTATATAGGTACCCCAAACGTTCAAACATACAAGCATGAGAACATAGGCTAAGTGAACTCCTATTGTTGTTTTCACCTTTTCATATGAGGAGTATCTCCAGACTGTGTTAAGTATCTGTATTATTTTATCATCTCATAACTCCACAAAGATAATAGGAGTGACTTGTGGTCCTCCAGCATCTGACAGGGCACCATTCCTGGCCCTCCCTCCATGGACAATTTATCGACTTGACAGTAGTCTACTGACCTGAGGATTTACCTGCAGAAGATAATTTCCTTCATCCTTGTGCTACCTACTGGCTGTGCTGCCCTCTGCCCCACACTCAGGGGCAGTCCCATGCTGCTGCTGCTGCTGCTGCTGCTGCTGCTGCTGCTGGGGGTTAAGTCCAGGGATGAAGACTATGTTGAAAAAAGTGCCCAGGAAGAAGGAGAGGCAGAAACAAGCTGCTCCTGCCAGCTTCCTGTGTCTCAACACCGAGGTTTTCCAGCCTTTCACTTCAGATCTACCTCCCACTCCAACAACTGCAACTGTGTCTGTGAGGGAGGGGGAGCAGTGGGGCAGCCCAGTGTTTTACACAAGCCAATGTCCCTTGGTTGAAAGCCTGGTCCAGTCAGTTGCCTGAGAAAGCATCTGAGACACCTGGGACATGTAGTCTGAGGCATGACCACTCCTGGTGTGACTGTTGGGACTCCAGCTCACTGGCCCTCTACCAGGTTAGAGCTGTTCAGGTCAGAGATCATGGTAAATGTCATCTTGTGACCACTTATTATGCATATTAACTTTTAGTACTGCTTAACATCTCATAGATTTAGTATGTCATAAGTGTCCCATGTAATAAGGCCCTCAGCTTCTTTTATGTTCAGGATGTTGTCCTGGGAAGGAGTTAAAAGGCTTGTGGACTGGCCATGGGATAAGCTCTCTAAAACCTATTTATCTAATACATGTACTGTTAGGCATCACCAGAAACAAGAGAACATCCTATATGAGTGTCTTTCCTTGTGTACTGCTTTGTTTGTCCTGTATTATCTTTAGTAGAATTCATGCTGCCATTGGTCAAAGAAACCATTAACAACAGGCTAACACAAGGCAATGTTCTAAGAGATAGCCAACATAGCTTCATTGCATGTAGGTCTTGCCTGACCAATCTCATTTCCTTCTATGACCAGGTGACACATCACCTGGACAAAGGAGAAAGGGTGGATATCATATATTTGGACTTCAAGAAATCCTTTGACCTGATGTCCCATGATGCCCTCATGGTAAAATTGGGGAACTGCAGCCTGACAACCTTCCAGTCTGATGGCTGGTGAACTGGATCCGTGGTCGGACCCAGAGAATGATAGTTGATGGAACAAAATCAACGTGGTCCATGGTAACCAGTGGCATCCCCCAGGACTCTGTTCTCGGACCTGTACTCCTTAATGTATTTATAAGTGATCTAGACTCTGGTGTCAGAAGCAGACTGGCTAAGTTTGCTGACCACACCAAACTATGGGGAAGTGTGGTCACCTTAGAGGATAGGCTGGCAATCCAGGCTGACCTCTATAGGCTTGCAAGGTGGGCAGATCAAAACCTGACAGCATTCAACACAGAGGAATGTAAGGTGCTCCACCTCAGGAGAAAAACCCTGCATCACACTTATAGGTTTGACAGTGCTACACTCACTAGTACCATGACTGAAAGAGACTTGGTGGTCATGACTGACCACAAGATGAACATGAGCCACCAATGTGATGCCACAGCTGGCAAAGCAAACAAAACTGTGGCTCACATCTACTGATGCATCACAAGCAAGACCTAGGAAGTCATCCTCCAGCTTTACTTGGCCTAGATGAGGCCACAGCTGGAATAGTGTATCCAATTCTGGGCTCTACAATTCAAAAAGGATGTGGAGAAGCTTGAAAGAGTCCAGAGGAGATCCACATGCATGATTAGAGGATAAGACAGCAAGACTTATGAGGAGAGACTAAGAGACATGGGACTCTTCAGCCTGGAAAATCGTAGGCTCAGGGATGACTTGGTGGCAGCCTATCAGTACATAAGGGGGGTGTATCAGGAACTGGGAGAAGTCTGTTCACCAGGGCACCCAAAGGACCGATGGTCACAAACTCCTGGAAGACCATTTTAGGCTGGACATCAGTAAAAACTTCTTTACTGCCACGGTCTCCAGAGCCTGGAATAGACTTCCCACAGAGGCGGTGTATGCACCTACTCTGGACACTTTCAAGACACATTTGGATGCCTATCTTGCTGGGATCATTTGACCCCAGCTGACTTCCTGCCCCTTAGGCAGGGGGCTGGACCCAATGATGATCTTGTAAGGTCCCTTGCAGCCCTAATGTCTATGAAATCTATCACATTTGTTCTGTATCTGCTGTGTAGAAACTTTGAAAAAGACATAAAACATGTTTGTAAACAGAGGTGTAATGGGCCAGGAATACACCTGGGCAGTCTTTCTTCCCATTTACTCATGTACATTCTGCCTCAGAGGTTTCAACAGTGGGTGGCATACAGAAGCAGCAGCAGCAAGCAGTGGTGGTACAGGGCAGAGCACTCTGGGAATTGGAGTTCTGTAGAACAGTGGAGGAATTTACTGCTGCTGCTAAGGGGAGATGTCACCTCAAATTTTTTCTCCCCAGCACCAGCGAACTCCACTGCTGCTCTATAGCACTAGAATTCCCAGAATGCCCTGCCTTCTATGACACACACTGCTGTGCCACTACTTGCTGGAGCCAGAAAGTGCAGGCAAAACAGGGGATAGGAGGATGAGGCACCCCTCCCAGGTTCAATCTGGTGTCCCCTCCACATGCAAAGCTCTGTGCCGAGGGTATGTGTACTGCCCTCCCAGCCCTCCTTATGCTACTGTTTGTATGTATAAAATGCAGGGCAGGGAGGCACCTTGGAGACTAACTGGTTCAGAGAGGTGACAAACCTTTTATAGGTGACAGACTGCTTCATCAGGTGTTTTCACCTAGGAAACCTTTTGCCTACAGGTGGATCCAGAATTTTGAAAATAGGGGTGCAGGACCAGCCAAAGGCACTGCAGAAGTGGCTACACTCTCCTGCCCCTAGACTACCCCCACACAGGGGTAGGCAGATCATGCCATGAGAGAAGCCATGAATTTTAAGCCCCAGAATAAGGGAAGAATCTACCCTGGCTGCTCTTGGCACTCCTTCCCTTCCCTTCCATGCTTAGCATTACCTTCCCTCCCCTCCTATTCCTGCCTCTTGCAGTCTCTACTTACATCTGTGAGCATAAGAAGGGAAGAATCACCTACCACTGACGCTGTCCCATGTGCTCCTGATCTGCTCTGCTCCAACCAGGGCTACACAGAGAAGCTGCACAGGGAGTCAGGCTTGGCAAGGGGACAGTGATGGGACAGTGTCCCAAGAGTGGGAGGCAGGGGAGATTCTTACCTGCTTCAGGGACTTAGTCCCGATTCTGCAGGTGATCCAGGCACCTACATCTATGGAGGAACTGAAGCCATTGTGCTACACTGTGAAAAGGGGAATGTGCCTAGGCCACCAGCCCTGCTTATGCCTCTCTGAATCAGTTAGTCTCTAAGGTGCCACCCTGCCATGCTTTTTGCCTGATTTAAGATAACATGGTTAACCACTTCTCTCTACATGCAAAATCAGTTATTGTACTCATAGCAGGCTATGTAGCTGGTTCTTCAGAAAATTTTGGCCCTAACTGCCAGTTTCTCATGCATTACTAATAGGGTTTGAATGGAAAAAACCCAAAACAAATGCACACACAGATAGTGTATAAGCAGGTTAGTACACTAAAAAATTGGCTCTTCATGAGGAACATCGAAATCCCCAAAATAAAAAAAATGTGATTGTAAAAATATTAGCAAGCATCATAGCTAGTACTAAGAAAAAATACATCTGTGGCATCTTCAAATATGGTGTTCTTCAAAGTTTTCCCTTGTCAAAGGGCCTTCAGAGACAGCAAAATATGTACAACAAAAACATGCTAATATGGCAAACATTTTAAAACCCCAGGATAACTCACTTTCCATTTATGTTTGGGTTCTGCCAACTCTCTTTCTCTACCCTTATCCCATGGAAGCAATGAAATACAAAACTGTTTCAAATAGGGATGCATGAACAGTTTGATTTGAAATCTGTACTTAACAAAACAGAGCTCCAGCTTTGATCAGTTCATTAAATGTTGTACCAAAAGGACTTCAACAGCACCTCACCACAATCCCTTCAGAGCCTGGATTCCTTTAGAGCTGGTAAGAATAAGCAAGGCATATGGAAAAGAGGGCAAATTATTAGAGCCAGCACATTTTAGATATTCTTTGTTAAATATAGTGCAGTCAATGTAACCTAACTGGGAAGATTTAGGTTATATAGGACAAAATGTTTTTAAGTGCCCAAGTCTTTTAGGATCTTAAGGATGATATTTTTAAAATACTTAAGTGATTCAGAAATCCCATATTCCAAGTCACCTACAACTTTGTAAGTGCAAATTAATGTTCAGTACATGGAGGGGATATTTTTGTAGGTTTCTTCTTTGTCCCAGCATTCAAACAATATCTGCCAACAAAAAGTTTGACCAGGTCCAGACGGGGTACAGTAGCATGATCATACCCCGCTTTCTGATCACCCAGTAGGAGCAGAAGTCTGGGATTCCTTTAAGTCCCAAAGAACATAAGAATTAATCCCTTCCCCTCCATGCTTAAAGGCACATCCCCTCCCACTCCACACCCTACCCCTACATCGTCCTCTGCTGCTGCCAGTGTCCTCACTGTCCCAGAGGTGAAGGTAGCTCCTGCCCTGCTTCAGTTGGGCTGCACATGGGCTGAGCTTAGCCCTCAATACTATCTGCAGTGAGTGAGTTCTTCCATCTTCCCTGCTCCCATTGGTGTTCCCCACCAGCCTTTGCACCCACCACTGCTGTCATCCCAGGCTGAGCCCAGCCCCCACATGCAACCTGGCTGGAGCAGAACAAGAGCTGCCCTCATCCCTGGGACACATGGACAGTGGGGACACTGGCAGTGGCAGGCTGGGGAGCGTGCAGTAGGAGGGGGCAGGGAAGGGAACGTGCATCTGAGCATGGAGGAGAAGGGAGGAGGGGAAATGCTTAACTTCATCAACACTTAGCAGCCCAAAGTACGGTCTTCCTGTCTCAGTGGAGAGGAGAAGAGGGAGGAGGTTGTGGGCAGGGAGTGCAGTCACCCCTGCAGTGCCAGTCACTATAACTACCCCACCTGCCTTTATAAAATCTTAGATCTGCTTCTGGCTTGACCTATTTCATGCTGATTTCTATGAAGCTAAATCTGTAAGGAACAAAATTCATGTATAACAAATTTTCAGACCAACATTGCAACGCTTTTCTCTTTTCTCTGCCCTTTAAGGCCTTTGACTATCTTCCCTTTGCTGTTGCTTTTTTCATAGACACATGCTATGATTCTTATCTATTCGTGGACATGTCCATACAGTGCTTTCCAGAGAAACAAGAAGGAACAAAGAGATTCTGAAGAGTTCACACATAATAAATAGGCAGACAAGGACACAGAAGTTGGAAAAGTGAAGACACATTCAATGTACCATTTAATATATGTAGAGATGCTACATAGTTGAATTGATTTGGGAGAAATTGATGCATCTATTTTGGTGTATTGAGAAAAATATTCTGTGGATTAAAGGGATGCTCTTTTATTTGAATAATTCATTTACAAATAAATAATGAATATAACATGTAGCTACATTGGCTTTAGGCAATATGGCAGGAACAGGTCTACCTAAATTACATAAACATAGTGAAGATCAGGATCTGCATGAGCTCAGAAATGCTGAACCAAGCAAAGAATAAACGAGGACAGTAACTGAAAATACATCAAAATATTTAAATGCAAGGTAGATAAATGGGTGGTCCACGATAGAAATGTGAATAGAAATGGCCAGCAAAGAAGGTGGCGACAAGAAATGAACCCAATATAATCTTTACGAAAAAAATGATTATTAAAAAAGAAAATTAATATTTTGCCTGTATATCTTGCATGCAAACTTTATTGAGAAGACAAGTAAGAATTTAGTCTTAGTTTGTCAGGAATCTGTCTCTCAGAAGCTGCTCCAATTAAACACCGGAGCATCTCGTGTATATTCAGCGTCTCGTGTTTCAAAATGGCAGTGAGTGCACTTTAACTAAAGTTTGTTCAACGAGCTTTATTTAAAGTGCCCCCTTTGAAATGCAGGAAGCTGAATACATGAGATGCTGCAGCATGTTGGAACATTTTAATTTGAACACTCCAGCAGACTCAATTAATCAAGTTTGCTCCAACGCGTTGTAACCGGAATGCGTTGGAGCACATGAATAGGCACCTTGGGTGCCAACATTTTGTAGCACAGCTGTTTCCTATCCTTTTTGAGTTTGAGAACCTAAAAGAATTTCCTCCTCTAATTTCCATTTGTGAGTCCTGTCTCTATTTTCTACCATGAAGACACTTCAAGTTATTTCATTGTAAAAGAATATTAAGTATGACCTTTCTTCTAAGAATGAAAAGGTATTCAATCCAGTGACATCATTTACTGAATGTTTAGTATCAAAACAAAGAATTAACCATCACCACTTGAAGTGATTCAAGCTGTGCTGCCTTTTAAAGAGTTTATCTTTACTCACCAAGAATAATATGGTCTTAACAAAATGTTCTTACATTCTGTGGCAAGGAAAACGTAATATTTTACCAGCACTGGGTTCTAATGTGACATTAAGCAACTATGGAGAGTATACATTTACCTTAAGCAATTATTCATTACAATGCTGTCAAGTAAAATTGCAGCTTTTTATACAATGGTACAAACTAAACTAAAAAGGTGGGGGGGAAAGATTAGGATATCTGCAGCATTGCTAATTCATGGAAAAATCCTGCCTTGGCTAAATGCTACCTATTTTCCTGTTTAAGGTCACCTCCATAATTTGACAAAAGTGCACTGAAAATGAAGCATAAATTCCTGCTTATTTTAAAAGAAGGTATTCAACTGCCATGAAATTTCAGAAGGTGTTAATTTTTATGCCCTTTAATTTTCTATGTGGTGCTTTTTTGATTCCTCTTCATACATTTTTAATAATTCACTGAATTTTTCCTTGGTAGGAGTACCTTTATTTTTTCAATATCCCAGAGCACTTCTTTTCATACAGGTTTACCTCCTACTCTAGAAACACCTGACCCAGATCAAGCATTAAAAAAACCACTTAGGAAGTGTACACACACAACACAAGTCCTGTGTTGTGAATACTTATAGTTGCTAGAGGCAAGATGTGCTTGACACAACATCCAAAAACAAATAAATGGGAAATGAAAAATAAAACCACTGCTTGCATAACGTCTGTTCCTTCATGCAACTGACACCTTATCATTATCACATCTACTAGTACTCTGTATGGTAGGCCATGCACCAGAAGGTAAACTCAGCTTTCCTAAAGCTACCTGCCTTCCACTATCCCCACCCCCTTTTAATCGTCTTTCTGTAAACAAGCCTTTACCAGGATACAAGATATGAATCCTCTGAAGTGAGTTTTCATTTCTTTGCTTTTATGGGTTGCATCAGGTATGTTGCTTCTCTAGCAACCCTAACTGCTTTACAATAAAAATGGTAGTTTGTTGTAATTAGAATTGGTTGGAAATTTTCCATCAGAAAGATTTTCTGATATGAACTGCTACATATTTCAATTTGGCTGACAAAATGGTCTATTCTATCAGGATAATTTAAATGACAGGTCCTGAGCTGTCTGCACGGAAGACTCTTCTGACTTTCCATCTCTACTTGACCAAAGCATTCCAGGAAGGCTACCAAGACTGAATCTCCCAATTTTCTGCTTGCCTTCCTTTAGCTGCATTTTCTCAAGACTAAAGTAATGGTTGCAGAGCAAAGAAGTGGGGAAATCAGCCTCCCCACCTTTTCCCATTTCTGAACTACAGCAAATGAGCACTCTGCCTCTACAGATCTGCAGCTGGGGCTGAGACAGGGAGGCTGTTCAGCAACAAGACTGAAAATCTCTTAACAAATTGCCTTTCGGCTACCTAACAACAGCCAGCAAGGTGGGCCCTCAAGAATCTGAAAAGCTCCATTCTGGTTTTCATAAAGCACATTATTTTTGGAAGTTCTTTCCCTGAAAAATTCTCTCCGACTTGACATAAGTCAAAACTTTTTCAAACACCTGACTGTATGTGTGTGTGTGTATGCATGCACACATGCCCACATGCCCACATGAAGGAACTTCTATATTCCACCCAAATTTAATGTGGAATAAGTGGTGAGATAAGTGGCCATGTGCAACAAAGAGCTCCCTCCTCAGCACCAGGGGTAGAACTGGGCTGATGCAGCCCAGCACTGCTTATGTGCAGAGACTTACAGGAGTTAGTGAAGGTGCCTTCATCTGAACCCACTGGGCTAATTTGTCATGTGACTGGGCACTTTTAAAGTGCTCTGCAGACATGCACTTCTGTCAGGACATGGCTGTAGCAAGCTTTCAGAGGGCTGAGTGTGACAAATGTCACTTCTGTCAGTGCTCTTTAAAGAGACAATTTGCTTTTCATAGATTAGTAAAGAGTCTCTTCACTTCAGGAAGTCTGACAACCACCCCTTATATATGAGGTTTTAAAATGTCTTATGCTCCAATATTACAACTGAACAGTTGCAATACAGATTTAATTTTATTTATAAACCGTTTATTATGCCATGCTTCCTTATGAGGAACTTAATTGTAGGTCTGGATATAGGGAATCTCTATACATTCTGCATTCTCTTTTCTCCTGGAGACATGGATTTGCACCCAGATTTGGACAAGGATGAAATAAAATTGGTTGTTTCAGTCAAATTTCTAGCAAACATTTGATCACGTAATAAGACCATTTTCTGCCTGCTTAGAAGAGCAGCAGAGATGAGTAAGAATCATGTTTGTGATCCAGAGCTACAGATGACATGAGCAATTTTTGATATACAGTACTGTAATTTTGACCATGATACTGAATCTCTAACTCTTGCTAATACAACAACTACCTTTATTTTTCAGGAAGAGAAATTCCCTCCCAAAGTATCACATTTCAGAAGCCAGACAACAAACAAGTCAAGTAATAATTAGTAAAGTTAGTAATTAGTTAAAAAGTAATAATTAGTTAAAATTAGTAATAAAGTTAAAACATTTGTGAATAAGTAGGAAAACATAGTCATGGTAAAATTGCAGTCAGTGCATCTTAATTTTAAACTGATTTAGGTGAAAGATGATAACTGTATATCAAAATCTGTTAGATGGCATACAAAAACTTGAGTAAGCGATACTAAGTTAAACCATATCAGTAAAGCTGATCTGGTACAACATAAAGAAGCAAATCCCCACAATCTAATGTGATAGGTGCAAATGGATTCAATGTGATGCTTGTTTCTGGTACTTTGTTAGCATTTAAATAACTGCGTCAAAACTACTTTGACCTCACAAACTAAAAATCACATCACTACTTATTTTCAGTGAATAATGCTACAGTTATATTGTGGTTTTGAGAGTATTGCCTAATTTGATTGCCTAAATTTCAAGGCAGAAAAATACAAACTAACTGAAAAAATTAACTGATCAAGTCAAAGTATATCCAAATTCTTCTGAGAATCTGAAGGACAGTTGTGCTCTACCCTCTTTTGAAATATTTTAGAGTTGCAAATGAGGATCCTTCAAAATACGGGTGTGTGTGTGTGTGCGTGTGTGTGTGTGTGTGTGTGTGTGTGGACATTTAAAATGGATACATAGAGGAGGGATATCAGATGTGTTCATCCTGGCAACTCAGAGTATCAAGGAGTACAGTTATTTTACAGTCCCAAACCTAATGATTCAGAGGTTATTCTACAGGACTTATTATTTCCTTATTATAATCAATAAAACTAAACAACATATTCTTCATTTTTGGGAATAGGAATGTTATTTCTTAAAGAAACAGGATCTTTGCATGCATAACAGATGGTTCCCATCAGAGGGGGTTGATTACTCTTACAATAACCTCGTACTTTATATCCAGGATGGTAGGAATCCAGATTTAGCTGGATGTGAACATGTATCCACTTACTGTTGGTTGCATAACATATGGCGGATGAGGCATCCATGAAGTACTCTGGACCTGCACATCAAAATAACTTTTATTAGCACAAATCAATAGGAAACAGAGCCCCATTCTTGCTTTAGGTATCCTTTGCCTTTCGTACTGCTACAATTAAAGATGAACTTCTTTTTAGAGGAAGATTGTAACTAGAGACAAAATTCATTTCTGACTTGTACTGTTATCAATAGAAACTCTCAGAACCCATTCACTAATGTTTTCACTATGCTCAGGAGTCTGAAAAATGGCATTGTATCTATGCTCCACTTGTTATAGTGGTATAGTGATCCCATAGTGAGTGTATAGTGGTATAGTGATCACGGTATACTGACCCTGAATGTGTTGTGCATCATCCAATAGATAGCACAATTGGCTGAAAACTTTAGGTAAAATTTTCAAAAGCTTCCTAATGATATAGAAGATTAATCTTATTTTCAAAAGTGACATTATCAAACATCTTTATGGAAGTCTCATTTAAAACGAGTCTCTGAAGAAATTGTGGAAATTGTACTTTGTGCTGCCATGTGGAATTTACTAAAGCTATCTTAGTAGGAGACCCTGGTGAGATACACTTATATACACTTCAAGCCAAGACGACAAAGGTGGGGAGTGGAACAAATTTTAATTTTAATTTTAGAATACCTGATTTTAAATTTCACTTACTATGGGTCACAAAATATTTCTGGTATATCAGCTTCTTGTACTGTTTTTGGCTAAAGTAAGTTAGCTATAAGTCCCTCACTTTCATGATCATTAAACTCATCCATAAATATTTAAAGAAAGTAACGCCAGGCAACAACGAAAAGTATATACTGCAATAAACTTGCTACTCTAAAGGATGTTCCACCTTCTAGTCAGGGGAAACTTCAGGACTCCTGCTCCTCAAAGTGATGCTGGTGACACTGCATTCCAGAAGTACTAATCATTAATAAATATCTGTAATGACATTTTGACATCAGCATCAGAAAAGTCTGAACACCGCACTGTCCTGCCACAACAAAGACATCAAAGTGGAAACGTCAATGGCAACCTGAAGGAGAATAGAACAGTTTTCCCCAAAGTATCTTGCTTTACAGGGCACTACTTAAGAGAAATGTATGTTGTTAATGGGTGTCAGTCAGGCAAGTACAACTCAGAGCAAAAGCTCAAAATATAATGAACATGAAATAAATCGCAAAGAGGTGCATTTTTGAAAATTTGGCCAATGAAAGGAAGCCAAAATGACAAGATGTTTTATTAAGTATGACAATTTTTTGCTCAAGTCAACTGGAAATGGATGAAAATGCTAAGCATTTGAAAAGCTGATTGAAGATAGACAAAAACATGGTTGCTTAATTTTTCAGTGTAAAGTATCCAGGATATGCTTGAAACCTTACACTAAGTGGTACCTGAATGCAAATAAAGAGCCTTGGTTTAAAGCATGATTAAAGTGTGAAAGTCACTCACTTTTGTGCCATACATACTTTGCCTTTGTCCACATCCAAACCAGAATTGTTAAGGGGAAGGGGAAATCTGACGTACCTGGTATGTAGAGACAGGGGAAGCAGCAATGAATGGTGTGATAGATGTCTGTGGAATCATGCGATTTGTTGCAATACTGTACGGTGAGGAATAAAATCTGCAAACAGAAAACAAAGGGGAGATTCTTGAAGCTTTTGACTGCCAGACTCCAGTCAAATAGTTCACTGCCTCCCGGGCAAAGACAAAGAAAATCTACACTGTTAATTATATCTGTCTCTCCAAAACTGTAATAAAAAAGGGATGCTCTGGCTCTATGGGGTTTTTTCCCCCTCTTTTTTCCTGCCTCAATTCATTCTCAAGATCACTTGTATAGAACTTTTCAAGATACTCATTAAAAAAATCCAGAAAGCATCTGTTTGAAATGCAAGGTGGCTGATTTTTCCAAAATGTCATCTACTCTGGAAAAACTTCTTGGACTATATCAAAGACATGAATATTGATTTCATGTACACATGCTATTAATGATTTCCTCTCGCATCTTAGTATGGAGGACAGACACTATATTCTCTATATGCCCTGAAATATCTTATTAAAGAATGGTTGCAGTAAATATGTCCTCTGATTGAGAGTTCACATCCAATTAGGAGAATTAAATATGGTACTTGTTTTTCATTAAAATAAATTGAAATGCGTCTAAGCCTCCTATACAGAACTGAATAGCTCTATCTTTTGTTCCTTTTATTTATACTCCTATATGCTACCTACCTAAATATTATGTTACCTGTTACTTGCTGTTAACAGAGGTTAAATATTGTTTTTCCCTTGGGGTTAATGATTATTGATAAAATTATCACTTGAACTGTATGAGTACTTGCATCATATACTACATAAGCATGTATATATTCACTTAGTCTTCTATATTTGTCTTTTATGTGTTTTAACTCAGAGACCAAATGAACAGGTTTTGAGCTGTGGTGCCACTGACTGCTTGAGAAGCATGGGTTCTGCGCATGTATGGCAGGGGTGAGGGGAAGCACAGGAGTCTTACACCAGGGATTCAAAAGCCATCCCAGTTGCCGCTGCCGCCACCACAGCTACGGCATCTTTTGACCTCCCCAATTATTGCTCTTATGGCAGCAGTGCAGTGCATTTGCACACCCAGCAGCTGGCGCTGAAAGAGCAACATCATGGGACTACTTTTACTGTCAGAGTGCAGACTCTGTGGGAGTGGGGGAGCCATTCTAATGCCCCTCCTAAGTTGGAGCCTGGGGCCTGTGCCCCGCTCACCACCTCTAGTTATGTTACTGTTTAAAATTATAAAAGATAATAATTGTAAAGACTTTCAGGAGAGTCTGTGGATTAAAAATGACAAAGACCTAATACTTTTGATACTCCAGAAAAGATTAAATTTACACCATGCAATAGCATTTTGCATCATTTAAGTCTCATGCAAGTCCAGTGTGATCAGAGGATTTAAGTGGTGTGTAGCATCCTACACAGATCCTCTCTGCCTAAAGACAGATTGAAAAGTGTTCTCTCCTTTTCTATTGCATCTCCACAATACCCAGGAAGGAAAATCAAAAGTATGCTTTCACAACAAGTCATGCAAAAAACCCCACACAAATAAACCTTTACTTTGCTTGCACAAATACACTACTCAACAATCACACTGGCAATTAAACCTTGACAGCCAAAATGTACTACTGGTCAGTCCATTTAATATGGCAAATTCCATATGAGGACTATAATAATAAAAAATAAATCACTGAGCTAGGAGCAGCAGCTAGTCTGGGAAAAGGAGGCTGCCTTCTTTAGGACTATCAGGAGAAATTTTCCAAAGTTATGGGAGTGCTCAGAGTGAAGGGAGATGAGGGGAAAGGAGAGATCAAAATGACTTCTTTTCAGTAATTCAGATAAGACTTTATAATGCCAAGAATAGAAGGCTGGACTATAGGGAAAATAATTAAAGGAAATAGCAACATATTGCCATTTTAAAGAGTATCTCTATAGCTTGACAATGCTAAAAAATAGGGCTCTATTCTTAAATTTATTTTCTGTAACATTTTACAAGTATCATATTTAAGAGAGGATCAATGGATAGACAGATATATTGTATGCTCTGCTGCTGCTCAGCCAGCATTAAACATACCTGCTTTTAGAACAAAAGGCTTTTTCTGAATACATTTAACTGTGGGTTAACTTGGGACATTAGCACAGGGAGTATGTTATCCCTTGTCCTGTTAGAATGATGTATTGACCATAAGTAGTGATCTGTTCCTAGTCAATGGCTAATCAGATTTCACTTTGGCCATGCAGATGTACCAAGAACAAGCTGTACGCCATAAATGAAAGCAATCAGTACCTGCCTGATGGGCAGAATTTAATCCAGGGGAAAATGCATAATAGATAATAAATAAATCTCTCACATAAAAGGATATTATAGGAGCCTTTAGAGAAAACAATGCACTTTGTTCCTTCTGTTCTACTCTTATCCATCAGTCATGGTGTTACACTCTTGAGGAAGTTAAAACACAGCCACTCACAGTGATAGCCATTTAAAAGAGTTCAGGGGAGACACAACTTCCTGCTTGATCTCATAAAGCTGGTATTCCAGAATAATCTCCTCCAGTAAATCCATGAAAATACTGTCAAACTCACAGGAAATATTTGCTACGCCAAAAAACTTGAAAGACAGCTAGCCATTTTATTTTCAACTTGAGATGCGGTTATCTTAATGGTACATACACTTTTAGAAAACATGCTCTGGTAATGTGAAAAATATATCCCTTCCAACTCCCCTGTCAACTGGCATTTATCCATCAAGGTCCAGAACACTTTCAAATAGGTATCAAATAAAATAAATGATTAGGACAGTCAGATATATTCCTAAATCAAATGCAGCAGAGAATCTTGGAAGACAAAGGAGAGAAATTGGACAGAAAACAACCATTTAACCCCAAAAAACCACTCCTACAATTGTACTGAAATGTTAATGATGTGGAACAAGATTCCACGTTGGCACGTCACTCTTATACTCAGTATCCCTTATACTTGGAGCAGAGATACCTCTCCTGCTATTATGGCTCCATTATACTAGAGCAAAAAGAGTCTGAGAAAGAGTCTGGTGGAGAGAAACCCCTCCTTAAAGAAGGTTATCAAAGGAGTTGTAGGGTGTTCTCTCAAAACATCTTTGCAAACCCTGGAGTAGTGTAGTGGGGAGACTTGCTGGGGTCTGGACCAGAACCTGGAGGGGACAAGGGCACAACTACAGCAACACTGGATGGCACCAGTGGGCAGTTGCCCAAGGCTACTAAAGTTAAAAATTGAAAGTTGATCCACTGTATGCAGGATTACAAGAGTAAAAAAAACATGCTGATAAACATCCAGGGAAAAGGGTGCTCTGGGGTGCCTTCAAGCAGTCCCATTTAACTTGCACATAATTTATAAGGACAAATTTATAGAGACATCTTAACACAGGGGCGGGTAAAATATGGCCCATGGGCCAGGATCTTCTATCCAGCTCACAGGGCCTCTAAAAATTTTAGAAAATGAATATTTATGTGCTCCTGGCTGCCTGTTAAAGCTGACAGTAGCCAAGGGCAGTAGGACTTAGGAGGCGTGTCCAGACGAATGTGCATGTGCCTCTTGCCCAGTCTCAAACCCCTTTGAGGCGGGGCAACAGACACATGAGGGAATGAAAAAATGTTCCCCACGCTGCAAGTTTGCAGCACGGGGAGAAAATTAGACCCCTGGATATCCAGGGGTCTAAAAAAATTGAAGTTTAAAAAAGCAGAGCAGGACACAGTCTCAGACCATGCCCTGAGGCAACCAGAGGCTGAGTGATCCACGGAGATGCTCTGGCTGCCAGAGTGTCTCTGTGGTTGGCCCCTCACCCTGGTGCTGAAACACATGGCTGGCCAGGCCACATGCTCAGCACTAGGGCTGCAGTGCTGGTAAGGGGTGCTGGAGGGGGGAGGGGACCATGGGGGGGCCCCACTGGCCCCACCCACTCCCTCAGCCTCCCCCTACCCCTGCCCTGTCTGACCCCACACTGTGCCATCCCCCCTCCCCCCGAGGTCCCTGATCCCTACCCTGCCCAGCTGCTCTCCCCGCCAGCCCCTTGAGGCCCCCAAACCCTTCCCTGCCTGGCTCTTCCCCCTGCCAGCTCCCCCAAGGCCCCAATCACTTTTCTGCCTTGCCTGTCCCTGCACCAGCCCTCCTGACCCCGCCAAACCCTCTCCTGCCCTGCCAAGCCCCATCCCCATCATCCCCCCGATGCCTGCCCCCCCACCTCATAGTTTAAAAAAACCCAACCCCCCCCGGCACTTACCAGCAGCTCCAACTGCCGTCTGGCTGACTGGCCCGCACAGTGCGGGGCAGGGTGACAGCACCAGTGGCCCCAGCCCAGGCCCTCCTTCCCCCCCGTTGTCCTGTGCTGCCCAGGGGGGCTCTACCAGGAGGCCCTGGAGCCCCCCCCCCC
>NW_017729006.1:8966108-8966352 GCF_001723915.1 Gavialis gangeticus | reverse complement strand
CAGATTCCTCTACTGGCTATGCAGTCCCCATCTGGGTCTGGCAGGTGCACTGCCAGGCAGCAGCTCCCACTGCCAGACTGCTGCAGTGTGTAAAAGGTGCATGGAACTCTCAGGGCTGCTTCAGCAGTCCAGCTGGCACAAGGGGTAGAGTCTCCAGGTACCAATTGGCTGGGCCCCAGAAGCTCCTGAGAGCTAGTAGCCCTGAGCTACTTGCCAGGGCAGCTTTTTATACTGCTGGGGACAG
>NW_017729006.1:8957870-8966082 GCF_001723915.1 Gavialis gangeticus | reverse complement strand
TCAGGAGGTTGGGGTAGGGCATGTGGGCCTTGCAGGGGGGGGTGGTAGCCCCGTTGGGGGGGCCAAATCCCCTGTTGGGGGGCCATAGCCCTTGCATGGGAGCCGAATCCCCTGTGGGATTCATGAAACATGAGTTTAGAAGTTCACTTTATTATTATTATAAGTGACTTGCTTTAACATTGTAGATATATCAATAAAACATTGTCCAGCTGATCACTATCTCTGTCTCATTCTCTCTCTCTCTTTATAGTGGTCTTTTGTTTTACTTGTGGAAGAACATAGATTTGGGGGTATTTTACATTGTGACTTTGGGATTTTTTTTTTTTAATTAGGGATTTTTCACTTTTCCAATAGGGAACACCAGAATTCCTGCTAGGGAGGCCACTGGCAGGACCCTGCCTGCTCAAAGCTGGCACCTTAGACCCAGCTAGCTGTGGCTAACCTCCTGGCCAAATGGGGCCAGGAGGACATGCTTTGACAGTTCAAAGCAGGCTACCACACCTGGAACATCTTCCAGGCAATAGGTGCCCAGATGGCCGGGCAGGGGGCACACATGGCAGTAGTGCCGCACAGAGGCCAACCCTGCAACCACAGTCCACTGGCAGCTGACCCAGAGGGGCAGATTCCTCTACTGGCTATGCAGTCCCCATCTGGGTCTGGCAGGTGCACTGCCAGGCAGCAGCTCCCACTGCCAGACTGCTGCAGTGTGTAAAAGGTGCATGGAACTCTCAGGGCTGCTTCAGCAGTCCAGCTGGCACAAGGGGTAGAGTCTCCAGGTACCAATTGGCTGGGCCCCAGAAGCTCCTGAGAGCTAGTAGCCCTGAGCTACTTGCCAGGGCAGCTTTTTATACTGCTGGGGACAGCAGAGGTGCTGGCCTCGAGCCCTAGCTCCCCCTGGCTGCAGATCTGGGAGGAACCAGGCAGGGTTATTTTGCTCCAAGTGGCACAACTTGCTCCACAACAAAGTGCATGTCTGAGCACATGCGCTGAGGTAAAAATCCCCGGCTCAAATTTGCACCACTTCTATTTGAGCCACTGCAAGTGCGTGTGCTTGCATGTGTGGACGTGCCCAGGGGTAGGAGGCAGCAGAACTAAACAGCCTCATCAGCAAGTCCAGCCCAGCCCAGGCCCCCTGTCCAACTTCTCCCACCCTGAGCCCCAGCCAGAAGGCTCTGCCTAGCAGGGGCTTCTGGAGGCTTCTGGCGTGGGGCTATTCCTTCCTCTGTGGACTGAGGGAAATACTGATAAGAAGGAAGGGGGAGGGAGACAGGGGAGGACCATGGGCAATCACCCCAGTCTTTAGGGCTGGCTGGGCCAGCTCATGCAGTCCTAGTGCCACATCTGGGAATGATGTGGTGCTGGCTGGTGGGCGAGGGTGAGGAGGGGAAGAGGGGAAATGGCTGTGGCAGGCAGGAGGAAGGGGCAGCAAGCGGGTGCATTGAGCGCAGTGGCAGCCAGGTGGGAACACAGGTGCACCAGGGCCAGACCCAGCGAGGCCTAGAGTGAGGCAGCAGGAGTGCGGGGCCCAGACTTCCAGGGGAAATATGGACCTGGGTCAGCTCCCTCCTCTCCCTGCTTGAGCAATGCCACCTGGCTCCATAAAGCCTCTGGCAGCCCGCACCCCACACTCCTGCCACCCCACCCTAGGTCCCACTGGCACTGGCCCTGGTGCACTGGTGCTCCAGTGCTCCCACCCGGCTGTCACTTAGCTTCATGTGCCCGCCTGCTGTACCTTTCCCTCACCTGCTGCAGCCATTTACCCACTGCCCCATCTGCCTGTCATGCTTTAGCTGCGCTGAAACTGCAGGAGCAGCTGGGACATGTTGCCAGAGTGGCAGGTGGGGGGGAATTGGATGGGGAAGCAGCAGATGGGGGCCAGGAATGGCAGGAGCACTGAGGCCAGGCTTACAGGAGTGCTGACGCGGGGGTGGGTTTGCCCACAGCCTGCCATGGGGGGGGCAGGCTGTGGACAAACCCACCCCCTCCGTGCAAGCCACAACCCTCCCCAGCCACCCTCCCCCAACACACTCATAGCTCCCCACAAAACCCATACCCATCCACACCTATCCACCCCCCACAAATCCCCCACACCCCAAATATGCACAAACCTATACCTACCCTCCCATCCACCCACACTCTCCCACAATATACAAGAGTAAGACTTCATTTAAGCTATCATACTGTCTCCCCCATGTACACTACACAAGCACATGTAAATCAGGAAAAAAAATATTTTCTGAAATGAAATTAATGAATGTTGTAGTACATGTGGGATTTTCAGAATATAATTTGGTATTTTTCTGGTTCTGAGATGGCAACCCCCTTGCTGAAAGGAATATTTCCAGGAGGCAAGGCAAGGGACTTCTGGTGGGAAAGGTCAGGGGTTAGGGGGCCAGACTTCTGGTCCAAAGATGGTGACCAGGGGGTGGGGCACCTGTAAAGGGGTGGGGCTACTCATGTGGCCCTCAATGGCTTGTTAAAACTTGGTAAGCAGTCCTCCACCAGAAAGAATTGCCTGCCCCTGCCTTAACAGAACACATTTACAACCTGGGTATCAACCAGGGCATCAGACATATGTTGGTGGTACTCTGAAATGATTTTTTGCTATCCAGTAGAGTAGAGAGAGAACATATTTCACTTGTGCATAAAACCACCCTCCTGTATTTGGGGGTTTGACTCTGTAATATACGGCCTGTATACACCGTCAGAAGAGTCAATACAGTTATTGTAGTAGAGGAAAATGTACAAGCTTCCGCATAGTATCTGTACTGTGGTAAGTGGTTATTTGCACAGAAATAAACACCAGTTGATCAGGCCGCATGGCCACAGGCAGTTCTGAAAAATCTAAATTCATGAATAGTATCTTGGGGCTAACATAATTTAAGAGCATTACCAAGCATTATCAGAGCAGCGGTTTTCCACTGCAATAAGCCACAGAGTGAGAAGCTAGAGAAAAGATCTATTTGAGTACTGAGCCTGCTTCTTTTCAAATGCACAGAATAGTCCCCCAGATATCAGATATTAAACTGATACAATATTTTGCAGTCTTAGTCAAAAGACCAAGGAGACTTAAAAATTCAGTAACACTTTAAATCAGCATTTTTACAGTATCAGTACATTTTTCTACTGCATCAAGCAGTACTATTGAAACTATATTAATATAGCTGGAATTGTAAAATGGATACTATAACACAACAGAATGTCCCCTCCCTGAAATTAAATCTAAGTGCCTTCATATGTGCAATTTAAGAAAGCCTGATTATAAAGACAAAATAAAAAGAGATTGAGATGGGAATGGAGTTTCTGTACCACAGTGTACTGTTTCTGATAGCTATGTAATTCATCTTGCATTGCTAAGGTGTATCAAGGGCCTGATTCTCTACCCCATTACATCAGTTTTATTCTGGTGTAATGCCACTAATTTTAATGAAGTTACATTCACATAAAACCCATGTAATGGACTGGAGAATCAGACCTTATAACTTAATAGGCTCACAAGAAAATTAGCTGGATATTCCTTAGTGGGAAAAACTGCTTATCTATTTTAAATGAAAGCTTCTCTTTCTTTGTTTTTATTATGGACTTCAAAAGAAAAAATATAAATGTGTAATATTATAATTTACAGTACTATTCTGTGAACAGGCCAATTCCCTTTCTTTTCATCTGGAGAACTTCCAGGACCTTGAATTAATGCTCAAATTCACCCCTCATCTAAGGTTCAGCTCTAATGATACCTCAAAACAATACCATTACATAAACTCCAGATTTTCCATCATTCAACTGATTTTTGAAGTTCTCTTCCAAGGCCACTTCTTTCCAATCTGCCTCTCTCAAGACAGCCACTTCAATTTCCCTCCTATTCTGTGCAGAGGTACCAAACTGTACTTACCAAGATTAACTGGTAGATAGTCAGCAGCTTTATGCAAGCTTCTAAAACTTGTTCATTGTTGGTTTTATTAGTCATTCAAATCTCAGGTTAAGCATCCCCTTGTGCTTCGCTGTCCGTGTGTTTTACCTTGCTCTATCCTAGCACTGTAGTTCAGTGGTTCTCAAACTTTTTTGTACCAGGACACTTTTGGAAACATTGATGGCCAGTTCTGAGCCAGAGCACCTCACTTTCGACCCACTGCCCCAGCCCCCCAGTGTGTGGGGCAGGGGATGGGTGTTTGTGGGGCATGGAGGGCCCCAAGCAGCTCTTTGCAGGCTGGAATGCTGCCAGCCTACAAGGGAAAAGCAACCATCATTTTTCTGCTTTAAAGGAGAATCCATTTTTAAAGTGTGTTGATCCATTTTTAATGTTTGTTCACAACACTTTCATACATTCTTGTGACCCACGTCAGGGTTGTGACCCACGGGTTGAGAAGTGCTGCTCTGGTTCACTCTCTTTAGAAAACCACTGCTGTTTGACAGGTGGAGTTAATGATCCACACCTACCACAATAAAACAGCACAGCTTCATCAGCTTTCTGCAGTTTCACCTGCTAATCCAAGGCACCGTCATCTGCCAGCCTCCCTGGGGGGAAGACAAGGAGGGGGAAGACTCCCCCCAGCACAGAGCAGAGCTCCCTTCCCTGCCCCACAGGACAACCATCCCAGCATGGCCCCCATTAAGGTGAAGGGGGCAGAGAGAACGGTTAATTACTCCCTCCATCCCTTCTGGTCCCTATAGCCCTGCAGCCAGGGTCTGCCAGTCCCAGAGGCCACCGCTGCAGGTCCCACCCCTCTGCTGCCTGGGTGACAGACAGACCCTAGCTGCAGTGGGGAAGGAGGCAAAGGAGGGAAGAATTAATCCTCTCCCTGCCCACTTTGCCTTAATGGGGTCATGCTGCCCAGCATCTCACCATGTCCTGTCCCTGCTCTGGCTAGAAAGCAGAAGGGTGGGGCCAGCCCATCTCTGAAGCAGAACAGAGCCCAGCCCAGAGAGCATGCTGGGATGCTGGGGGAGTCTGGTTTAACTTAAACCAGCAAGGGATCTGGGGCAGACATTGCATAAACCAGTTTGAGCCAAATCAGTTAAGTGTGATACTACATTCAATCAGGTTTATCTCAAACCAGTTTCAGCCATTTTCAAACTGGTTTATATGCACTGAATGTCTGTCCTGTTACAGGTTCTCTTACAGTTTCTGATCATTTAAAGCAGTTTATGTGTAATGTCTGCCCCTAGCCTAGGACTGTTGCTGTTATCTCTCATTAGTACAAAGCACTGAGAATATGCATTATCCATATCATGCATAAATTCCAAGAGCTAGACTTTTGTTAAATTTAGAAATAACAGATATATGGCAAAAAATATGTAATCAAACAAATATCTGAGTGAATAATTTAATGGATTTGTGTTGATCTGATACATAAAAACTAATAGCCAGAGTTGTGGGAAGCTAAAAAATAATTAAAAAGTGACTACTATCTCACTTACTATAGGCCAATTGTGATTTTTTACACGTTAAATAATTGCTTTTGATGACACCTCAATCAGAATCTTGCCATGTAAGCATTTTGATTGAGATTCTACTGTGCTGCCTAAATTGAAAATATAACCTCTAGGGGGAAAATGACATCAAAAGCAATAATTAATTGTAAGCAAATGAAAAAGCACCTCCAATTGTATTTATTCAATATTTTATCAAAAAGAGAACATGTTAAACATGGCATAACCAAATTGTCCATTGGCTATTGTGACACAGAAAATGCTTTGTTTTGCCAAAAAAACAATGCCAGACTGCTCAACAATGGAACAATCCAAATACCTCAGCAAGTGTTAGATACTCTCTGATTTAAATAACGTATAGCTATAAGTTACTTTTCACTATAACATGAATAACTTTTAAAACCTGTTGTTCAAGTAGAAGGATGCTGGTTACATGATTACAATTCTCCAGATGCTCATGCTACTGCTACTGGATCCTCATCTGGCCTGTGAGGCTCTTCACAGTTTGGATCCAACCAGCAAGGAGCCCATAGTTTGGATCCAGCCAGGGTCAGTCACATTTGACACCCCTGGTTTAGATGAACTATGGCCAGATTATGAACTTCTGATCAAGCAAGTCCCATCCCCAAGGTATTCTACATATGCCACCAACTAAAAATCACAGCTATCACATGGGGAAAAGTGCAGGAAAGGGAGAAAGAGATTTATTGTAGATATCAGCGCAAGGGACCAGATGTCGGCTTTTTGAGTTCAGATCAGAGTTTAGAAAATGCTCCCTTTGTTACTCTCTTTATTTCTCTCCCTTAGTCTCTTCATCTACAAAATGAGGTAACATTTTACTGGCAGAGGTAATGTTTGGGAAGTGCAGTGAAAATTAAAAGTGTTTATTATTATTAGTAGTAGTAGTTATACTGATATTAATAGTGCTATATTTGAATAATTTATTTGCAGTGGTCTAAGAAATATTTAGAAAGAAAAATATTTTTTTTCTTATTTTCATGTGTTCTCCCTTCCATTAAATGGAAGATCCAAGGTGTATAGATAAACTCTGATGAGACTATAGAACATTTATTTAGTTAAACAGTTGCTTTCAAGTAGTTCAGGGCCAAAGTATAATCTATTTTAAAGCTAACGTTATCTAGTTTGAAATGTCCCCTAGATTTTAAGGATCTAATTTTTCAAGCCAGGAGATAATTGCTGGCACAATCAGATGGGTAAATGGTTAAATGGCTTAACTGTGCCAGTGTCTACAATTATTTGTGCCTTTAAACTGTAATTGAAAAATGAAGGAGAGCAGAGTTCAAAATTTTAGTCCTAAATTACTTTTGTTCAAAAGCTAATTTAATGTTTTGCCATTAATTAGTATTTCTATTGAGACAATGTAGTGATACTCATCCAACCAGTAGGGGGAACTTAGTTTAATTAACAACTGTATTATATAAACTATGGTAGTATCTTTGATAATTATTTTAACATATGTTAAATCAATAAAGGGAGAACTTCACTTTTTTTTCATAAGAAGAATAAAATCAGCATTTGACAAATGGAAATGGAAATGATTAGGGAAGACGCCTAATGTTCAGGTGGCTAGTTTAAACAGAAAAAGTAAAATAACAAATGCAAACTGTGAAATGTACTTAACAGTGTAACTTTATGTAGTTTATAAATGCATTATAGAACTAATTTGTTTCTGAATGAGTTTCCCTGAAAGGAAGAGTATTACAAAATAAAAAGAGTACTATAAATAATTTCAAACAGGGAATAGAAAAAAATATTACTTACCCGTTCTGTATAGCAGCTGTTGGATCATAAGTCAAAGCCATGCTGGCCTGCACATAGTTAGGGGGGAAAAACAGAGGTTTACTCTGATTGTAGTAAAAATGGCATTAAACATTCTCTTTGAATGCCATAAAACCTTTGCTCAATTTTGATTTATATTGATTTAAGACCACAAAACAAGTTCAGATTGCGGAAAGACTAATTTGGATGATCTGGTTACCTTCACTGACAGAAATAGCCCTGGTCCATTGACTGGGTTAGCATTTTTGCCATTACCTTCCTATGCCATCTAGGTTAAATTGTGATCTTAGTTGCATTGGTACAAACAATAACGTGACTGAGGTCATAGAATGACTCCAGTTTTATAGTAACATAACTGACAGTGCCAAATTCTGCTACCTGCAAGCCAGGCAGATAGCGGCAGGTAGTTTATAAATATAATCAAACTGGTTATGGAAGGGTTAAGCTTTATCTTTATCTGTGTTTCAGATACCACACCTTGTCTGACCTGATCAGCATATGATTTCTCTGTGCTGTCAGAAGCAGTTGTAGTTTGTTCGTTAGTATGAGACAAGTAACAAAGAATCCGGGCTGTGAAGCAAAAAAGAACAACCAACAGAGAAAAAAAAAAAAGAAACCAAAACAAGCTTAAACTTTTATGTGGTGTTTTTAAAATATGTTTAATGGGACAGGATGGCTACAGAATTTGTTAATGAACTAAATACAGTCCTTCAACCACAGGTCACTGGAACATATCCAGAGGGTCATTACTACAGTAGCAGATGGTGACCTGTGTGAAATAATTTGGCAATGTGAAAGCAGCTTCTAAGTTAACAACTATCCACAGCACCATTACTAAAGATGTTGGCAAGCTCAGCAGAAAAGGCGGGAATCAAATGGAGACAGAGCCTGATTTTTCCACCTTACTTTTAAAGAGGGCATCTTTAGTCAGGGTTGAAGCAGGTTTCTGGTGCTATTTGGGAAGCACAATTTCCTGCTTATGGTT
>NW_017729006.1:8929250-8952870 GCF_001723915.1 Gavialis gangeticus | reverse complement strand
TTTCCACCTTACTTTTAAAGAGGGCATCTTTAGTCAGGGTTGAAGCAGGTTTCTGGTGCTATTTGGGAAGCACAATTTCCTGCTTATGGTTGTCCTGCCATTTTCGTCTTCTGGGCTCACAATCCATCAACACCACATTCATTTTGATTTTTTCTTTAAACATATGAAATGTTTTGTGAAGTATTTTTGGTTTTAAAGTACTGACAAATACTTTTTTGATCTGGAAGTAGGTGGAAGAGAGAAGAAAGGATAGATGTCTGCCCCCCCCCCCGGCCACAGGTGCCTAGGAGACCCTTAGATAGATACTGGGATGTGTAGGATATCTATTGAAAACTGGACACAGACTTGGTGATTTATTGACTATGTTTGTACATCCCACACTCTGGATGGGAATTGTGTATGCCCCTAGTCCTATCTATGTGAATACTTAGATAGGCCACTATCTAAGAATGGCCACTGATAATATATGAGCACCTGCTTCCTCTACGATGGATTTCTTGTGATCAGTAAAAGTGCATGGGCAAACCACTTGGTTTTGCTACTTTACAGGCAAGTAAATATTTATGTAAACATGACGATACAGTTTGATTGGCAATATTTTTAAAATATTTTTTGAAATAGAAAGTCTATTGTAGCCAATAGCCATGATGGTCCAAGAATTGTGTGAGAGGCAAGGATTTCTTAGGATGGTATCTTTTACTGAATTGACTGCATAATTGGAATAGAATTGGCAAGCTTTCAAATGCAAGATCACCTTCTTCAGGTCTGCGGAGTAAAACCAGCACAGATTAGTAAAACACAGTAGGAAAAGTGGACAGAGAAAGTCCCAGGGGTAGGGCACACCTAATTAGCAGAAGGATAGAAATTGATTACTGGGAGATTAAGGCCTAGAAAAAGGGAGGGAAGTCATTATCTCCTTTCCTGTGTGGAAAGAATTCAGGAATCAGGCAGGTTATAATGACTGTCTACACAACCAGTAGACTGTGCAGATGTTATTGTGCAGTGATTTTGTACTTACATAAGCATTGCTACCATGCAGTACTGTGCCAACATGGTTTTTTTTCACATGCTACTGCACATTAGCAACAAACAACTGCATAGTTGCTTGTTACTACTGTGCAGTAGCATCACATCACAGTAAATGCCCACCAACGCTACCACATGGTAGCAACAAGCTTGCTACTGTAGCTTGTTCCTACTGCACAGTAGCATCTTGTGTAGATGTGCCCAATATGCCATAAAATTTATATTATTGGGTGTATCTACATGCGCAATTAATGTGACTGAATATTCTCTGGCTCAATTTGAATGGGAGTAAACTAATCCCAACATCACTGTCTACACGTGCATTTAAGCACAGTAATTTACTGTTTTGCTAGATACCTCTTGTATTTGATGGGACTATCCAGCAGCACAATAAATTAGTCTACTGCACCATAATTGCTGTGTACATGTGGATGGTAATGCTTTACAGTGCAGCAAATTATTCTGCTGTGATGTAAAGCATCTGATATAGACGTGCCCATTAAGTCCTTTGGTTTTAGTATCTAGGGCTGCTTATACACACCACAGGGTTTTAATTAATTTAGTTCTCCCTAAATTGAAACAGTAGGTTTTTAAAAAGGCTACTTCAATTTTAACCAAACTAAACCCCTATGATGTGTGGGTGGAGGCCCTATCCTTTCCTGCCTCTCCAGTAGCTTTTTGCTTTTTTCCTCCACAGAGCCTGCCTACACAGGCTGCCACCTGGTTGCATAGCCCCTGAGCTGCACAGGGCCCAGTGCTTCCCTCCATGGCTGTTGCACTGTGCTTGGGTAGCAAACTAAAACACCTCAGAGGTGTTTTACCTTGCTATATAGCAACGTTATTTAAAGTGCAATACACTACCGATAGTGTAAACAGCAACACCACTAAAGCGCAATACGCCACTGACAGTGTGAACAGCAATGCCATTAAAGCAGTGCAAAAGAGCATTTAAGATGCTTTAAAGGCCAATTTTGTGGTGTGTACAAAGGCCCCATTAAGCTTATGTGTTTTTGTTCCCAAGTTTGCCTTTTAAAAGTATTAAGTAGATTTCCCTTGAGTACACGGACAGAAAGGTCAGAGAAGGGGTGGTTGTTCTATGAGAAATCTGCTTCTGATGGTGTATATGTGGCTGTCTTTTTTGTTTTTTTTTTCTGTAGGAGTTTATTCTGGTACATAATTTATGCTTTGATTCACCCATGTAGTTGCCATGCAGGTATTCGGTGCACCGGATTAGGTACATCTCATTTTGGGAAGGGCATTTGTAGAAACTAGGAATTCTGGTAGTTTTATTATGGGGAGGAGGGGTCTTGATTGTAGAATCAGTGGGGATGTATTGACAGGTTAAGCATTTCTTGCTGAGGCAAGGCTGTATCCCACTTGATGTTGGTTGGGCAATGAGGAATTGGCTGGACAAGGTTGGGGGTTGTTTGAAAGCCAGGAATGGCAGGGCTGGGAATATTTCTTACAAGGTCTGGGCTTTGTTGAGTAAAATTCCTGAAAGGGGAGGAAATGAAGTAATGTGACAGTTTCTTTTGGAAAAGAAATAGAACCAAGTCAAGTGTGGTGCAGGAGTTAAGGATATTTGAAGCAGTCTCAGTAGAGACATATTATCAAATGGCATGCATAACACCATAGTTACAAGCATTTTTCATCTGGACATGTGAACAGACCTTTATGAGCCAGAAACTGAGCTACTGTAAATGATATAACGCCATGGATCTATATATGTAGGTGCATAGATAACATATTACATGCATACGTTTCCAGATGTGCCGTTTCCATATGTGTCACCATCACATTCCTTAGATATTACATGCAGTAAGGATAGGGAATACTCTGGACATAATGGGCGTATTAAGGCAAAAATGTCAAAGATTGGATTCTGATCTCTTTACTCTACCCTAAACTGCACTTGGTTTATTTGTGGGGAAAGAGCATCAGAATCTGAACCAAAGGTTTTGATTCTCAAGACTGTACATTTTTCTAATTATGTTTGCTACCAAGTGAAAGTTTTATACTATACAGACATATCAGACATCCATATGGCAGTAATACATGTTATGCCTCATCTACTTTTTCCCATCAATATCTTCAACACAACATCCCTCTGTAATTTCATAACTCTGGACAGCTTCAAACAGCAGCAAACAGAGAATTGTTTACTTATTCCCCTTCAAATTGCATACTTCCACTATACAAGATTTCACTGGCCTAAGGCCCAGAAGAAACAATATTTACAGCAGGCCAGTGAAAGATTTATGGTCTAATGTTTCATGATTCATCAGTGCTAGAAACTGATGAGCAACCACAATTTATTGGAAAATCATCCAGGGTCTGGGCCTGGATAATATAAAAACACAATGCAATAATAAAATAACAGGAATACTGAAAATAAAGTTACAGATTGCTAGAACAACATTGCAACAATACAGGGATGAAAGCCACATAATTAATAGGTAAATATTACCATTTTTTTGAACAGCATTAAGATGCAAATATTTTCTTCCTAGTCTTTTCATCCATCACTATTACTTATGCTTCACAGATGAAAAGGGTCTCCTCATTCTATTGGTATTGGCACTTATTTAATATCCAAGATAGTGGAACTGATGTTGAAACACTAACAGCAGAAATATTTGTCAGGGAGTTATTTGTTTAACAAATAACAATCACAATTTCAATACAAGACAGATCAGATAGTGGAAAGATACTTTGCTATGCACTGACATTTTTGGTAGTTGTGTATTTGTGGACCCCCTTATAATTTCTATACCCTCAAAACTTCAAATGAAAGGGGAGCAGCTGTAATTTTTATTGCAATGACTGGTAGACTTACAATGTAACACACTGCACAAAAATGAATGGACTGTTTGAAGGGAAAAATATTTTTATTAGGACTGTTTAATTCTCTGGTTCCCAAAGTGCCTATTTTATTCAAATGCATGGTAAACCCCTGGAAGTAAAACCATTTGTTAAAGACCAAACATGGCCAGCCATTTACTGAAGGCCTAAGAGAAGTACTAATGTACATTGCTGGAAGATCTCCGCAGATTGAGAGAAGACAACATATTTAAGAACGAAGAAGAAAATACAATCTCAAAAGCACAATTTAAATATCTACTACTAAACCTGTGTTCACAGCTAGTCTATTTTAAACCAGTCTGTATTTTTCCTAGTCTATATAATTCCTTTCAGCTTTCTCTCTTCTTGCCCATTTATCTCTCTTGCCTACCTGTTACATAACTTGGATTTTAGCTCCTTCAGACAATCACTATCCTGTCTTTTATGTTTGAACAGCACCTAGGAAAATGGAATTTTGACTAATAGTGTTTCCTTGGTGCTACCTAATTCATCTACATAACTATATAAAAATTAAAACCTCTTAGGTCTTCCCTCTTAGATGGACAGGCAGACAGACAGATAGCAGGAAACCAATGTTTTAATTTTAAGTTAACCTTTCAAAAGTTCTTTTTTAAATAGGTAAAATATAAATGCAGTGTTATTTAAATATTCTATATGCCACATACAGGTCAAAGCTTTCAAGGGAAAAATTTTAAACCTTACATAAGTGATTACAGCATGGAAATGGAAGGCTAATTCCATGAAAAAAAGCTACTTCTGACCCAAGAAAATTAAACATAAATTTTTTTTTTTATCATGTATGATGACTGCAGTATTATGCTGCAAGATGCAACTTCAAAGGCAGGCGTGAAAATAAATATTTGAAATTTTTGCAAATTTCCCAAGAAATGACATTTTCAATATTTTAGTACTTTACTTTCTAATTCCTGACCCCAGTAGATGAACAGATTCTAATAAAACAGTCTGCATCTTTCTTAAAATGTAAATCCTTACCTGGAAAAAAGCACAGGAAATGTTAGGAAAATGTGTGTGTCTCTGGAGGGTAAGGGTTTGTTTAGAAAAAGGAACTCTGAAGGCCTTCATTCAACATTTTATTTTGCTGAATTCTACTTGCAGAAAAAGATGCTCAGTCATTTTTTTACTCTTTTTTATGATATAAACACAAATGAGTAAGTGTGTGTCATTAAAAAACACCCTTACACCATCTCATCTGCATTGTTTATGTAAATTGTAATTTGTAAATCTCACAAAGAAACAATTAAGTGGTTATCCAAAATCCTGCACACATCAAAACGCTATGAAATACAGCAGGTTTATTATTTCTCTTTAAACTGCCACTGAACTGTAACAACATGGGCTTTCCCTTGAACAATATTTTTCTTTCACCAAAAAAAAAATCAAAATAAAAAAAAAAAAATCCATGGATGATTAGGTCCTTAATTCTGTGAAACATTGGTGGGCAAGTTTCTATTAAAAGCTTTACTAAAATACCGTTATCTACTAGATAGAATTTTCTGTTATATCCTGCCACTTCCCCCCCATCTTCCAACAACAAAAAAAGTAGATCTCTCTCTCTCTCTGCGTGTGCAAATATATAGCAATGACTGCATATTATAAATACCTTACATTTTAGGGGCTGGGCAACCAGGAAACCATAATGACCTATACAAGATGCCTGTGCTTCTTCACCGGCTTTGCATCAGCTGCCACTTCCCCTCCAACCTGTCCCTGCCAGATTGATTCTATTGGTTCTCCAGGTAGCAGTTTCTCCAGGGATGCCTGAAACCAACACTGCAGAGTACAGACTCTGGAAAAATCATCCAGCTGGGTATGTGTTATATTCTCTGGCAAATCAATTAGAAGGGATACAGGGATGATGCCACTCATCTTTTTCCAAAACCTCTCCTTTCCTCTGGACTCTCCTTTTCAATTTTTCTCATAAGAAGGATGTAATTTGTACACATGCCGGCATGGATGAGCCCTCTGTTAATATACTACAGTAAATTAAGGTTCTCAATACTACAATTGCCGTGCTTAAAAAAAAAAAAGTGTTTGGGTATCTGTTTCTAATGTCTCTCAAAGCACAAGGATCTTTTTCGTCCTGGTGGCAGATACTCTAATGGAAAACTCTTTGAAGAAGGGAGGGAGGGAGGAAAAAAACAACAATCCAAATGAGAATTGTTTAAAATACTGTTTTAATAAAATAAGCTTACTCGGCAGGAAAGTTAACTTGGCAAGGTTCTTCTCTTTGATTGTTTAAAGCAATTCTGGCAGAAATGTTCCACATTATTAGAAATATTTCTGAATTTAAAAAAGAAAGACTTAAAAAAAAAAGAAGAGAAAACCAAACTGTAGACATGACACCTTTTAAATATATGGTGGTATACAAAAGAAACAGGATGTTATCCAGTGAAACATGCTGAGAGACACTCATTTTTATACACATGTGCTCCCCATGAAGCTTCAAGTACTGTGAAGAAATTGTTTGTTGGCTTATGTCTGAGGGGAAAATATATTATGTTAAAGTCAAATCAAGAAAAGCTGAAGACTAGTGCCTCGTGAACCTCAAAGGGTTCAGAGGTTGAGCTTTGAGAAGCAGTCACAAGTTCAGAGCCTCAGTCAAACAATTTGGAACTACTCTCTTGGATCTAAGAAAACTGGACTCGAAATACAACTGCAACTACCTCATATGTTATTTAGTTATGTCGCCACCACTTTTAGCCAGCACCCAGAAATGCTGAGATGTTCAAATAAATGAAATAGAAAAGCCTGATCATACCTCTGAGATGCTTTAAGATCTGAACAATGGAGTGAAGTTGTCTCTGCTATGTTTCACCTGCTTACTGAACCTCACTACCCGCTTAGCTAGGAATATGTAGGGGGACAGCTGGATAGGATTTGGCATGACCACCTTGTATTGAATCCGCTCAGGCATTAATACAGCTATAGGCTATGGTTTTCAGAGGCTATCATGAACAGGTAAATCACTAGCAATATACAAAAGTGCACTGGGAGCCTGCAAGGGGACTTGCCAGTAGTTTGCCATCACAACTCCTCTGCTGAGATCCCTGGAGATTGTAGGAAAGCTTCAAGGTTTGAGGGCTAAACCTTCTGCTTTTTCTGCATGAGGTAAACTCTGTCCCAAAGAAAGAGTAACAAACCGCATGAAGATAAAATCTTGTGGGATTTCGCTACTACCAGGAGAACCTCCTATACACAGACGAAAGAAATCTGAGGCCAAATAACAAAACTCAGCCAAATTTTAATTTAAATGTCCATTGCAGAGCTAAGATCATTCTTATTACATCCAACTACATTAATTTATTTTGAATCAAACTGTCCTTTTTAGCTGTCTTTTATATATTTGAGGGCAATGACAACAAAATCAAAACAGGGCATGATTTTCAAAAGCACTGCAAGTATTAGGAGCACAAGCCACAGTGACTATAAAGAGGATTGGGTTACCAAAGTCAGGTAGGCAGTTTAGCAAATGTCAACCATAATGTCCATCTCTTATGTTCCAGCCACATTTTTAAATCACTACTCTCTACATATTTAATTAATAAGTCTGAAATATTTTTCACTGCTGCATATTTGTTGTCCCTTCTCTTCAGGTTCAGTTCCTTTTTTTTTTTGCTAAATTAAGGTCAGCGTGAAGAAATGTGTACAAAATATTCTCTAATATGCACGCACTCTATAAATACGATAAATGCCTTTGTTTGTATAGGTTGCAAATACATGTTACTATATGTCTGGACTGGTCTGAAAATTGTCTCTCAGAGAAAAGAATAATCACTTGCCTAGATATTAAATGCATCATTCCTGCACACTGAGGGATATGGAGCACAACGAAGTGCTACCTGTCTCCTTGAAAGCATGAAAAGAAATGTGCTTCTGAGTTATAAATGTACCCAGCACAGACCTACTAATCATTTCTAAATGCCAGAGGCTGGTAAGGAGGGGAGGACTGGCACCAGGATCAGCAACTCTGACTGTCCTCTGATAATGTCTTTACAATACAAGGGGGGACACCCAGTCTCACAAATGACCTTCGTCTGTCTGTCTCTGAAAATTATGCTTCGGCATTAAGCAGAATTGCAATGACCAGTAGATCAAAACAGAAAATATTTAGTAGACATTTTGTGCTACTGAAGTTTCTTTTTAAACATAATTAAATGCATTCGTTTCAGTTCTTGAGAATTTTCAGCAATTGCTTGGTTAGAAGTAAACAATTTTTTGTCTATTGCCGGTTGAGAAAAGGCAGTATAACCCAGAAAACATCAGCAACTTTTAGAGATGACAATCAATCAGTGGAAGAATTATCAATAGAAATTCAGAAAATTTACCACACACAATAGGCCAAATTCAGCTCAGGTGGAAACAGATTCATCTCTATTGCCTTTGACAGAGTTGTGTCTGTTCAAAATCACTATAGTGTACGTGCCTATTTAAAAAGTAATGTAACGAATATAAGAAAAATAATAGTCATATTGGAATCCCCATTAAATTTGACAGGCACATTTATGTGATCTACCTAGTGCTATGTGAAAAATATGGGTTTCATTTCCATGGCTAAGCTAAAATACTGCAAAAAGAAAAAAATAGTCCAGATTAACCCAAAACAGTAATTTTACAATTATTTTGGTAAAACAAGAATAAAAACATGTCATTTGGATTTCACTGCAGGTTATTTACTCTCCATCATCTTGGTTTTATTTACTCTCCACCATTTTGGAAAAAAAGTTCAATTTTAAAACTTTTGGTTTCAAAACTGTCTAAACAACATTTTTAATGGAATATTTTAATTTTAAAATGTCACAATGAAAAACATTAATATTTTAAAACTTCCCTTGCATCCCTTTTAGCCAAGCTTATTCAACAAATTGGACTAGATACTGTATTTTATTCCTGAAAACTGTATTTTTCTGTTGATTTAGCATTTTTGACAAGATTATCCAGCTCTAGATTTGTCTATCATAATTAAATATATGATTATATCAAATAAACATGTTTCATTGACATTATTAATGTGCTGTTCTCTCCCTCTCCTTCACTCTTCAGTGTAGTTTTGGCAGGGGTATTTTCAAAAGAATGGTTCTGAATCTCCTTTCATTTATATTGGTGTGAACCAGTGGAGTTTCACTGATACAGAGCTAGTGCAAGTTAGAAGAGTATTACAACAAAATTCCCCTAATGTAGCTCAAATATTTTTGAGCTTCATTTTACTTGTGGTATACCCATAGCAGAGTACTGATTTCATCATTCTCTCAGGGGATATGCAGCTATTACAATTAGATCAAACTAAGCCCTTCCAGACCCAGCTGCCCCAAAACACCAGAGCACAAGTTAGTGGGTGTTTTAAAGATGCCCTCTGAGCTTCCTTGATCCTGGTGCTTCTTTGTGCATTCATGTCCTCCATGCATGCACTGGATGAGAGAAAGCTCTAACTTAGGATGTTTTCCAGCCATCACAAGGGGCTCAAAAGGCAACTCTGGTGATCAACAGTCTTTGGGTAAATCGGATATCTTTTAATTAGACCAATTCAAACAGTTGGAAAAATTCTTTTTTGCAAGCTTTCGGGTATAAATCAGTGTGGCAAAGGGGCATCCTGGCTTATTCCTTTTATATTTTTAGCTGACACCACAAGCAGTTTTTGGCCTAGGGGATTCTATTCCAGTTTTCATTCCAAAATCAAGGCGATCCTTCTAGCTTGGTTAAAAGAAATTTATGGCCAAATTACGCTTGTGATGTGATATGCAGTGGCTGTACTATACCTGATAGAATTTAACCAAAAATTATGATATTTTGTTATATTTTAAGCATTTTTTGCAAATGTATATCAGGAATATAATATTTCTATTGCATTCATCAGAATGATCTGAAAACACTTCAGAAAATAAATAATCTCTCATTTGATTCTATAGTAGCTCACCAGAAAGGAAACCTACAGATACGAGAATAGAATGACCAGAGATTTATTGGATTCACTGCAGTGATTTATCCTTTATAACTAAATCTCCTACCTTTTTAAAAAAACATCAGAGTATTGTGCACATCTGTCTGTTTCTACTTTGCATACTCAAACTTGAGGCCTGCAACAAAAATGCCAGTGTCACTTCTCTGGCGTCTCGCTTCCCAACAATAACTCTTAAATGCATTTGGCATTAATGATGATCAAACCTCAAAACTTTTAGAAATTCTGTTCAGCTTACCATCCAAGATTACAAATGCTTATTTGAATAATAGCCAAATACATTTTGCTCTGGAAACTGAATCTCACATGATTTGCCATGTTGAAAATATTAAGGGAATAATCTTGGATAGCATTCCAGTGCTTTCATTTTTTGGATGGAACTATGAAAAAATAGAGGTGCAGCAAGCATTTTACCTATAATTTATCTATAACCAGAACTCTGACCTCTGTTTTCTGGATAATTATTTCTCACTGTCCACCACATATGTTGGTTACATAAATTCTAATTGACAGCAATATTATTGCAAAGTGATTCCATTTACAGCCTACTACACCAAAAAAATGACCAACATGTCTTCGTTGCTTACCAGCAAAGGAAAACATCCTTACCTTTCAAATAGTTAGAGTAATCCCCAAAAGCATTTTATGTCGTGAATGCATTAAATGCTTGAAATGCCTGGCTATGTTACATATATATGATAAAAGGTATTATCGTCCAAACTGGCTCAGCTAGAAGCTCACACCTCCATTTCTTTGCAATCTTTCCAAGTTGGTTTTGCATCTGCCTACCGTGTGTGTGTGTGTCTAAACAGTACATTTTCAGTGATCCTTGCTTTACATTTTGAGAGTTCAACTGTAAAACAACAGTAATGAGTGCTGTCCCAAAATACCAATTTTTTTTTAAATCAAAAGATTAACAAATTAAGCAAATCCTACTCATAAAACAGTGTAATGCTGATCTGAAATCACTCCATCCTGCTAACTATAGCCGCAGATATATCATGCCCAAGGCCAAAGTCCCTTGGTAGCAGGCATGATGGTGTCATATCAGCTTTAACATTACATTCAATTGTTTATTAATTTTAAACATCAAGGAATAGGACAGCTGACATGATAGGCTGCAATAGCATCTATTGTAGAAACAAGGATTTACAAGCATTTTAAAGTATGGATTGTTGACCATATAGACATTTTAAGTGCCTACAGAATATATATGTAACTGTCTTTAGAATCTTTTACTTTATGGACTATTGTGTCAAGCCCTTCTTGGGAACTCTTTATTTAATAGATTCTTAACATAATGCCATGGTACAACAAATGAGATGTCACAGTTTTTTGGATTAGTGGCATAACCGACTATAATGACCCTTCTGAGGCCATTTCAGTCTCCTACATTAATGTGGCTGTCATGCCAGCGTTCTTACCCCACAGAGCCAAAAATTACTTGGGATATTTTTGTTGGAAGAGTGTGCAGCAACTGCTTTGCTAAAGTGAGCAATTCATATTCTTTCAAGATGCCATTTTGTTTATTTTAGAAGTTTAGTGGTAGTGCTACAATACATGTTTCATGGAGTAATGGTCTGAAAAATATCAGCTAACAAAATCAAGCTAGTGAAGAATATAAAATCCTACCTAAAACCACTAACTTTGTAAGTTACATATGGTCAAACTTGTTTTATTAATGTACACGCACACACGTTAATAAAGCTTTAATTCTCATGGGCCACATTTCAGCAGCAAGTAAAACTTTTTGTCATCCAAAGGGATTAACTCCATGAAGGGGCGTGTAGGATGGAAATACCTTCATGACTTTCATTCTAGAAGCTATAAAAATGTGCAAAATTGTACTGCCACCAAATGTACGTCATTGATTCAAATGACTTTATACCATTCACAAACAATAAGAAAACCCTTAAAGACTCAGAAGAAATTCCTTTCTTATTTGAAACATACATGGAGTCATTTTGGGTGCAAGGGCATGGGGTTGGCATTCCAGTAGTTAAACATTTACAGAAATGAGAGGAAGCAACTAACAAATTATCTTAGTCTCATACTGGGCATTAATGTTCCTTTTCTAGTGAGCATTAAATTAGTACTTCCAATGTGGGGTACTAAATTAATGCGCATTAAGCTGTGCTAATGTACAGTAGTGCATTTGCATGCTTTATTAGTGACATTTAATGTACCGTAGACTATTTTACTACTCATTAGTGCAATGTTATGGTTTTTTACATGGCTCTTTAATGTGCAGTACAATAGTCTACTGCACATCAATAGTCTACACTGAAAGTAGAAACTGATGAATTGTGAACTTTCTTGTCTACCAGCTGAAAAAAGATCCCAATTCAGACTTGCAGAAGCAATTGGAATATTCTTTCACTGGATCTGAATTTGGGTGCAAGTTTCTTTTTCCGTTTTTGTATGTTAAATACTCTGGTGGGTGGTAATACTTCTGTCACTGGGTACCACTTTGAAAATACTTTATACTATCAAAAGTTGTCATTGCATTCCTTAGTTGATCTGTAAATATGTCTTCAAGTGTTATGGCAAAACACAGAGAACTCAACTGCTTCTGACGTATCTGTAAAAGTCCACCAAGTTCAAGTCTGGTTACAGACAGGGAGCTCCTGATTTGGCAATGCTGAAGTCATTTATATGGTTTTGTAATTTTTCTTATGGCAACTTTATAGTTGGTGCATTAATATAAGACTCGCTTTCCCTCGCACTCACTGCCTTTTTGAAGTCTTTGGATTTAACATAGAACCTGACTTGATTATGGCCCTGAGAGCCAATCCAACAGGTCTTGTAGGTGTCTCCTCCCAACTGCACGGGTAGTGATTACTGAATGTCACTCACCTCTCCTTCTCTTGGCCACGGCCTTCCATTCTGTGTGTATTTGCTTTGATTCTGTCGCTTCTTTTGCCCTCCATCAGCAAATTTACACAGCAAAGGCTCAGTGGGGGCTGTGAAGACAAGAAAACCAGTCTACATTAGCAACCCCACAAAGAAAGTGATTATACCAGTAACAGTAATGCTTTGTAATACTGATTTTTTGAAGTAAAACCTTGCCATCTGCAGATATTTTTTTGCCTCTCTTAGCCTTTACTCCACTGGCAGCTGTTCTCACTAACTAAGCTTCAAAAAACATATATTGGCAAACCTTAAAAGAATATAACAAATATTGTTGAAAAAATAATCAGCCTACGCAGAATGTTAAGTCACTATAGAAGAATACTAGAGTTAGGCATTAGTTCCAGTTATTCTAGATACATATTCATGACTAGCATTTCTGTGAGGATAAACATTACTTTATTAAACCATCTCTATTTTATTGTAAAAAACTTGGTTTTGGGAATAAGTGTTTTCATAATTACTTCCATGTTTCAGGGGTGCTGGCTGTGTTGGTCTAAGGACATAGGCAGACAGGTTATTTGGGTAAATGTAATATCTTTTATTAGGCCAACTAATAAGTTGGAAATTTTTTTCTTTACAAGCTTTTGGGCACAAACACCCTTCTTCAGGCACAGGGAGAGCCTACTAGTGTTTGTGTACTCTCTTGGGTAGAACAGAAGCTTAAGGCAATATGCAAAATGCAGGTCTGTGAATTCCTCCCTCTTACCTACCTGCCTCACACCCATTAATTCCCAAGACCTCTGATCTTCCATACCACGCACTTGCATTTTTACAGAACTGCATTTTGCTGTAAGCTTCTATTCAACCCAAGAGAGTACACAAACACCAGCAGACTCTCCCTGTGCCTGAAGAAGGGTCTTTGTGCCCGAAATCTTGTAAAGAACCATTTCTCCAACTATTGAGCTGGTCTAAATAAAGGCTATCACATTTACCCAAAGAACCTCATCTTCATAATTACTGCATTTCTCAGCCCCTAATTCTCCAAGATCCAAATAAATAAAAATAATAAAATCAAAGAAGAATTCTGCCAAACACTATCCAACTAGCTTTGTTTTTCTTTTAACTCCTAACTTGTAAGAGAGCTGGCAGCGAAGGCGCCTCCTTCCTACTCTGACTGGAATCTGGTCTCTGAGGCTGCAAACAGGAATTGCTCCTCTGCCAACATAATCATTTTTATGGAATTACAAAACCTGAGTGAACAGATGTCCTTGCCCCTTGTCACTCCCCAAATGCCCAAAAATGGTGGCATGATGATTCCTAGTAAGTTTGTGCTGCCCTCTTGCAGCAGATACCTGTTCAGCTATGACATGAGGCTGCAGGCAGCCTGAGACTGACCCCACTCTCCAGACACATAGGACAAGCACTTCTGGGGCTTCAGGGGCCAGATCCCATGGGACAATGGCCACAGGTGCCTGACCCTCCAGGGATTCTCTGTGCTAGCGAATGTGCATCCCAGGAACTCCCCTGCAAGGGATCCAGGGCTGCACAGCTGCAAATGTAGACCAGAGAATGCATGGGGTTCACTGGGTACTGGGGCCAGGCACCAGGGGCTGTTATCCCACAGGATTGGGCCCCTGAAGCCCCAGAAGTAACAGCGAATTGATCCTGGAGGAACAACCCCAGGTGATGTCTGTCTCTACCAATCATCTGTTGATCATCTATGCCAGGGCACATCCCAGCAAAGTCAATTTAGTCACAAAAATGACGTCTACTTGTAGCCTGAGGATAAACTAGTTACCAAAGGCTAGTGAACTGGTGAGCAAAGAATAATTGAAAAGGCCACAACACAGAAAAGAAAACATAATAGAAGCACTAGCAATGAAAATTGCACCATGTACAGCAGGATGGAAAAAGTTTGCAACTTGGTAACTTTGCCTATCTATCTAATTTTAGGGTGTTCTTGATGCTTTCAATATTGTTCCTTTAAGTTGTAGGTGAGGGTTTGAAGCGTCAATATGGGCAGGTCCTTCATTTTTGATTCCCTGCAAGTAGAGGGGATGACTCAGTTCCTCAGGAGGCCTGTCTAGTCCTATGTTCCTATGATTTATAACAGTATGCAGCCAAAGTCACAGATTGGCTTTCTGACTGGATTTAAGATCTTGATTGTCCCCGATCTTTCAAGAGAACCATTCCCCACTCCTGTCACTGCAGTGCCTGTCAGGCTGTTACTGCAATAAGGCAGAACAATGGATAAGTAAACCACTACTTGTACCAAACCTTAAAAGATTTGGTTCAAGTAAACCTCAAGGCAATCCCATGCTTAGACCACTGCACCCAACTCTGCATATCCTAGCTCCCAAGCTGGGAACTAGTGTAGCCATATTGGATGGGTACTGTGTGCAGTGTCAATAAGCTGTACCTGTCCTTAATCTTTGGGAGCCAGAATGCGCAGAGTGAGCACGGCATGTATCAGCAGGGAATTGCCTTGCACAATGTAGATGTACGCAATATGAGGCTTCACAGCTGAACCTTGTCAGAAATGTCCAAAATTCTTGCATCTATAGATCCCAAATTAAAAACACATAAGAAATGAGCTTCTCACAGAGTCTTGCTGGAAAACAGGAATTTGATTTTATGATAAATTTAGAGGCTTGTAATCTGCTTGCAATCTGAGGTTCATCTCAGACTAACCAACAGCCTGCTGGTTAGGGGCCTCACATGGGAAATTCATGTTCAAATACATCTTGCCTGAGGTGGACCTAATCTTGGATCTATTGGCTAGTTTGGGGTTGGACTCTCTTGACCAGGAATTCCATTCTGGGTCTCAATTTACATTGGCTCCTCAATTTACATCTTCATTGACTGGCTTTCTTGCATGCATACCAGCCTTTGGCTTCTTTGCTATTCATTCCATCCAGGAAGAGCACACACCAACTACAGATGCTTCCTCAGCCTGACGAAGGGTATTTATACCGGAAAGAATTTTGCTAAAAAGAATTTTTCCAACTATTTGAGTTGGTCTAATAAAAGATATCAGATTTACCCGAAGAACCTTGTCATCCTGGGCCCCAGAAATTTTCATAGCAAAATAGTCATAGAAACAGTATGTTTCTATTAAAAGTTTGGGGTTTGATTAACTGGCATTTCCCAAAGGGAAAGCACAAGACCATTTTTTCTTACAATACTTCTAGTTCTTGTTTCTGAGTTGGGCAGAAATACCATGATAATATATTTTCTGATACTATTTTGAAAGTTTTGCTTTTGACAGGCTCCTAGAAGTGCAGAGATATGCAAGAAATGGCACTAACTTTCTTCTTTCATTATGAAAACAGCATTGCTCAGTTAAAGTTACAAGTAAGTTCTCTTAACATTTGAACCAATTCGCCCTTCTCCCTCCATTTAATAGCAGATAAATGATTAGAATGGCCCATGCTTATAAAACATAGATTTAAATTGCCAACACTTAAAGACTATAACCGAGCATTAAGATACATATAGACTCCTGTATTACAACTACAAATTCTTATTGGGAAAGGATCTCTATGGCTAGATCTGAAGCTTTAACAGCTTCGTTTTTCATTAAAGTGCCCATTCTACCAGGCTGGTAATTTCCAAGGTCACTAGAAATTGAACTGTAGGGAACAATCTATTATTGACAGTGAGATAGACTGGATGACCCATGAGGTCTTTTCCCACCTCTGACTTCTATTATTGAATAAGATTTTGGTATGGGCAATGCTCAGCCATCCATTTTAAATATAAAATAATGAAGGTTTAAAAGCCTTCAGGTGGCTGTGGGAATTCTCTTAGCAGATGGGTGGATTCCAGGTGTCTGATTACCCTGGACTTCCACCATTTTCACTCTATCGTATAATGCAGTAGGACTTCAGTGCAGTTACTCATAATTTGTTCTGCTGCAACTGAGAGGAGAACCAGGTGCTAAGACAGAATTAGAAAAAGATATATTAAGGTCACTGTGCAGCTTCAAAGGCCTTTTTGTTTTAAGATATACAAGCTTGGATAAGCAACGAGCAACTAATCAAGCAACATATGATATCGCTAGAAAAAAGTATGACATAATCCCTGTGTGGCCTATACAGAGACACTAAGGCACAGATTCATTTCAGACCTACAAGTGCCTCCAAGTATACATTGCTACCCCTAAAATCTAAGGGTCTTGCTCCAGGGGGATGATCCAAAATATCAGGGTCAGGCACCAAGCCTCTTCTACAGTGAACAGGGACCCCTGACTGCCTCCCAAGAGTGATCCAGATCACTGAGGTGCTCAGTTCAGAAGTGCTTATATAGCTAGTCATTAAGAAATACTTCACATAAAGTTTTGTCTGGACTCTCATTTTAGTCAAGAGTGTAAGCATTGAATTCAGGGGAGCAAGACGTGCTTCTGTCATTTCAGGATCCAGACATCTTAGAAACTGCAAATGCCTGAGTGCCTCCATGGTACAGGAATTGTGTTCACTATATAACACAGCACTTCTCTCCTTTACTCTTGAGAAGAGATAGTGGTGATGGTGCAAACTTTGTGCCTAATAACCTAATCCCATGAAGTAAGTGTTCTTATGAAGAACACTTACTTCATGGGATTCAAACTCACTCTCCCACGTTTCCTAGAAAGTTCCCTAACAGTTAGTCCAGTGGTGCTTAAAGTACAGTTTATAGGTTGGATCCAGACCATGGAGCCAAGTCATTTGGCCAGTGGGGCGCCTCGTGGATCCAGGTATGTGGTGGTGGTAGAGTAGTGGCAATGTTAATTGCTTTCAGTGACAAATGGCCACCAAACATGCTATCTCCACTTAAGAAATCAGGGACAAAGATTTTAGACACCTCCCACACTGACTTGGATTGAAATAGAGTTTAGGAAGGAGTTGACTGCCTTGGTGGCTGATCCAGGTTATTTCTGAGCATGTGCAGTAGTCCAAATCTAGGGAACTTTTCAAACCAAAGTGGAGTTACCTAATGAAAGTGGGCACTTAAGTGGTGTTGCAAATTTGTAGAATAGGTGTTTAACTTTTGCCTCATTTTTGTTTTACATACCTTTGGGTCTCGTCTTAAGATCACCATTTAACTTACACACAAGGCACATAAGTCTTTAACCTGTTATAGAAAGTTAAGAGATCCTTTTATGTATACTAGCAAACCACAGAAAAGAGGTGCTGGCCATATTTAGGCTTCCACATAGCTGCTAGTTCCACATTTTCAGTAGTTTCTTATTTGGTGGCAGATACCTGCTTCAAGTTGGCTGAAGAGGGATAGGCACAGGTCTCTGAGCAAACTGAAGTTGTTTTTTAAAAATGTACCAACTCTTCTACAGTGGAATAAGGATAAGGATAGGATGTTCTGAAGGGTCAGATTGCTGCATGGGACAGTCCACTTCTCTACAGCAAATTATAAGGAATTTTGAGAAAAAAAAATCAACCTTTGCCAAATGTAATCAACCTTAAGGCAAATGTAAGGACAGGAAAATTGATTGTCAGGATGGGAAAGTCTGGTTTAATTATAAGGAAAACCTGAATGTAGCACTTTACATTCATGAAACAACTTATTAACTTCCCTGGCACATGCCTTAATAATAATATAATGCATAACTAGGGAACTAGGGCTTAATTTTGTAGTCAACACAAAAGTGTAAAGAAAATAAAACAATGAGCTCAGATCAAAAATAGGGAATAGGACATTTTAGAATGAATTCCCTGGTTTGCAAGGCCAACCCTGACCCCAGCGAAACTCAGATGTATTCCCTAACAGTTCACTATCTCAGTCAAGCACAGGCCAAGTCTAGTAATGTTCTGACACCACCACTTCACACTCACAATATGACCCTTAGAGTGAGAGAGTAGATAGATGGACTGGAGCTGATATATCTGTGCTGACAGGAGTTACCTGGCCAGCTGTGGCCAGTTCCTTTTATACATTTTGAATGGCACAATGGGGTCAGACAGGAGTATGTACTCCAGCTTTAAAACATAGTTATTTGTGTGCTGTGTGTGTTTTTATGAAGGGTAAAGTAGGGGACACCTCACCCCTTGGGACTTTAAAATTGACGCTTAACAAAATTCATGTGCTCTAATACATGTATACAAGAGAACAATTCTGGACAGGGGATGGAGTCACTGTCCTGTGGTAGTAATGCCATTCAATCTTTTACTTCTATTATTTGGTGAAAGGATCATTTGCTGCAAGTGAAACAATGGAGGGTTTTTTAAAGATAGAAAATAACCTTCCAAACAGGCCTTGAACTGTGGCAGCAGGTGTGATCCATATATTCTGATACTGTATGTCACAAAGACCTCAATGGTAATAAATGATTAGGGTCTAAATTTGACTTCTTATTCAAGGAAGCACCTCCAGAAGCATACCATAATCTGTGTATCCATATATCTTGCTGGGGTCTGAGTTCCCTTCTAATGAAAGAGGCAAATACCAGCTAGGAAAGTACTATCACTATTCCCTGAAGCACCTGTGGTACTCTTTGAAATCCTCCATTTACAAAATGACCATTTTCAATCTTATCTAAACTTAAAAAAGATTAAATGAGAGCTCAGAGGCAAGGATTTTTGTGGGCAGTATCTTTTATTGGATGAAATGCATGGTTGGGATAGACCTAAGTCTAATCTCAAGCTTTTGAATGAATTGCATTCTTCTTCAGGTCTAAGTACTTGGATGCAACTATCTGCGTGAATTTAAAAAACATTACAGGCATGGGTGGATCTAGGATTTTGAAAGGGGGGCAGTGTAGGTGGTGTGATGCATCATCCCACATAACACAACACACATTTTTCTCTAGGAAAAGGAAACTGTACGCTTTACTACTACGCTAGATGCCTAGGGCTATATTATTTAGTTTAAGATCAAAGGAAAAACAAATATAACTTTATTGGAATGTGCATGCATTTGCTATACCATATATTATATATAAAAAACCCCACCAAACTAGGCAAAATAATCAAACAATATTATTTGTTTATTCCTGTTGTCATTAAAATTAAATGTACATCTCTTTCAGATTCATAAAACAAAAGCTACCTTTCTTGAGCATCTTGACAGTGCATCCAATGCTTCACTGTCAGTCATTTCCACACTTGAATTATTAATGTTCACTTGAATTAACATTTCCACAGCTAAGTTGATGCTCTTAGCTAGAGTTATAAACAAGTATGCAGGCCTGTGAAATAGGACCTACATTACGAGAAGTAGCTAATAGTAGAATTGCAGAAGAAAGAATAGCTTGATTAGTAGAACATCAAGACCATTAAAAAAGTGAGAGGTTCATTAATGCCTGTGCGATTTGTTTAGAAATAATTAGATAGGTTACAATGAGCCAAAGTCAAGTGGCTCCCTCACTGCTGCCTGACTATAAAATGTTGCTGTCATGCCAGGCAATTGATTTTAAACTTTGGGTGGTCCAGGAATCGGAGGGAGAGGGGTGCAACTGCACCCCCCTGGATCCACCCATAATTACAGGTAATCTTCTTGGTTCGTCTGGTGATATATGTTGGTGAGTATTTTCTAAAATTTGATATTCATATGTTCTTCTCGGTTTAAATGTATTGTATTAAGAAGATAAAGTAGCAAAAAAGGAGCACTGACAGATACGGGAAACAAAAATGCACTTTACTGGAAGAAGCAGTATATTAGTTCAACCCAGCTACACAGCTTCTGTATAGATCAAGTGCTTCAGTGGAGCTTTTTGGCACTTTTATCTAAAGCTGGTACAATCCGATATTAGATAAAAGTGCCAAAAAAGCCCAACTGAAGTGCCCAATCTATATAGACATTGGGCAAGCCGGGTCCAAATAACATGATGCCTCCTCTGGGCATGCGCTGGGTTTGGCACAAGGGCACATGGAGTTTAAAGTAAAGCATCATTTGGGGGGTGGGGAGGGGGTTATGTCTGTAAACAGCCATAGTGTCCTGTAGATTACAACCTTTGGTGTTCTCCATACGTTATACTGTTATGGTGTTAGGCCATAGGAACTTGGCTTTTCAATAAAATATGTTTATACTGCTTCCCTTGTGCCCTTGAGTAGGCCATTGAGAAGCATGGCCCACATGTTCATTCTACTGCATCCAGCAAACATAGAAATGAGGTAATGAAACCACTCAAGGGGGTCTCTTGTCACTTTCAAAAAACACTGGAAACAGAGTGTTTCATTGCCTCATTTCTGAGTTTGCTACCTGCAGGGCAGGTGGAGGTAGGTAGGACTGTGCTTCTCTCCCTGCTGCCCATAGCCCTATTCCATCTTTAGAGGGGAAGGTCCTGTAGGCTCTGCAGGTTCAGACCCATCTGCAAATAAATAAATCAATACCAGTAAGATATATAGAAAAGAAGCTTTTTATTGTTATTCTAGATCAGCAAAATTATTTTCATGTGGAATTTCTTCCGAAGTTTTCACAAGATGTTGGTGGTGCTTTAAAGGCAATAGAACTCACTTGAGACACGGAAAACAATATCATGGTGTAGGTATTATGTTTATCAGTTTAAAAAGTAAATGTTTACAAACTATTTAAAGTACATCAGCAGCATGTGAAAAATATCAAAGGTAAAAAGAACTGTACTAGAAGGGGAAACAATTTGTATTTCAAATGCATCATAGGGGTTGGCAAAGGAAAGGAATCTTTTAAAAAACATTTGTTGTTATTTTCTTCGGTTTCTGATGGGTATTTTTGAATACTTTAACTGAATTTTTACCTTTTCCTAATTGTTTGGTATGAATAACGGGCTGAAAGTATCTTTTTGTATCCTTTGGTATTACCACTCTTTCTAGTCTGCCATAAAAATTTAATTTGACAATTTCAAAAGTGTTCATATTTTTAACTAATAAACATATTCCTTAATGTATGGTATTTTTTCATCTAAGGATCATTTTGATAATTTCAAAGCCTTAGGGATTTGTGGCATTTCAAAGTGCATCTGGAATGTTTTTTGTTGATGTTAATCTTTTAGAAAACTGAAATTTATCGTGTACAACAGATTCATGTGAAGGCCATTAATTTGCTATAAACTTCTTGGGGTGCAGACTGCTGCTTTCCTCTTGACTTCTACAAAACAGCAGGTTTTACTTCACAATAAATAATAACAAGAAAAAGAACAGTTTAACTAGTGAGGTCCTACAAGGCTTACTATCCTTTTTGAGCAAGAAACACTACACTGAAATGCTGATGAAGACACTAGCCTAAAAAATCTACTCTAGTCAATGGGAGACTTCCTATCGGCATCAATAGCCCTGCTTCAAGTCTTCAAGCCTGAGAAGGAAGCATGGATATTAGAAATTGTCTGAAATAAAAGCTATTGTTACTTTTATTTAAAGGTAAAATCCTGGCTACACTGAAGTTAGTGGCAAACCTCCTGTTGATATATGCAAGACTGGATTTATGTCCAGTTGTCAACGAAAGGGAAGGAGAGGTTGTGTTTTTATCCAAACACCATAACCTTGCTCATAACTGAAAGGGGTACTGTTCACTATTGTTTGAGGTCTTTCAAGATACAGGTACTCCTCACTTAAAGTTGTCCCAGTTAACGTTGTTTCGTTATTATGTCGCTGATCTATTAGAGAACATACTCATTTAAATTTGTGCAATATTCAGTTATAACGTTGTTTGGCTGCTGCCTGCTAGTAGGTAACTACTGTGATGTAATTGGATTCACTTAACATTGTTTCACTTAAAATGGCACTTTCAAGAAAGTAACTACGATGTTAAAAGAGGAGTAGCTGTAGTGACATCTTATACTTTGCTACTTGAGACAAGCTGATTGTACAGACAAACATGAACAAGCCAAATCCTAGTTAGTTAGGCCAACCAATAGCAAAATCTCTAAATGGGAAGTACCTAATCCCCTTAAATCTTAGAGTCTACTGTAAAAATTTAATGCCAGGGAGGTGACTAAGTAAACTAGAGGGTTTTTTTAGTAAGTTCTAATGAGTTATGAATGCAGTTTTTCTATTGTGCCTTTTTCTGATGACAGATGCATCTTAATGTCCGCGTATGCAAAAACATGAACATGTGGTTTATAAAGGAATGAAAGAAAGATGAAACTGTTATTTCTGATTAGTGAATCCCCTTTCATTATTTCTGGAGTTTGGAAACGCTTCCTTTTTTGAGAGGCTGTGAGAAAAGATTGTCTTCTCTCCTTTCTTTCACAATCATGTAGAGATGAAAGCGCCTACATTGAAAGTAATAATGGGAGTATGTTTTTAACTGTTTTCACTGTCAATATATTTGAAAATAGAATCTGTTTCTACTATATTTATTAATTTTGCTTCCATAATTGAGATTCTTTCAGCTGACAATAAGGAAGACAGACAATTATACAGAGACCACCATCACGTTCTCTGTGGCTTTCATGTCTTATTTCAACTATCCCTGCTTGACTTTGTTTTGAAGGAACAAGGATGATCAAGCCACTTGTAGGCAAAGTAAATGACATTTTTAAAGTAGATTTTAACTCAATAAATTCTTCCATTCTGAGGATTTTTTCCCATGTTAAACAGTATCAGTGAAAGAACTGGTTTTGGAATTACACTGTAGATTTAGACAGATTTCTGGTAGGTACATTTTTCCCTCTAAGTTCTGTATATTTTCAATTGCATTATCTTATACAGTGTCATATATGGCCAGAAATTTTTATATATGCACAAATCACTTGCCTGCCACAAAAACACAATTTACCACTGTATAATCTCTGAGGAACTTTTACTTCATTCTACACTATGTGTGAGATTTTAGCCAGTCTATAACTAGCTCCATGAGACTAGCAAGCATAGGATAAATGAGTGATATGACCCTATAACAGAATAAAGTAAATTAAGTTCACAATATTTTACCTGAGTTCACATGGATGTACTCAGCAAGGCTCTAGTGTGATTCCCCTCCACAAGTCCCATAGGG
>NW_017729006.1:8916487-8924250 GCF_001723915.1 Gavialis gangeticus | reverse complement strand
AAAATTTTTATATATGCACAAATCACTTGCCTGCCACAAAAACACAATTTACCACTGTATAATCTCTGAGGAACTTTTACTTCATTCTACACTATGTGTGAGATTTTAGCCAGTCTATAACTAGCTCCATGAGACTAGCAAGCATAGGATAAATGAGTGATATGACCCTATAACAGAATAAAGTAAATTAAGTTCACAATATTTTACCTGAGTTCACATGGATGTACTCAGCAAGGCTCTAGTGTGATTCCCCTCCACAAGTCCCATAGGGCCTTAATAATACTAGAAATGGCAATCTTAAATTTTCTCAATGTAGTTTGATCCTGAAGGATATTGAGTACTTTGGTTCTGCAACCATTCACTTAAATATATGCTTCAACTTCACTGACACTATTTTCAATGTGCTTAAAATTAAGCAAAGAGTTACACACTTTGCTGAACAGGAACCTTAAATCAGCCATCTTAAAACTAAACTAAAAGAAGATAAATTTTGCTTCAACATTAGTTAAAACAGAAAATAACTAAAACAACCCTTCATGAATAGAAGACCATTTTGAAATCCACAGCTTACAAAGACACTAGAGCCCCTGCTAAATGATACATATGTTACACAATTAACTGATTAATTTCACAAAAAAAATTGATCAGCCACACAGGCAAAGTAATTACCATATTTACTTGAATATAAGAGCCCCCCCCCATATATGGAAAAGCTATACACTTGTTAACATTTTCCAGGTACAAAATCTAATTATTGGAGGTTTGCCATGAACTTTCCCCCCTCCCACTTCTCCAACATGGAAAATAAATCTGAGAGGTTAGGTAGTACCTTTGCCCTCTGCCCCGCTCAACTTCTTCGCCTTGCACCCCTTATCCTCCTCCTTATTGTCAGACCCTTCTGTCCCTGACCACAAGGAAGTGAAAGGCAAATTTGAAAAGTGACCTTCAAATAAACATAGTTGTAGTAATTTGTAAATATAATTTGCATATATATAGGTATCTATAGACTTATTTAATCCAAAATTCATGCATTTTAACTTTTTTAGAAAGTGTTGCAAGTTTTAGCACAGCTACATCATAAATAAACTCTTAAACAAGATTTTGGACCTACTTATATTTACGAGAAATAATGTATGATATTAGTCCAAAGCCAGAAAGGCAGAGTCAACAGAGTTTCAAGCCATAGTCACTAGGGGTGTGCGAAACAGGCCATATTCAATCTGGATTCAGATTTGGGCCAAATTGACAGCGAATCAATTCTCTGATTCGGATCACTGTCCCAATTCAATTCAGCCAAATCTGAACATTCAATGCTGATTTGGAGAATCAGCAATTCTCCCACAGACACAGCTTTAAATTTTTTTTTCTACATACCTCAAGGTAAGAGGCATGGCTCATGAATGCTGTGATGGTAGGGTGGATGGAGCGTCCCACAGGAGCGTGGGGGGGTGGTCCCCATGTGGTCAGCAGTGAACTCAGAAGTATTCACCTGGGTCTGCTGCTGAGCATGTGGGGAACCCCCCCCTGCACCGCCCTAGCTCAGCGATTGGCTGCGGGGGGACCCTGGGTGCCCCCCCAGACCCAGGAGGCACCAGTCACCAAGGCAGGGGGTGGGGGATCCCCACACACTACCTGGTGGACCTGGAAGTGGACCGGAAGTGTTTCTGTTCCACTTCCAAGTCTGCTGCTGAGTGCGCTGGGGACCCCCTCGTGCTCCTGTCAGATGCTGAATTGGGTCGAATCTCCTCCAAATTGAATCAGTGACTGAAGCTTCGCACAGCCCTAATGGACACCCCACAAGTCATCAATGTTCAGTATGTGTGTACTCCAGATAAACTCCTGAAAGGATTCATGTGCTAATTAGCCACCACTCATCACTAGAACCAGGTGTTTTTGTTACAAGTCTTGTCACAAGTTCCTCCAAAAATGTTTCTTCATATGAGGTGCAGAGCAACCTGGTCCAACTCAAACTCATGGAGGGTAGGGCCACACCAATCATATTTGAGAGAGGGGGCCACCAAGGAATTTTGGGTTAAACATTTGGTGGTGTTTGCCAGACATTTAAGGCTACTGAAGAAGCAAGAATAACTGGGGATGGGAAAGAAAGGTTCAGCTCAGCTGTGGGAGTGAATAGGAAGTTGAAATGTTTTCAGTATTGTGGCTCACCATGACTTGGCAAAGAGTCGGTCCTGAGGGGGACTGCACACAATGGGCATTACCATGTATCTTTTTGAAATGGGCTTCACTAACCTATCTTTGTGGAAGGTTCCCATCCATATGTTTGCCCAGTATGGGTCATATGTTTTTCAGTCATGTTCACTGGTGGCTGCATTTAATTAGCTCATAATTGGTTTTCATTACTGGGCACATGCTGGTTTGGTATCAGTTTAATGATAGGTAATGTATTTAATGAGATTTATTTATATGCGAATATAAGACAAGGAGTTTTTTTTTTTGCTATGGTGATTGGAGAAAAAAGTCTTTTCTTATATTTGAATAAATATGGTATCACACAATAAAAAAATACTATTTCAGCTATAGAAAGAGCCAACCACCTATAAAGTTAGTGCTTGAAAATGTGTAAAAACTCTATAGCTGGTTTATATTCAACTTTAATTTAAACGTACAGCAGGGCCCTAGGAGATAGTTAAATGCAGCATTTAAAATATAATTCTGATAATGCACAGCAAACAGCATAATAATGAGGAAAAAGGATTATTGTGCATAAGTAGCAGCTGATTTCTACTTCACTCCATGTTTACTGTACTATTCAAAAGAAGTGAGTCACCAAGGGCATTAGTTCACTATGGGAACTAGCAGGTTGAAAAACAGCTTAATTATTTTAATTTTTAAGTTAAGCAGGAATGCATATGGACAAAGAGATATGCTTTTCTGCCACTGAAATAAAATAAGATTTTTTTCATCAAAAATACAGAAACCAATCTGAAAAAAACTGAACAAAATAAAACTTTTTTTAAAAACTTAATTGTATCTCAACATGCTATGTTTCTTATGATATTGTATATTAACTGAACTGCCATTGTATGCTTACATTCTTTCCAGCTATGTATTGTTTTGCTTCTTTGTTATTGATCCTGTTTTTTTCTGCATTACTCAATAATATACAATGACATCAGGAACTAAGACCTGATCTAGAGTTCGTTCTTATTTAAATAATGCAAAATATTAAGAAATAGTAACAAAATTAAATTTTGCATAGCATGCTTGAATAAATATGTTACAAAATATATACATTGCAATGATAAAAATAATGAAAGTTTACCTGTGGAATGTATGTACATTCTAACTTCAGCTACTAAAATGATCAGTAGTTGCTTTGGGTCACCAGCAATGTATCAAACCTATCTTTTAATCCACTGATTAGTAATCTAGTTTCTGGGATGCCTTGAGATCCTTTCAAAGGTGCCACACAATGTTAGTTAGGTGTGCAAACATGGGGCGTTTTTACATGTGCTTCAGGAGTGGGGGAGGGAGGCTCTTTAATTAGAGTGGTTCTGAGAACTGCTCTAATTAATTAAAGTGCCCACAGTGTCCAGTGTATCAGCATCCCCATGCTTCTAAATGGTGGGACGGGGGTGCTTTAACTGAACAAGCTTTAGTTAAAGTGCCCCCACTGCCATTTTGAAGCATGGGGATGCTGTTACATGAGGCTCAGAGGCTGCTGGACTGCACTAATAAACATGCTGCAGCAGACTTGATTAATTGGGTCTGCTCTGATGTACTGTAATTACAGAGCATTGGAGCAGCCTCCCTTCCCATCTACAGACACCCATGATTTACAGGATCAGCTATTTCGAACAGAAGGCCGAAGTGTGAAAAAAATTCTGTTCAATTGTGGTTTTTCCAAGTTCTTCGCAATAGCAAAATTACTGTTATTTTTCCAGCGTCAAAAAACAAGTGAAAACTAGAAGCTGGCATTCTGAGTGGTGCCGTGAGTCTAAAAGCTTAAGAACCACTGCTCTAGTCTCTCCCTTAGCTCTCAGCATCTTCTGTTGCCAGTTTAAGGCTTTGATCCTAATCTTCACAACAACTAACAGACCAGACCCCAGCTACAATGAAGATCAAATTTTGACCTTAGACAACTAAGGTATCTCCTCCACTCTGGAAGGCAACAATGGATGAAGTATGGGAGACCAGAAAACCCTTTAAGAGGTTCCTCTATGAAAGCAACTTCTAGAGGACAATGTTGTAGGGATTGCTGCAAAACTTTTTTCTTCAACAAAGGCTTAACATTGAAAGCACAATGGCAATAAGCTAATACCTCCTTCTACCTACTAAAGGAATTCTCCCAAAGTAAAACCAATCCGAAAGCCCGTTACCAATTGAGAATTAAGCAAACAAACAAACAAAAACATCCTAACCAGAAGTTTGTACACACTAAAAAGGTAGAAAAGCCAGAAGCACTATGTATTTCATATGGAATTTTGCTACTACTTTGTTACTCTGCTAATGGCTTTATTTTCATGGAAGCACAATATGGTGATGGGCAACAGCATAAACACCTAAAATATCCAGATGGAAGTATAAGGAAAAATCTATCCTGGAATGTTCAGTCTATGTTGAAATGCTTTTTGATGCCAACAGGGATGCATTTTGGTAGCTGTGTTGGTCTGAGACAAAATGAAATGCAAAACTCTAGAAGTCTTGGTTCAGAGGTGATACCTTTTATTAGACCAACTAAGAAATTGCGAAAAAAAATATCTTCTGCCAGCTTTTAGGTCTCATGTGCCTTCCTTAGGCTTAGGGAAAATTAAAGATGGTAAAAAAGTCCCCATAGATAGAAAATAAACTTCATTTTTGCACTAAGGGAACTGAAGGTGAAGTCTGTTCCTCTGGGTCCATGAGAGTGTCTTTGTGAGTTGCTCTTTGATGTGCAGATAAGGCAGGATTCTGGGGACTTTTTACCATCTTTAATTTTCCCTGAACCTGAGGAAGGGCACGTGTGCCCAAAAGCGTACAGAAAATGATTTTTTTTGTGTGATTTCTTACTTGGTCTAATAAAACGTATCATCTCTGAACCAAGACTTCTAAATTTTTGCATTTCTTCTTTGATGCCTACAGCATTAGCATAGAATAAGGCAATTGTAAAGGCAGCATATGTCTGTCCCCAGCATATGTCTGTCCCTTCCAACAAGTTTACAGTTAACTCTAAATTTCTGCTATTTTCATGATCTAATTATTAGAGCAAAGCATGGGTTAATGTTATGTTTAGTTTCTTCAGAAAGCCGTCTTCCCAATATAATCCTATAATATTGGGAAACTTTTATATAACCCAGAAGTACCCCACAGCAACAATTAAAAAGAGAACATCTGTTTGGCTAGAAATGAAAAAGACTGAATTACTTTTGATAAACTATATTATAGTTTAAGTAATTAGCTCCAGTTCACCTCTCTGTCTTAAGAAATGGGAAGCCATCCTTTTATCTTTTTCTATAGTAATTATTTCCAAGGAGCAGGAATATATTAGAAAAGGAAAGTAAATCCCAAAGGAGAAATATCATGTCAAGCAGAAAGTTAATGTTTCTATTCTATGAAAAACAAATTATTTAGAAAAGGTAAAACAGTTAATTGTGTGTATACATTTGGGGAACCAGCTAAACAGCTGAGGAACCCGATCAAATCTTACTGCAAACACTGGAAACACTCCATCAGCTTCAATGAGCCAAATAATTTATTGTATCACAGTGGAAGCTAAAATTAATTTTTGTTACACCTGGTCAAACTGGAATTTCTATTTCATAGCAACTTCCAATCTTTTCACATTTGTATGTTTGCATATATGGGGTGGGGGTGTCAAAATTGAAATGTTATAATTTCCCATAAAACAGTAATCTGAAAAATATTGTTTCTAAATCTGTTTCTTAATCTATGAAGATTAAATGAATAAATAAACCCTTCTATCTGCCTCTGTCAAAATCTCTGTGGAAGGTATGTAGGACAGTATCTATATCCATAACTTAAGTACTTTATTTTCATAATATTGAAATAATACAGCAAACTAGAGCATTTGTGAAGTTTTAGGTGCTGATTTGATTTGGAGGAGATTTGGCCTGATTCAGCAGCTGAATCTGAATCGAATCAGGAGACCAATTAAAAGGTCCAAATCGATTCAAAGCTCTTTGAATTGAATTGGAAATGTTTTGGAGAGCTTAGGAGATTTGGGCAGTCCCCACGTGCCTCTGAAGGGAGCTGGACCCAGACTCCCTGCTGGTAAGTAGGGGGCAGGGAGGGGAAGCTGGAGGAGGGGGAGGGTACCATGGGGGATCCTGCCAGGCCCCATCCACTGCCTGCTCCCCCAGCCCCTCTGAGCACCCCCAACCCTGCCTGCCTTCCCATCCCTCCCCCCATGGCTGCCTTGCCCGGCCCCAGCCCAGCCCCAGCTGCCAACTCTTTAAGAAAAAGCCCCCACTCACCAGCTGCTGCCAGGTGTGGGTAGGTGATTCCTGCTGCCCTCTACTGCCCCACACTGTGTGGAGGGCTCTTCCATGAGTCTCACCACCCCCACCTGCTCTCCCAGCCCCCCTCCCCATGCCTGTCCCACCTGGCCCCAGCTCCTGGCTCTTTAAAAATGAAAAAAGAAAAAAGCCCCAGGTTCACCAGCTGCTGCAGTGGCCCCAGGGCTTCTGGGGGCTCATGGCAGAGCCCCCCACACATCATGGGGCAGTAGGGGGGCAGCAAGGATCATCCCCCTGCCCGGCAGGAGCTGGTGAGTTGGGGTTTTGTTTTTGTTTTTAAAGTGCTGGGGCCAGGCAGAGCACCCATTGGGGCTGAGAGAGCGGGTTGGGGTTGGGGGCTTCTGGCAGATCCTCACATACAGCATGGGCAGTGGGGATCACATCCCCCATCTGGGAGCAGCTGGTGAGTGGGGGCTTTTTTTCCCTTTCTTTTTAAGGAGCCAGAAGATTGGGCCAAGAAATTGAGTGCGGGATGGGGGCTTGTGGCAGATCCCCCCAAGCAGCGTGAGGCAGTGGGTGGCAGCGGGGATCTCCCCCCTGCCTGGCAGCAGCTGGTGAGTGCTGGGCTTTTGTTTTTTTTTTTTAAAGAGCCATGAGCTGGGGCCGGCTGGGGCAGCCACTGATGAGGCTGGGAGAGCGGACAGGGGATAGGGACGATTCAGATTCGGTGGCGGCTGAATCTCCGAATCAGATTTGGCCAAATCGATTTGGGACAGTGAGTCGAATCACCTAATCAAATCACTGTCCCCTGAATTGGCAAAATCTACCCACTTTGCACAGGCCTACAGCAAACCCACCTCACTTTGATGTTGAAGCATTATAGCAGTAAGTAAAATATATAAATATCTAGTTATGCAAAAATGAATATAGTATACAAAACTTGAAGTCAAACAATAACACTGAAATGAAAGATTTCAACATTATTGAAATATGTCTAAGGAATTCATATTGGATACTGCTGGATTTTTTTCTTCCATACTGTGGGCCTGAACCAAAACCCTTTAAAGTCAATAGAATGATTCTCAGTGAGTTCAGTGGATTCTTATAATGCAACTTCTTGAATGTAAAAATGTTGAATTAAAAGTAATAAAACTTTATTAAAAAGTTACCATTAAATATTGCACTGAAAATACCATATTTACTCAAATATAAGATGATACCCCAATAACTAGATTATATATATGGAAAATGTATATATTTGTTATAATTTTCCAGGTATAGGTGGTCTCAAATCCTTCCCCCATGCCCCCCCCCCCCCCCCCCCCCCCCCCCCCCCCCCCCCACCCC
>NW_017729006.1:8912717-8916399 GCF_001723915.1 Gavialis gangeticus | reverse complement strand
CCCCCCCCCCCCAGCACAGCAGGAGAAAAAGTGGCTGGTGGAGAGGGTCACGCTTGCTTTCTGCCCCACCCATTTCTTCTCCTGCAGCCTTCCTGCCCCCCTGCCAGCTGCACCCCCCACCCCAGCTCCCTCCAGTCTCTGCCTCTTCCCTCCAACTCCCCCCAGTCTCTTACCTTCCCCTCTGCTCCCCTCAGACTCTGTCCCTCCCCACCAAGTCCCCAGTCTCTTCCTCTTCTCCCCAAACTTCCTCCAGTTTTTGCCTCTCCCCCCATCTCCCCACCTTACTGTCTGATGCTGCTCAGACTGCTCTGTCTCAGAGCACAGCACACGGAATCTCAGCTTCTGCTTGGCCATGCAGCAGTGTCAGTGCTGCTGATTGGCTGGGCAGGGGAAGGAGTTTCCATGTGATCTGTGCTCAGGAGAGACCCCATCCTCAGCCAGAGGGACCTGCACCCGACAATAAGAGGGGAGGGAAAAGGGTATGGTGGGACAGAAGCTGAAGAGGGGAAGTGGATGGGGAGACAGGAGGCTGCTGTGGGTCTGACTCTAGTCCTGACCCTAGCTCATGGCCAAAGTCAGAGCTACAACAGTCATCTGCTCCACTCTGCTATGCAACTATAAGATGAAATGCAAATATAAGCTTTTTTCTCCATGCTGATGGGGGTAGGGGGTGGGAAGAGGGAAAGGGGAAGGAAGAACCTCGTCTTATATTTGAGTAAATACAGTACTTTGGGCATGAGCTTTGGTGTCTTTCAATGGAAGAGATTACAGAGTGCAGCAACTCCTCCTCTTACTATTTTGATTGGTTTAATGTCACTTTGCCCTAACAATGTAATAACACTTTTGTTATTATTTCATTGTTTTCATTATAATTTCATTATGAAACTTCAATGCCATTGAAGTTTTTGGTCCAATGTTTCTTATAAAGAATAGGGACAAATACATGCTCATTTTACAAATGTAACAGACCCAATCCTCCTCTCAGTAACAGCAGTGTAATTGAAGAGTAACTTCATTCAAACAATTGAGATTGCACAAGTTCAAACAGGCATGACTGTAAGCAAAAGCATAATCAGACCTTTTGTCTTGGTCTGGGAATAATGACTTTAGACATGAACACATTGTAAGCTAATGGTTTGCCCCTGGATCACCCATGTTAAACTTTACAAACCTTGTAGACAATCTTTCACACCAAATGAACCCATGTACTTTGCAAACTTGTACTACTGGATGAAGGTGGGGTTATAAAAAGCGATCTTTTTTTACAGTTGTATTTTTAAACTGTCTCACAGAGCACTGAGAATAATATCCCTTTTAATGAATTAAAGTAAAATAAAAAATAAATCCTAAAGGCATACAGTGATCACTTTGTCTGCCTCAGTGAAAACCTCTGTTGACAGTATATAGGACAGGATCCATATCCAACTGAAATTTCAGGAAATTTTTTTAAAATATAAAAACTGTGCTAACACAAACTGAAATCTGGCTGGATCACCAGAATTAATTTGCAAAGGTGTTCTAATGGGATCCAAAATAATCAGGAGGAGTCAGGGATTCTGGATTTATGCCCCATTAAAAGAAAAGAGCACAGAACCATTCAACACTGTATATGGGCACTAGATGGGTTTGAACTATAAATTCTAATGTTCCTCTGGGTAGCTTGATATGTTACATATTGGTATTAAAATATTTTCTCTGAGCTGTTACACTTGATTCTGTTAGCTCAGTGAGTTTTGTTAATGACCAGCTGGAGCTTGATAATATTGTTTAAAAAAAATGAATGTTGTCTACTTCTGGGTCCACCAGGGAGCACATGGGGGGGGGCCCCCTCCAGCTTGGCAACCTGTGCCTCCTGGGTCTGGGGAGGCACCCGGGGTCCCCCCATGGCTGATCACCAAGCAAGGAAGGCATGGGGGGGCCCCCCAGTGTGCTCCCCAGAGGACCCAGAAATGGACTGGAAGCACTTCTGGGTTCACTGCCGAGCACATGGAGGGCTCCCCACACTCCTGTGAGATGCTCCATCTGCCCCAGCATCGCAGTGTTCACAAGCTGCGCTGGTAATGAGGTATGTAGAAAAAACTTTTAAAGCTGTGTCTATGTCCGAATCGTTGATTCTCCGAATCAGCATTGAATCTTCAGATTCAGATTTGGCCAAATCGAATCAGGGACAGTGATCTGAATCAACGAATCGAACCACTGTCCCTGATTTGGGCTGAATCCAAATCCAAATTGAATAGGGCCTGCTTTGCACACCCCTACTAGGCATACCCTTTGTGATTTGTGGCTTCTCATTCTTTGTACTTTTGTCAGACTTAATTCATAAATCTGAGTAGAAGTTGGTTGTTTCAATGGCCTTGAAATAAGAAGAGAAATAAAAAATAATCCTTAAGGCTATTTAAAACAGTTTCATTTATTGTTTTCCATCTGACATTCCTAAACTGTTGCCTGGCCTTGCATGAACAAGCTAGATGATTGCACTGTGATGCAAGATCAGACTTTTTTATGACATAGCTATACAAGAGCCACATCAATTCTACTATATATGACCAAAAATTGAATGAAGGGGAACCAAGAACAATGAGTACTTCTGGACCATTGCAAAGCCTGTTTAAAGCAATGCAGATACTCCTATTGACTTCAGTAGGGTTGACTTGGACAACCTGTGATGCTCACAAAGGCAAGAACGAGGCATCAGCTTTGCTGAAATCTCTTGAAAGGAATATTACCACATTTGGATTTTTTTTTCCTTCAGTATTTTTCTTTTAAAACAGTTGCCCTAAAAATTCGGGGTCCTGGGAGTCCCAGTCATTTTAGGTTTAAATATAAAATTGAAATTCCTTCACATTAACAACAGGACATAAAGCTGCTGGGAGCCTTTCATAGAGAACTAGCTGACTTACAACGAGCAACAATGCAATGAGATTTTATTGATGATAAGGCTAGATAAGCAATAAGCTAAAAGAATATGTTCTGTAGTACTGAGATGGAGGCTGCTTTTACTGTGGGACTGAAAAATCAGTTCACAATTGCTGACAACAGTAGCATGTCTGACATAAAACTATTCCACTAACTTTGGTATGAAAAAGGATTTTGACTTTCACTAAAGGCAAACTTAAAACCAAACCACATTAAAGGCATTCTGCTCTCAATACTGTTCAAATACCTGCTTGTCTAAATCACAATGTCAGCACAACTTTATACTACCTTAGAATTTTAGTTCTCCCAAGCAACAAAATAAAAGATCTTTAACTGTCAACATGAGCCATGCTTCAAAATGCCCCTTTAAAACTACGAACATCAGTTTATTGTTCACATTCAGATAAATATGTACTTAAAATACCTTTCTGCTTTCTCCTAGAAACTCTAAAGTGGTTTTATTTGGATGAAAATGGAGATCTTATATTTCTAACTCTCCAATTATTATGGAATAGCAACAGTCAGTTTCATCAGAGAGTATCAGCGATTTTTAAATGATCTCATGTTCTGTAATTTATCATAGAAAATCAGGAACAAATAGAATGGCATGCTTTCTAGTTCTCCTCTAATGGAAATAAAATGAATCCCTAGTAATGGGTGACCCTGCCTACACTTGTGGTCACTCGTTACACTTTTTAGTGTTCTCTTTAGTGCTCCCAGGAGAAAAGCGAAAATGCAAAGCTCTTATTTTATAATACTTCTCAAA
>NW_017729006.1:8905634-8907717 GCF_001723915.1 Gavialis gangeticus | reverse complement strand
GGAACAAATAGAATGGCATGCTTTCTAGTTCTCCTCTAATGGAAATAAAATGAATCCCTAGTAATGGGTGACCCTGCCTACACTTGTGGTCACTCGTTTCACTTTTTAGTGTTCTCTTTAGTGCTCCCAGGAGAAAAGCGAAAATGCAAAGCTCTTATTTTATAATACTTCTCAAAACAATAGCTTGGTATTTCTGCTATAAAATCTATTTTTACCATTCTCAAACTAACAGTATTGATCACTGAGACATCATTATTATCCCATCAGGTAAAACTTATTTGAATTGATGGTCCAAAGAAGGACTATTTACAATACAAAGAATTAATTCTGCCTGTTTCAATACAAGGCTATTTCATGTAACAATTTAAACAGTATTTATATAAAACAGAAATATTATCATCTTATGAACTACTTTGCTGTCTACTATTGCCAGCGTTAATACTACTCAGAAAAGAAAATGTATTTCAAGCATATGTTTTCAATATAAAGCAAGGGAAACGTGGCCAAGCGTCTTATGTCAATACAATTATTTCTTTCCACCAGTATAAATGATAATTGCTGTATGTGACATTCATTTTTGACTAATTAAGGTTGAATCTTGGCATTCTGAACTCACACTCCAACATGTGTATACCATTAATGTCCAGAAAAGCACATACAACCCAATGTAAAGTTGCACAGGGGGAAAAATGCTTTGCTTATGACCATTTATTTCATCAGCAATGTATGTTTTAATAATACATTTTGTTTACATATTGCAAGGAAAGAAACATCTGTTTATATCTTTGTGAAAGACCATTGTAAAAAAAAAAAAAAGATAACTGAAGAGATATAAAATGAATTTATTTGCAGTTCCTGCTCATAGCATGGCAAAATTTTCCTTGTGACAGGAAGTTTTTGATCTGATAAATATACAATAACTTCGTCAACAAGTAATCTTGTGACCTCCTCATCAGTATCACAGCTATAACTATAAACTCTTAAAAGCATTTATTTAAAAATTTTCAGTGAAAAGCAAGACCTTTTTTGGGTGAAAAAGCTTCGCCTCTCATGTTGATCAAACTAGTAAAAAAAGTTCCAAAAAGTAAAAGGAATATATTTTTCATTTAAAAAATAGTTTGATGAAAAATATTCATTGCTTAAATCAGTTTTAATTAATACCATGCATTTCAATTATAAGTATGAGGCAAAAAAAGAAAAAGAAAAACACACCCCAAACTGTAATCTGTTAGCTATACCCTTAGATCTATGGCTGCTGGAACTAAGATTTGCAGTTACCAAGATGGAGAAGAAAGACTGAGAAGAAAGGCTTTTTGGAATGAAGCTACACACTACACTTAGACCATACCAGCTACAAGAGACCCTGACTGCGCAATTGTTACTGCACGGTCATTTACTACTTGCATAACCACGTGCTAAATGACTGCACAGTAACCGGTGTTACTGTGCAGTAGTGTCCTGACACAGTTGCTTAGTGATGCTGACTGCACAGTACCTCATTACTACTGCACAATAAGGTCAAATTGTGGTTTGTGCCCAGCAACACTACTGTGCAGTAGTAACAAGCTACTATATAGTAGCTCATTACTACTGCGTAGTAGCATCGCTGGGCCCAAACCATGATATGACGCTACTGCACATTAGTAATGAGCTACTGCGCAGTAAGAGTCTTGTGCAGATGTGGCCACTAAGGGCACTTAAAATGTGAGTGCCTGCACCTTAAAGTTCATTAACTTGTGTTTGTGCTAAGTGCCACTTCAGGTGAGGGTTAATTCTGGGTCATGCTACCTAGCTCATGTAAGGGTAATTTCAGCCTGCACCACAGATATAAAACAAGCAATTTGCAGTCCTCCAGCATCCCAGGATGCACCACTCCTAACCAAAGAAAGAATACAGCCCAAGTACTCTGCTTTCTGGCCATGCCCCTGCTTGCTAGCTCTCTTGTGGCAAGTCAGCATTTGCAGGCAAGACAAGGTATTAACCCTTCAGCCAATCTGCAATCCAATCCATCTGACTGTGTAGACATCAATGCCATAGTCGCCCAATTTTTTAATGAGGATGGGGTGGGAGACGGTGTCAAAGG
>NW_017729006.1:8866588-8900634 GCF_001723915.1 Gavialis gangeticus | reverse complement strand
TAACATGCTACTGCTCACAGCATTTTGTAACTTTAACGCCACTTGACACTCCAGAGATTTAGTATGGTCTAAGTGTAATGTGCAACTTCATTCTATTATTGATACTACTTTCATAATTTGATTCCTTTCCATTCCCTGACAGACACAATGTACATGCCTTAAAATGCTTTAATACATTACTATATAGTATTCCTTGTTTACTCTCTAGAATACACAAATATGTTTTAAAAGTATATTTTTCCCTGACTGAGTTGCAAATATGGCACAGAATTATACAGCAGAATATATCTGAAAACATTGTAACTGACTGACTCTTTAAGGACTTATTTCTCCATTGAATAGAATGTGCAAATAATTCTAAACACTTCAGATGGCAAAATCATTTCATATAAAAAGATTCACTGGCATCATATCATCACCTCCTTTAAATAACCCCAAAGCAAGGGACAAAATGCATCAAAACCTACACCAGGCAGAGGACACTGAAATAAGTTTACCATTCTCCCATTGTCAATAGGGATTAGCAGCAGCACAAAACCTGGACTGCCTACTGCACAGAGCCAAAGGACATACAGGAAACTCAACCGATTTCAAGTCCTATGTATGGATCAACTGTCTCTCCAGGCATCTTCCAAACTCCACTGCTATGTGACAGGCTTGTTAGTATACTAAGCTCTACACCACAGCTGTGCATTGCTTCCTCTTCTGTGAGTGGGAATACTGCAGAGGACAAGTGAATGTGACAATTGTGCATGTTGAAGGGGGAGAGGGGACCTAAAATACTTGTTCAGTGATGGAATTTCCTGCAAACTCCAGGAGGCAATGTGTCTCCTGAGAGACAAATCCACTTGGAGTTCCCATTGAGATGCTGGCGATAATACAAGGCTTTGCCTTCAAGGCACAATTGAGCCCGTAATCTCCATAATATTAAACCATGTTATGTTATTATTGGAGATTCTCAAATAAATCTCCTACTTATGGTGATATTTTAATGAAAAATGGTCATAAAGTAAAATTATTATTTTCACAGTGCAATTACCGTCCCTATCCTTGACTACTCTGCTCTGTCAAACTATACAGATGATACCAAACTTTTAACCAAGAGTAATAAATCTCAGCATTATAAAGGATTCTAAACTGAGAGTCTGTATTGATGTTCAAGACTGTGAACTGGAGTCCTAAGGAAATAGCACTGAATGTAGCAGAACACGTCAAGTAACGTATGCATGTCTGGGAGTCAACAGGGCATCAAGGTAACACTATGAGAAGATGGTTTGCTTGGGGCCCGCATATCTTTTCATGTCTCTTCATGGCGCACATATCTCAGAAGATTGGATGGGAATCTGCTGTATTGTGGGTTTAAAGTCTATGCAACTGTAAGATACAGTTAACTTTGCTCTTGCATTTTTTCCAGGCTTTGGACAAGTAAAAACTATCCCTCCCAACTCCTACTTTTTTTTGCTGACAAAAAAAGAAAAGACCAAGGGAAGAAAAAACTGCAACTGACTTAAAATCTTTAAGAGCGAGATAATGAGAACTGGAGTCAGGCAAAAAAGGGCAGGATAAATGAATAAAAACGGAAGGGAAAAGGTACAGAAGTGGCAAAAGAAATGTATTTTAAAGAAACAAAGTGAAAAGTAAGAGGGGAAGGGGGAGGAAGACTCTTGTATTGTTCTTGGAAAAAGTAAAAGCTTCAAGTCAAAGTACATGCAACAGATGTCTTTAGCTATTTCTGCTAAAGACAAAGGGGGCCTTCATGATTGCAAAAGACCACTGCAGGGAGAGGTTATAACTGAAAGACTAAATGAATGAGCTAAACGTCACCGCCTTTGGCAAATTCCTTTAAGTATGATGGGCACCTCCCCCAGTTTTTGTATTCATTTATTTTTTTACATTTTTACTTTGCTACGTAGGCTGAAGACTACCTGCTGTACTACATTAAGACAAACAGAATGTGGTGATCTTAAAGTGAGTGAACCCATGGAATTAAACCAAGGAAGAGACAGATGACCGTAGCAAACACACAAAGCAACCATCCTCTGCCATTGAGATCAATTTAACTTTGAGACAACCACTTCATAGATTAGAAAGGCAGGATATAGGCTTTAAGTATTTTTTTTGAAAAACATAATTCAAGCTCTTTTGCATTAAACTAAAAGCAAGTTTAATTTTAAACCTGAATTTCTTTCAGGCTGTGTCTTTTATTTACAGGACCCCTAATTCTTTCACCCTGACACACCACAGCACCTTTTCTTGTATGCTGTGTTATTCAGAGTCTATCTGAAAGTGAATAAGACTATCAGAATCTGTCCTGATGAAAGCTCTTTCTGCCTGACGGGAGAATATGGCAGCAATTTTCTCCAGAGTAAACTATTTCATGAATCAGCCAGCAGGGAGTGACAATATTCTGCTGTCAATGATGCTGAGTGTATAACCTCTAGGTTGCAATATCTACCAGTTTAATAACAGTCCATTTAAGATGTGATTTTTTTTTTGATGCTGCTGTTAACACAGATGCTAATCTGGTCCCTTTTTTTGAAAGAGGTTTTTCTGTTTACAAGTTAGCATTTCCTTGGAAAGAGAGAGAAGTCCACTCCATTTTGCTAATAAAAGTTGGAGGCAATTAAACAATGTGGAATTAAAGAACTATAACTATTTCATTTTGATAAATATAACAGACGCCATACAGACCTCAGGGTTTTTTTCCTGCCATGAGAGAGTACCAGTTCAGTACTACCCCTGTTGATCGTCATAGTTTTATAACAGTAATTCTCCACCAGGGTGCTGTGGCATCCTAGCGTGCCTTGAGATCCTTGCAAGGGTGATGGGAGGTGCCATGTAATGTTAGCATTATTAGGTGTGAGACCCAAATATTTCCAATAGGAATTCATAGTGATAAAAACATTCCAACCTGTTGTGTTCTTTCTCAGTTGTTTGCAAAAGAAGAATTGCTCTATTGTTTTTCTATAGAGAAAAATGGAGTGAAAACTAAGAGCTGAACTTTTCCAAGTGGTGCCTTGAGTCTATTAAGGGATGTGTTTGGCCTAAAAAGTGAGAATCACTGCTTTATAAGCATGTTACACTTAAGACCCAATTAACTAGTTAATCATGTCTTAAGTAGTTTCCTGGCCACATGTTAATGTAATTAATGGTGTGCTAAAACAAGGAATAAGTTACAAAGTAATTACACAAATATGTGTAATAACTTTGTGGCTCATTCCTATCATGTCACTAATTGAACATGTAGCCTGACGGGGGCTCCCAGCTGCAGGAGCACAGCTGGGAGCCCTGCCAACTGTTCTAGGCTCCAAACTAAAGGGGGTGCACCATACAGCCCCAAGAATTGGGGCCATCAGATAATAGGGCTGTGCTCCCATGGCTGGAAGCTCTGCCAGCTGATTTGGGTACCATGCACCCCCAAGGATGGAAGTTGTCTGCTGAGCCAGGCTCCCAGCTGTGGAGGTGCACCATGCTCGGATCAGCTGATGAAGCTCCCAGGTGTGGGAGCACATTGTGTGCTCCCATGGCTGGTAACCTCATCAGCTGACAGGGCTCCCAGCTGAGGGAGGTTGCTATTTGCCAATGCAGGGAGAGCCCAGGACCATGACTGTGGACTCCCTCTGCACCAGCAATAAGGTGTGATGGGATTTGATGATCAATGCAACAATCGCACCTCCTGCCATGCATGTGTGGCATGGCAGGAAAAGCTATTGTGGGAACTGCGAATCAGATCCTGTTGCACCTTTGTATGTCTGCCAGGGGCCTAAGAAACGAACTGACATCAGGGATAAAAATGTCTCTTTTCCTGAGGGTGCTTTAAGACTGATATAAATCTGAGGGAAAAGCCCATACGCTCATTGTTGTCCGTTATTGTGAAAAAGAAATAATCAGGTTAAAAGTTCTAAACAGCGATAATGAAAGTGTGAAGGAGAAAGCTTGGACCCGTTGGCTAAGTACAGACATTCAAAATGCCCAAAGTAGAATCGATTTAAGTTACATGGTTTTCTGTAAGTGGTGTAGTTTGGATCAGTAGCAGACAGAACACACATTCACACTTTGTTGCGGGGGAATCGTAGGCCAGGTTCTGCCATTTTTAACCCAGTCTGTGTGTGCTGAATTCCTGTTTTATTACGGGTACAGACTGGTTTTGTGTGCCAAACTTCTGTTTGTTATGGGTATAGACCAATTTCCAATCACTTATACCAGTAAAAGTGTATATAAGGTCTGTACCTGGCCATTAGTTGGAGTTCTAAACCTTACAATTCAAAATTACTAAATTATTGCCTTCAAAAAAAAAAGCGTCCATATTAATACACCACAAAGTATCAGTACAAGTAAGCATTAATTCTATTACAAAAACAGGATTACATCAGTATTTATTATATGACCAAAACTTGATCAAAGGCGGAGAAAAAAAATTATTATAGTAACCTGGATTTTATTCAACATCAAGATTCAGGCACATAGTAATAGTAGTGGTGGTTCTTGAGATTTCCCTGATGGATATTACTAAAATGAATAGCAGTGAAACAGACAAGATATTGACATTTAAGCTGCTATCGTTAGGATTATGCAACTCAGGAACAATGGTTAGCTTGCTATCAATAAAGACTGAACCCCTGAATTTAAAGTAGAGCTCTGAAATCCAGGAACAGGAGCTGTTTATGCTTCAGCTAAAATGTACCAGGGGCTATAAAGTCAGTGGCAAGGGAGGAGACAGATCCAGGAAAGGATAAGAACACACCTTTGAGCTGTGGTAGGACGGCTTTGTTCATAACAGCATGCATTACTGTTTTTAAAATAAAATATGTGGTCTGCAGCATTTGATTGAGCTACAAAAGAAAAGTTGATCTGGTTTAGTGTCCAGATCTGGCTTTTACAGTTGCTTTTAGAATCCGTTTTTCTCTATTTACATAGTATGTAAAATAGGCTAAGTTCTATAACCTTCCTTCACAGTTCACAATTCCTTTTTAAATAGACTATTCATTTTTAAACAAAAGTGTAATAGTACTATTCACATACATGTTAGACAAACATAACAGTAGCAGGATTAGATGTTTAATAGTGGTACAATTATGTTCAATCCCTATGTACATCTAAGACCTTGTCATAACATGTTCCCTCAAGACTATGTGTTCTGACCATGGTGTCTAAAGATATAAGTATAAGCAGTACGTTTAGACCAACCTAATAAGGGTTAAGTTGATCTAAATGCCTGATTGTACAGGTATGCAAAGGGCTTAAAGGACCCAAAAGCAACGTGCCTGATCTAAGTTAGTTCACCTGAATATGTGCACATTCCTAAATAGTGATCAAGTTAACTTAATCTTCCTAGACCAATCTCTGGAATGCCTGTACATGTTTGGAGTGCAGCCACAGGGATGGGAAAACCCAGCCACTTGCCCTAGCCCTGGGGCTGTGCTATTTCCATGCCTCTGACACTGACTGATTTATTTCTAGCCCCCTGCAGAATTGCCAGCCCTACCTGATCCCCTAAACCTGCCTGTCCCTCCCCCACACTGGGTTATTTACACCAGGCGCTCTGCACAGCTCCCGGGAGCAGCGAACGGCTGCAGGGAATGGCTCCTGGCAGTGACGAACTCCTGCACAAGCCTGCTCCCAGCCTAGGTGTAAGCAGCTTAAAGTAAGCCACTACACCTTGATTGGGTGTGGTACATGCTTGTTCACACCCAGAGAGCCTCATTGCATAGTAATGAAGTTTTATCCTAATTTTATACATGGATAGCTTGAAGCAGAGAGAGATAGAGGGACAGGTCTGAAATAGAGACTCAAGTGCTAAAGGCAAGACTCAGTTGGACTCAGTGAAGTCCCCACTAAGTCTGAGGGAATTCAAACACATCTTTCATCTCCAAAGAGAGTTCATTCAGCACCAGGCTACAGAATAGACTTACTGGGGTTATTCTTGACCTCTCCTGCTGAAACTGTAAAAAAATGGAATGCAAAACTACTGAGACATAGAGGGCATATTACATTAAAGCACCTGGAGTGTCACATGTATTTAGCATCCTGCACTTCAAAATGGCAGCAGGGGTGCTTTAACTAAATCTCATTCAATGAGCTTTAGTTAAAGCACCCCTGCAGCCATTTTGAAATGTGGGGATACCGCATACACATGGCATGGAGGCTGCTGGAGTGTGTTAATTAGCACACTTCAGTAGACTTGCAGCAGATTAATCAAAATCTAATTGTGCGCCATGCTTTAGTAATTCCAAAAGTACTAAACCATAGCAATGTCATCAGACAGTGACATGTAGACATGCCCAAACAGGAACAACTTGTCCTGGGACAAATGCAACTGCTGTTCCTAGCCAAAGAGACAGCACAGGACAGAGCCTCACTCTCTGTGGCTAGGGTACTCAGCTGGTAGGCCATAGTCCTGGGTTCTGGTTCTTCCTCCTATCACTGTTTATACATTTTGCAGTAAGCAGTCATTGAAGAAAATATTGAAATAATGCTGGTATCCCTTTTGTGCTGTCTTTTTGACCCAGTGAGTCTTGTATCACCATGTTCTTCCTGAAATACCCAATAATACAGAATGAAATGTGTTTTATTTGGTGAGGCTAACAAGAATTGAGTTTGTGGAGATTGCTAGGTAGGAAAAATTACTCTATATCATACTTCACTTTTCACACATGATTTCACAATGCTTTCTGTCTTTTACATGCTTTTCTCTTGGGATCTAATCAGAAGTAGAGTGAAATCAAAAGAAAAATAATTTCACTGGTTCTTGGATAAGGCTCAGAGATATTAACCTCTTTGGCAAGTGGACTCTTGTGAACATAAATGTTATTATTTTCTATTAATTCTATAAATCACCTGGGTTTTTTTTTTTCTGTTTTTCTGACTTGGAAAGCATAATACTTAGAGGTTGGGTTGTTTTGGTGCAAATACTCATTACAAATCTGAAATTTCCTTTAGGCAAATACTGTACAATGTGCATTGAACATATTCTCTGTAATTCAATCAGTAAATTTGTTTATCAGGGTATTTGTGGAAAATGTCCACCGATGAATGTTCAGCACAGCCAAAGTGAGTTTATGTAAAATTTAAACAAAATGTTTGAACATTATTTGCTTTAGTATTCATCCAGAACACATGATATACCCAAACTGCGTTCTTATCTAATGGACTGTAGCGACATGATTGCCGTCTTCATGTAAAAGCTAGCATTGTGCTACTGCATGGCTGTCCAACTTCTGAGTGGCTGGGAGCCTCACACTGCGTGGGCTGCATACCACTCCATATTATATGGATTCCTTCCTCTGCCACATGGCAGATATGCCTCATTGCACTGTGCCAGAATCCCCATATCTGTACACTTCACTGCATGTTCCTTCATGTCACATTTACCTCCCCCACATAAATGTCCCTCAAGCGCCTTAGCTATGGGCCGTCTCAGCCCTGTGGGCAGTGCGGTACTGCCCTGCCCCCAAGAATGGAGGCAGGCAGTGGAAGCTGGAGGGAGGAAAGGAGGGGACCCGGTGACTCTGGAGGTGACAGCAGCAGCTGGACTTATAGGGGGAGTGGCATTTGGACCAGGAACCTGGGAACTGCAGATTAACCCTACAGGGTTTGTATGTGGCTCATGAGCTGCCAGTTGGACAGCACTGTACTACTGCAAAGGAGATGAATATAGAAATCCCCATTGCATATAAATGAATTATTTTAGCTACACAAAAATAACATTTACAAGTCTTCAAACCTGACTTCAAGAGCAGAGAAATGTGGATTGTTAACATGAACTAAATTATACCTTGCAAGTCTTCTGAAGTTGCCCATGATATCACTGTTTTGATACCACATCTTATTTTACCTATTAAGTGTCTAAGTGTATTATTAGGCTTCCTAATTATTGGGTGGTACTCAGAAAGGTACCCCCTCTCCAAATGAAGGGATGGTTAGTGGGTGCAGGTATGCTGTGAGAGGCATGGGTGCTTAGTTGTATTCAGCTCCCCTCTTCCTACAGAGCAGAGAGCCAGGCCACTCAGTGAATCTTAACTATGTACAGGTTTAATATTAATAAAGAATTTACAACTTACAATCATCAGCTTATACACACACACTTACAGTAATTAATTCACCCAAACATATACTAATTAACCCTAAACCCACACATAGGCCTGGTTCCCTGTGGCCTTTGGTTAGACTGAACCCCTGCCCCTCCTTCAATGCCCTACAGGCCTGAGGGGGAGGGAGCATGCAAGGATAAAATGGGTTAGTTGATGGACCAGTAATAAAATGACTGGCACTGATGGGTCAGTAGTGAAATAGCTGCATAAGGGGTTACATGACATACATAAAACATTTGCATAAAACACTTCATATACTAAATACCAATACCAGGCAGCTTCTAACACTCTCCAAATACAATAATAGAGGCACAGGGTTACCCCAGGGATCCCAACAACATAGAGGAGGGAAAAGAACAGAATGCAACTGTGGCACACAGCTGTGCCCAGTGAAGAAATAACAACCGGGTGGGGACCCGTGTCACCATATAGAGCACCCTTGACTCCACTCAGGCTACTCATCTGGCAGGGCCCAAACCTAGGGATTTCTATCTCCCCACCCACAAGCAACCCAGAACCCTGAATTTCTATCTTTGCCCCAGGGCTAATTATCCCCCTCCTATGAGCGGCTTCCCTTCCATCACCCACAGCATGGTAAGCCCTCCTTCCCCATGGGAATCCCTTATCCAGGGGGCGGGATTCATGACTCCATGCAGCCTGATGGGACATGACTTGTCTCCAAGGGGCTCGGCATCTCCTCCTTCTGTGTGGAGGCCCCAGCTGCCTCGTGAGGCTCTCCCAGTCTGTTGGTCTGCTCTCCGCCCCGTGCACTGCCCCATGCACCGATGGCCCTATGTCCTGCCTCGTGCAGGGTTGGAGACCCATGTTGCCTTGTGCAGCTGCTGCGGTCTCGTCAGCTCCTGAATCCTCCATGCACCATTCTGTGGACCGGGCTCTCCAGCCCTGTGCACTGTTCCGTGCATTGAGGGCAAGCCTCCTTGTGCAGCTGCTGTGGCCCCGTCCATTTCCAGACTCTTTGTTTACCGACCTGTGCATCATCATTCTGGCTCTCTCTGTGGTGGGGCTGGGATGCAGCTGCTTGCTCCTTCTGTCTAGCAAAGACATCTTCTGGGTGCTTCTTGGGCAACTGCTCCACCCCGCTGGTCAGTCCTCTTTGTCATCCTTTTGGAGGCTCTGCTCTCAGACTCAGAATGGACCAATCAGGAAGCTCGAGGGGTTAGTTTCCTTTCAGGTCCTCTTTCTCACCTCGCCCCTGGGTCAGGGCAGGGGCTGCCTTCTTTCCTGCCATTCCCTGATTGGTGGAGAAGAAAAACTGTGTCCACCAATGGGAACCCAAGTCCTTTGGGCTCAAGATAACAATCTGGGCTGCCATTGAGCCTGACACCCAGCCTGTCACATAAGTATTCCTGAAAGGGTAGTCCTATTTCACACAGATCACACCTCTGAAAAACCATTAATGCAAATAGTCGTGGGATGCTTCTGTCCTTTTGCCACATTTTTGTGATTTAGTCTTGACACTAAGATGAAAGTATGCTACAAATTTGATGCATTACTAGTTTTAAAGGATTTGAACAAGGGGAACAGATTCTTACTTAGCAGCTTAAATGTCACATAGAAGCGTAATAATACCTGGGTCTTGGTCAGAAAAGAATGGAGAATTTAAAACATTGAGGTCCCATGCAGTAATATATACAAATCTGAAAACAACTCTCCCCACCCCCCAACTCTTAATAAAAAAAAACAAACAGAAAAAAACTCTAAAGTCTGTATTTGTTGGAAAGAAAATCTAGGAGTCTTCTCTTCTTAAATAGCCTTTCTGCCCTTCAAGCTATCGTCTCTCAAACACAGTCCAGCTTATTAGAAGTGAAGTCCACTGGCTGTGCTGGCTCTCCCCCAGTATTAATTCTCAACAATGCATCAACTATAAATCACAGCTTTCTCAATTTGTTTTGAGAGTCACATTTTACCATTTTTTTCCTTTGTAAATAAAATGAAAAGTTGTTATTTTAAAGAGAGTAACCCACCTATGAACAGGAAATTATATTTTGGGTTAATTTTTTAAACTAAAAAGTGACATCAGTGAAATCCGGGTTTGCTCAGCATCTTTTAAAATCAAGAAACTTTCATTTGTTTTAGTTAATAATTTAGGAGACTGATTTTAGCTACCACTGAGACTTGATAATGTTGGTGTTTGTTGTTTTAATTAATGATTTTGAATGAGTGATAACTGTTTCAAAAATGCCATCACCCAATATTTAGTTTTCTTCAGAAATACATAAATACAATATTTTATTTCCCTTTCATTTTAAACAATATTTCCTCACTAGTTTTGATTTTCTAATTTTGATACAAAATCTATTTTCCATAAAATCTTTATACACTGTAATGTCCCTCATTTTTATGACTTAAAGGGGATATTTTAAAATGACAAAGTCAAGATTTGTGCTATTGGAGGAACACAATAAATTTACCTTGTTTCAGTTTTTTTTCCTCATCACAAACTGCTTTACATTTATTGTCAGCTGTGATTTCCAGCTCTAAGTTTACAATATACATATTTCTTATGTACATAGGAACATTTGAAAGGTTTTTGCTATCTGCAAACAATTGTGAAAGGAACAAAAAGGCCAATAGTTGAAATACACTTACTTCTCATTCACAAATTAATGTGCTAATGTTAATGTTAATCTATCACAGGGATGAACATTTTGTCAGCTGATTTTTAAATGGACAACTTCTGTAGGCCATCATTTAACCAGTTTCATCCTTCACATTGTTATAAGGGAGAGAGGGAGAAAATTCAGTAGAATGCTGTAGGTTTATTTCAGTGTGTATGAAAGAAAATAAAAATCTTATTTGGAAAGGAAGAACAGTCCAAATAAATACTCCAGGAAGTTCACAGATTTGTGTCATAGATGGCCCATAAGGTGGCACACAAATCCCACATAATAAATCCTTTATACCAATCATTTGCATCCCTAAGAAGGAAATGCCTATAAGACATACTCTATATTCATCTGGATATATCTGTGGCTTGAACTAATTCCATCTACTTGGGGTTTCAATGAATGGAGGGTCAGGGTACATTGCGTAGCGCTGCTTAAGGCCATGGAACTATGCCAATTCACCCCAGCCATAAGATTTAGCACATTATCTCCCTCATAAAATTGAAAATGTTTTTCCATTTCACTCATAAATCCATGGAAACCTCAATATTTTGCCATTCAGATCTTAAATAAAAACATTTGGAAGCTTAACCATGAACAAAACTTTTATTTTCTGACACAATCCTACTCATATGTTCAAGGACATAACATAAGAGCTTTTTTCAGTAAAGATTTAAATATACCATTTGTCTTTCCTCATTCTTGGCACAAAGAGCCATGAAGATCTCCTAATATTATATTAAGCCAATTGAGAAAATATTCATATCACTTTGCTGCTCATGACTTTTCTTCCCCATTCAGAGCTTCTTTGGGAAATGGGACATAAAGAGAATATCTCCAATCTACTTTTCAACATTTTTCTCTCTCTAAAGCCTCTTGTATTTTTGAAGGTGTGGTTGTGGGTAGAATGGAAGAGGTAAGGGAGAAATAGTGATTTAGCAACAATACCTATATTGTAGGTTCACAATTTATTCAGATGTCCTTTCCAGTGTAGCCTAAAGAAATAACCTGACAAGCTAGCAGACAGGTTTCTATTTAAACAAAAAGGAAAACAAGAAAAGACCTTAAGAAATAGCCTCTAAAAAACATGTTTTTGACTTCCTTCCTTGAATTCCCCTGACAAAAGTAATGAGTGAGGTGACAGGAAACCTGATATTAATTCTGCAAGTTCTAACTAGATGTGCAGGAGATCTAAGCACAAGGAATAGAGCTGGAATGCAGAGCAAATAGGCAATTATTCTGAGTAGAAGAATTCTATGCCTGATGATGACTTGCCCGTCTCCGTTCTCTGGTGTCGCTTCTACAGAGGCTGTAATCTTGTATGTTGATGTCTACGTTCAATCTTAATGCCTGATATTGAGTGATGGGAAGCTGTAGGGATTCTTGTGAGAGTCACCGTTAATGGATTTAACTCAATTGGTGTGCCTGCCTGGGATGTTTCATAAATATGTAACCTACACTACGTGATCAGAATAACTGACACGGATCATGCAGAGTACCCCTCTTAATAAGATACCTTTTGTTCTATTCTTTTGCCACTTTTTCTATGATTCTTTAGCTTCTCATCTGTATTCTAAAATATATAAAGTGATGATAAGGTGACAGACACACACACCGACACAAAGCCCCGAAAGTGGGGAGATAATAGAGTCATAAAGTCTTTTGGCAGGATGATTTGATGTGCTGTTGGGATGACCTATGACACAGCAACTTTCTAACTTTTGGAAGGCAAGCTCTTGCTTTGTATAGGGAAGAGAGTAGGGGACAGAAGCTGTGTTATGATAACTATGTAATGAGCTCACTTATTAACAAATGAAAGAAAAATTCCTTTCAATTCAATTGACAATACTGGCCATTCAGGATAAGGACAGATTACTACTGAGGAAGTGAAATTCTTCAGTCAAAAAGAAAAAAACACACACTTAAGTGCAATTTTTTTTGAAAAGACAAATATTTTCCACTTAAGTTGTGCTTTTCTAAGAGCTGTAAAAATATACAAGATCTTTTTTCATAATTAATGTTTTGCCTCCTGGCTACTCTTTTTTTAAATTCAACATCTGCTACCTCTGTTAGCTGATGACATGAAGAAGATTTATTTGTCCTTAAGGCCTCTCCATAGTGATGCAATTTCCATAGTTTTTGACCCATCTGAACATACCATCATTAGGGATGGATTATACTCATTTATACAAAGTGGACTCTTGGTGACAAAAATTTCAATGTCCCACCTGCAGAAACATTTGAGGTGTTTGCCTTTATTTACCTTTTGGCTTGTAATAAACAAGAATGGGGAAGGGATTTAGTCTCCACACTTGGATTCCAATTGAATTTGTTTTCCAACATATTGCTAGTGGAAGACTTGACAGGCCTCTAACTAGTGATTCATGCATGCTCCCTTACCTAGGACCACCTGCGGTTCTTCTATGTTCTTTTCTGGTCACTTACCTAGCCCCACTTTATCATAAATGATGCATGTTGAGCAAATCTACAGTCAGTACTTTAGCAAACAGATCAATGGAATGGTCATATGGGCTATATCCAGATGAGCGTGCATGTGTGTTTCCCCAGGGACAAATTGCAGCGGCACATTGGTTGTGTCACTGCTACTTGTCCCCAGGAAACACCCCTGCATGCGTGCTCTGGAGCATGGCAAATTGCCCCAGGAGGGGTATGGAAAGCTCGAGCCAGCACCTGGACTAGCCTTAACAGCCTTACCTGGGGCCCTGGGGGCCTCTTGGTGCTGCAGTGGCAGCAATCTGGGCACACGGAGTCTGGCTGGTAGCTGGAGCATGACTCTGGCTGGTCAGGCTCTCGTTTCAGGCAGTGCACATTGCAGTGATGTGTGCTGCCCCACTTTTCTTTCTGCAGTTTTTTTAGATACTGGGATTGTCTGGTATCTAATTTTGCCAGCATGCTGCAAATATGCGTATCCGCATGAGCTATGTGTGTTTCGTGGCCCCTCAAAACGCTTTGAGGCACTGCAAACTGCACGTTCCTGCTCGTGTGGACACGGCCATGATATAGAACATTTTGCAACTATCCTACCTGCCTCCTTCCTACCACACACACACACACACACACACACACACACAGAGTCTTAATCAATACATATATACACATTTGGCCACATATGCTACATCTTGATGGACAAAGCTGAAGAGTGCGTGACTGGCACGACTCACAAGGAGACTCAAAAGATACAAGTTTTATGGTTGTGTTTATTTTTATAGCTATGTCTGTTTTAATTCCCATGTAGAAAAGTTCTGTTTGAATAAAAAATAAATCAGATTACAAAGTCATTTGACAATGTTTATTACCATTTATCCAATTATGCAAATAAATCCAGCCTAGTTCTGACTGTATTTCCTCTACTTGGTTGTAATCATTGTTGTAAGAGTAAATTTACATAATGGTATCTCCTGGTCTTGTCAAAATTTATATTTTAAAAATAAATTGCCTAGAAGAGAACTTGTAAAACCAACAATTTCCCTTGTCTTTATTTCAAATAACTGCCTTTCCTGTTTCTCTCTCCATTTTTAATAAAGATGCCCAGTGTTGTTCAACATGTTTATTAATTATTTGGATACTGGAGCTGAGAGTTTCTTGAACAAATTTACAGATCACATGAAACTGGGAAGAACTGTGAACACACTGGAGGACACGAGGGCAATTCAGAAGGATCCTGACAGATTGGAAAATTAAACTGGACCTAACCAGATGAAGTAACAAATGAAAAGTGGTATACCTTAGGCAGAAAAATCATAAATACAAATGCAAAATGGCTGGATAGCAGCACTACAGAGAACGATTTGGAAGTTTTGGCATATCAGAGACTTAATATAAGTGTGCAGTATGACACAGCTGCACAAATGGCAAATGCAGTTCTGGGAGGCATCAAAAGAAGCATTAGGCGCAAAACATGGGAGAGGATAATGACTCTTTACTTGGCACTTGTTAGGCCTCATCTAGAGTATTGTGTGCAGTTTTGGGCTCCACGTTTCAAGACAATGTGGAGAAGTTAGAGAGGGTCCAGAGGCAAGCAACAACAATTACAAAAGGCTTGGAAGACAAGTCATACAAGAAGAGATTGCATGAAATAGGCAAGTTCAGCTTGCAGAAAAGGTGCTTAAGAGAGACATGATATCAGTCTACAAATGTGTGAAGGGTTACCATAAGTAAGTGGGAAACACCCTTTCTCTTGCTGCAGAGAGCAGGACATGGACCAATGGCTTGAAGTTGCAGCAAAATAGGTTCAGATTGGATAACAGGACAAACTTCTTCACTATTAGAACAGTGAGGCAGTGGAATAGATGTCCTAAGGAAGTAGTGGAGTCTCCATGATTGGAGGGGTTTAAGAAAAGGTAGGACAAACATTAGTCAGAAATGATTTAGGAGTAGCTATGTCTGGGCACCCTATGGCAACACTGTTACTATGACAATGCTATGTCTGGGCATATCTACCCATTGCCTACTTCTACTGCTGTACGGCGACATTTTTATTTCCTTATGGAAGTACTAAAGCAGTAACTGTGCATTAACTGGTATAAAAGTAACTGGTTATTTTTAGCAGTTACTTTGCCATAACAGCACGCCATAACCAGGGGAGCGTGCTGCTATGGTGAAGTAGTTGCTGGTCACACGCAGACATCCATGGACACCACGCTGCTGTAGCATGTTGCTATGGTAATGCAGCATCACGTACATTTTATGTTCTACTATAGGTATTTCCCATACTTCTGGGTTTCGCTGATTGCCAGATGAGGACCAGAGGAAAATTTCCCCCCTTCCTACTGCTACGTGTGTCAGGGTTTTTTTAAAGCCTTCCTCAGGATTGGGTGTTTGTTGCAGCCAAGGCTGGGGGTTTTGACAGGGTTGTGCCAATGCTCCTGCTGGGATTTAAACCCAGACAATCCTGACTACAGGACCTTGCCCCTTTGCTCAGCGGCCATATTGCCATATTTGCAATTTTGCCATATTACTGATTGCCGTATTTGGGGGTAGGAAGGAATTTACCCCATGGTCAGATTAATATGGACAATTGAGTTTTTTGCCTCTCTCTATAGTGCAGTTAGAAGGGGGTGGCCTTCTTCCTGGGATTTCTTAACCATATTTAACACCCTTTTCAGCAGCAGGATGTTGGGCACCATGGTCCCCCTGCTTTACCTGTGGCAGGCTAAGGTGTTAAGACTTGTGTTGCATCTGGATTGACTATGTAGTTTTGCTAGGTGGTTAGACAATAAATTTGTACAGGATGGTTTGACTTTTCAATATTCCATCATATGGTGAGTTAACAGGCTGATCTTTGACCTTCATAGCAATACCCTCTAATACAATATTTTATATCAACTCAAACTTGGTAGCTTCATTCTGCTTTTGTCTTCCATCTTTCCTTTCAAAGTATCATATGGTATAAGTTTGCATCTATTCAGTTGGATCTATTTGGTTTTTCATTACATACATTTCTTTAATTACACAATTTGCTGACTTAAATCTGACTATAGTCAATATCCTAAGAGCAATAAATAACCTTGATTGAAAACAGCTTCAAGTTGTAGCAACTTTAAGATTCTACTTATAGAATGAACAAAAACTAAATATATTCCAAAACCTAAACATGAACAGATGAACAAAAACTAAATAGATATTCCATCATAATCATCATGTTTATTATTAGTTTCATGTTTGTTTTATCTATTATCTATTTATAATATCTGAGTGTCTGGGAGCCCCAGTTACAGATTGGGATCTAAATTTGCTAGCAGGTCTACAAACAGAGAACAAAAAATATGGATCTAACCCCAAAGAGCTTAAAAACTAAGAATTAGATAAGAGTTAATAGGATACAGAAAAATTGAAGAATACCAAGTAGCAACAAGACAGTATTCATTAGCAGGACACTAATAAACAGTCTCAGCCATAGGCAACCTAACTGTTGTCAATTTTTTTGGTAGGTATCTTGGCAAACAGCTTTAAGAGAAGATTTTAAAACCAAAGTAAATGTGACTTTATATGTGTGTATGTATTTTGATTAATGAATAACATAGCAGACCACAAAGCTTCATGCTTAATAGATAGGGTGTCCATAAGGAAATCTGGGACAATCGAAACATCCCCCATCTCTTCTTCCCCACATCCCCCCAACCCCCAGTCAGTGGTGCTGCTGCAGGCAGTGGCAGAGGCAAGTAGGCAGGGGTGCAGGTGCAGTCCGATGGGGAGGCAAAGCTTCCTGGTGCACCACGCTGTTCTGCCTCCTTGCTGGACTGTGCCCTGCAGCTGGGATTCTCATTTTAATTTTCCCTGGCCAAACCTGGCCTTCAAAATCTGGGACTATCCCAGCCAAACTGGGATGTATGGTCACCCTATTAATAGAGATGGGCATAGAAACATCTGTTCCAATCCAATAGTTGAAGACTAAAATAAGGCTAGTTAAAATCTGGATTTAAGGATATTGAATTGTTTTCAATTGTTCTTTTGTAAATTTAGCATTTTTCATTTATCTTCTGTGAATATAACAGTTAAGTTTCCCATGCTTGCTGTTTTCATTCTTACGTGTTATTCTGAGTTCAGCCTTTTATTTTCTGTTTCTCTGTATATTCAGTGCCATGTTCCCCTGTCCAGAGACATTTAAAACTCTCTCTCTTCTCCTTTCCTTGCCCTGTATGATGCAGTAAAAATGGATCAAAAAAAGGCATGGCCTTTTTTTCTGATAATTTTTATATGAAACATGTTGAAAATAGCTAAATATTTTGTTTTACCATCTTTTAAGACAAAAATTTCCTTTGCAATTTTCAATAAGTAACTGAATCCAGGACTCCTATTCATTATCATTATAAGATTATTAGGGGTTCAGTTTACAGATTTCAATTCTACTGTGGCAGTCTAAACATCTACTCAGCACTGAATTATGTTAATGTGAAATAAAAAGAACTTGTAGGTGATCATTAATAATAACAACACTTATTATTATTAATATCATTATCATTACGTCATTCTGAAGACAATTACAAACATAACAGAAAATCCACAAAAGAACATACTATATAAATTAGTGAGATAATATAATGAGAAATGCCATGTTGACCCAGAAAAAGCATATTTGTAAAATAATGAACTGAAAATCTCACCTGTTTCATATAAATATTTCTTGTTCTTTTTCTCTTAATTCCTGTAAATTGACAAGTCTTACTCAAATTGCACTGGTCTTGTTAAATTTGGAGGGATATTAACAATACAAAAATTCTAGGAAGGTGTTTACTCCTGCTTATGGTATACTGTTGGGAACTTTAAGACTACAATAAGACTGGGCTAATTCCAGAAGCATCTCAAACCCAGAAACTGTGTTATGTTCTGTAATATAAACTGGAAAAATCACATTTGCATGAAAAATATGCCCAGCACCTATCTTTTTTTTTTTATAACCATCAGAAGAATAATACATGTCAATATTTATTTAGGATTATATTCTTAATAAGAAAACTTGCATATGTTGAAATAATCCCATGTAAACATTAGTATTTATTTCTGCAGTGCTCCAACCACTATCTAGTGATTTGATAAAAGTAGGTGCTACCTACAGTATGACATCTGGTAAATCAATCACTTTCACCATGCTTCTACATTACAATCCAGTCCAAAATTTCTGTGTTCATTTTAAAGTAAATGATGTTTATCACTGAAAAACTACAGACCTCAAGCCAAACATGTTATGTTATCATATATTTTATTGTAACTTGTGATATTAGACTGAGCTCACCATACTCATAAGTATTCCAGCTTTCTGAGGGAGGAAATAAGGGAGTCTCATCTTTGCAACAAAATGAATGGTAAGAGATAGTCACTATAGCTAAATCTACAACAAAAGATTCTGCTTTGCTACTCTCTATTGAGGCAGGTTTTTTTTTCCCTATTCCAAATATTTGCTTCATTTAATACTGGCTGCTTTCCTCTCTCGTCAGTAGGTGAGTAGCTTCCTAAGGCAGTGTCAGCATTCTGAGGAAAAATAATTTTACCATCTTTCCTCCTGTATTCAAATACAACTAATTTCTTCTCAATACAAACACAATGAGTGTTTGTGAGGCCATCCGAGAACTTTTGAGGAAAAAGAGTGAAATGAATAATAGATTAATTTTATATAAAGTATTGGCATGGGGAAAGGTTCTTAGGTTGCCCCCTCCAACCAACACCTCCCAAACTAGATGCGAGACACCAGCTGCCTAGGTTGGAATTTCTGCATAATTAAAAACATGGAGAGGTTTCACAAGAAAAAACTGTTCAGCTGAACTCATATATGGTGTGTGTGTATATATGGTACAATGTGGCTTGCAAATATTATCTACAGCTTTCCAAAGAGACACTAGATCCTTTTTTACAGATGGAAAACCTATGGTAGAAAAGTTGTAATGAAGCTTACAGGAGAAATCATACTTAAAATCAGATCTAAAGTTCATTGGGTTCAGTTCTCTGATTAGTCCACTAAGCCATCCTACTAAATTGGGATGTGAAAGATGTTGGCTCATGTTTTGCACCTGGTGGAGAAAGAGTGTGCTATAGCCCCAGTACTATGACTAGTAGCCTTGGTTACATGTCTGAAGACCTCCTCAAAAGGGACTGGAGACTACAGTTTCCATATACCTTAAAAGCCTGTCTGAGGGTACAGAAGAGCGAGATCCTGTAATTTTTCAAAGGAAATTAAAAGATATGTTACATCAGAAATTGTGATAATCCTGGAAAAAATTGTGATAACTATGAGTTGTGATAATCCTTCTGAAGAACATACCTAGCATTGTAGCTAAAATTTCCTGAGGAGACAAGTTATGTGGTAATACGTTAATCAAACTTTGCAGAAACTACCAATCCTATGGCAGTAGCAGCAGCAGCAAAATATTTTTTTTCATATAATATACGTATTCATATATATAATATAATGTGTCAAAAATAGCTAATAAAAAAGAACAGTTCTCCTATAAAAGTGCCCATCTAACCAGGAACTCTGTTTGTCATATACAGTTTAACAATTCTGATTAAGAAAAGCAGGAGTCTGATGCTGTTTGCTGCTGTCACAGCAGGAATTCAAGTGTAACTTTTATTTTCACCCCGAATCAGAGCACTTTATTCTGCCAGAATACTATTAAGTGGCCTTAGTCTAAATGGGAACCAATCTCCAAAGTTGCATAACGAAAGACAGATCTTATATCTGTGTTGGAAATATATCGGCACCTCTTTAGGCATTCTGTATGAAGGTACTCACACACAGAGACTTTCTTTCTTTGCAGAGGTTAGGTTACAGGTCCATTCATTCTTCCACTAACTTTTATTGGCCTTATTTCCAACATGGTGATGGATGAACCCCAATGTGTTCAATGATTTACGCCCCCCAAATTTCAGTTGCTTACCAAATCTCTTTGTTCTGTAGAACTGGAGTGGAAAGCTTATAAATGGCCCCCCACCCCCATTCTCTTAAAATTTTCTTTCACTGCTTCTTTCTTTTGGTTGGCCTAATTTTATTGCTAAAACAGTCTATCTTGCTTTTTTTGAAATCCCTGTGTCCAAATTAGTGCAGACATGTAAAAAATGGAAAACAATTGGAAAAAAATCAAGCAAATTCTTTTTCAAACCTTAAAAAGATGTTCTAGTTTGATCAGAGTCCTAGACAAAAAATCAGGGGTAAAAATGTATTTGCTCCAGCCTGTTTGTCCATCATTTTTTACAGCTATTGCTTTACATTTATTTCAGATCTAGTAACAGAAACTACTAAAAAAAGAGAGACAACTATTGTGGCCTTGGCTGAAATATAAAGAAAACCTCAACTTAAAACAAAAATGAATGTAAATGTCTCTTGATCTGACACTATTAGAAGAAACACTGCTGAAACTAAATTTATTCCACCATGAAAGTGCAAAGAAATATATGAAATGTGAATGTAACGTGCATAACAGCAGAAGGAACCAGGGGGCAGTCTGTAGATCTATGCCAGGGGCTGGCAACATCCAGCCTGTGGGCCAAATCCAGCCTGCAGTAGATTCTATTTCCCAGCAGCCTCTGCCCATGTGGCTGGAGCAGGTTTGCATGGAGATCCCAGCAGCAGCTGCACTGTGATAGTGCAGGGCTGGGATTTCTGTGGAGATCAGCCCCAGCAGCGCTGGTAGAGTGCACGGCAGGGCAGGGAGCTGCTCTGGGGCTGGGCTGAGATCTAGCAGCAGTGACAGCGTGGCCTAGAGCCAGGGCAGAGCTGCAATCTGCAGCCTGCATGCTCCAGGAAGGGGTGTGCAGGTAGTAGATCGCACCTCTGCCTTGGCTCTTTGCAGCGGTTACAGCATGGTCTGGAGCTGGGACGGAGCTGCAACCCACTGCCTGCATGGCCCTGCTTGAAGCATGCAGGCTGCAGATTGCAGCTCTGCCCTGGCTACGGACCATGCTGCAAGATCCCAGCCTGCTCCTGGAGCAGCTTCCCGTCCTGCTCTGTGCTCTGCCAGCACTGCTGGTGCTGGTCTCCATGGAAACTCTGACCCTGTGCTATCACAGCATGGCTGCTGCTGGGGTCTCCATGGAAATTGGACCCAGCCACGTGGGCAGGGGTTGCTGGGAACTGGAGTCCAGCCACCAGCCAGATGCGCCGTGTTGCTGACCCGTGATCTATACTGACTGTTAATTTGGACTACAACTCTCAGAAACCCCAGAGGCTGGGGAGGCAAAGGAAAAAGGAAAAGAAAGCTTGAGGCTGGAGTAAGGGGAAGAGAAGGCAGTGCGCACCTGGAACCTGGGCAGCCCTGCACGGAGGAGCGCACAGCAGAGCCGGAGATCTCCCTGGCTCTGTCAGCCAGGACTGTGGACTGAAGGAGCTGGACTCAGACTTGGGGGCACCTGCAGCCTACTGTTTGAACGCTCTAGGGACTAAAGGCTTGTTTCGGGATATCTCCATAGGTGTGTGGGGGGGAAGGAGGGAATTAAGAGGTTGAGTGTATATTACCACAGTCATGAGTGACTGGTACCTCCTGATTCAGGGGAGGGGCACCCAGAGAAGCCGCTGATGGCAGTGGCCCTGTCAGGGGGGGCACCAGCCCTACCAACAGCATCAGTGTTGGCCATTGGGGAGGGAAGCACTGGCCCTGTCGGGGGGCACATGCACCCCCGTGCACCCTCTACCAGTCACCTATGTCCACAGTGTTGATGTTTGTTTACCTTTACTTCTTTCCTCCATTTGACCCATTGGTTTGTGACCCTAACCGCTGTGATTCTTTATATAAAAGTGGGAACTCCCCCTCACTTGAAGTGCCAGTTTCTGGAGTTGAAGAGTTGGCACATGTGCATTAAAGCACTTTTGATCGGCTTTCAATGCAAGTTTGAGTTGCTTTTCCCAGAAGCAATTTACTTCTAAATTCCAAAACCGTAGGTATCACTGAAGAAGGTTTACAACTACTTAATCATTGCAAACCAACATATATAGGGATTGAACAGGAGGGGTGGGAGGCAGGCAGCAGTCTCCATTCACAGTTAGAACAAACTATGCACCAGTACTTGGAAGGGAAAAAACAAAACTTAAAAACTGGACCTTTCAAACATGCATGGCAAAAGCAAACATTGGGGATGCAGTTGGCTAGGCTGGTGGGTATGATTGAGCAAGCTTTGCTCAGTTCAAGACCTGAGGAAGGGGCTTGAGGAATGCAAAGGGGAGAAGAAAGGGGTTGAGATATTCTCTTTTCCTAATCCTGGTACAAGCTGGAAGCCAGTATGGCCCCTGCAGATCTTACAGAAGCATCAAGGCAGTGAGGTGTGAAGATAAGTTGGTATGCCAAGGAAAGGGGGATGAGAGCAAGTTCCTGGGAAACAAAATTCTCATGCTATAAAACCCAGGAGATCCTCTCATTGGGGAAAAGTTTTTTTCCATTTTCTCCACAAAGTTTTGGAAAATCGATGACACTACATGGGCTGGCAGGGCATTTTGTGTTATATAATCTCTTGGTCATCACACTTTAAGAGATTTACTTCTGGCTTGTTTAACAAAAACAGTTACTGACCACACCACTAAGTAATTTGTAATTTCTGTAAGTCAGGAAGGAATTTACCTTAGGAAGGACACATAGAAGGGGCATATAGGAACAAGAACCAGCTCAGAGTATTAGACATTTTTTCACATAAATGCGAGGAAGCTGTTTTGCCCGTCTTATTCTAGGTTTCCATGTCTTTACACAGCTGTCTTTTGGGACTCAGATCATTGTTTTGACGGTAGTATAGCCATTAGTGCACAACAGTAGGCAATGTGTCAACAGGAAAAGAAGTTTCTTTGGGAGCTATGGTTCTGCTTCTTCAACATCTTGTTGGAAAGGCTCAAAAACCTATTAAAATAATTTTGCTGGCTATCACTCTTAGACCTGCTCACAGTTCACTTTTTGGTAGCTGACAAGCCCCTGTCTTCTAAAGTGCACAAACAATATCAATTAACACAGTAGGAAATATAAATATTTCTGACGTGTAAATCGCCATTGCAGAATGAATCTAATCTTTGCTGCCCCCAGTGAACAACTTGAAAATGATCGTTTAAAGTCTTTACTCTTTACAATTAGAAATGAAAATGGGGATGGCATACATTTTATTTTATCAAGAGAGCAGGTAAACTCTTCAGGCAAGACATGTCCAAACATTTATCTGTCAGAATATGAAATGTATGTGATATTGTAATACCTATTAGCTTCTAGTTAGTATCTTCCTCACACCAGGGAACTTTATAATAAGAAGCAGCCAAGGAGAAATCAATGTTGGCCTCTATGGATGCTCTACATTAATAGGAGTTATTTTTCTGATTAATTTGTAGACAATAAGAGATAGCAACAATTTAAAATAAAAATAATAAAAAACCCTCTTAATGGCTACTACAACCACACATTTAAAACAGGACAAGCGTAGGAACTGTAATGTCAAATCTGTGAAGAGATTTTTAACATCACTCTGAATATATTTTTGTTTCAAATGCTTACTGGGGCCAAACACAATGGAAAGAGGTGATGCATCTTCCCCCAGATTTGTTCCAGTATAAAACAACCAGAACATTATTGGGAAATGTCACCATAAAACCTCAACTATTTCACAGTATGAGAGAAGCTACACTGGCTGAAATAACAGTAAAGAGCCATTGCGGTATTATTTAATTTAGTCCTCCAAGTCACAAACTTAAACATATTCTTATTTCTTAATTCTTATAAAGGTTCCATATTGACACTGCTGCAAAGCTGCAAAATGAATACTCCGGTTTTCCTGAAGAGATTACTTTGATCATTCAGTCTTAAACAGTTGCTGTGAATTATTGCAGAACCTGGCTCCTTTCCCAAAATAGATTCTTACAGAGGTGACAACCCCTGCCACAAAAAAGGAACACTTAGCCTTTCACCTTCACATAACAGCTACTGAATGCCTATTTCTTGTACAGACTAATGAAACTAATAATATTCTATATAATATTTCCATGCATAATTTACAGTTACCTCTGTAAGCACTAAACAGAGGACCTTCACTTGAAGGCTAGCTAAAGGAAACAAAATGGATGTGGAACATTCACGGGGGGTGGGGGGTGGGAAGGGAAATCAAATTATTCCTATACATAAACCCTAGACAAATTAAATTAATTTGTAGACATTAAATTAATCTAGGCCACTCTCCATATTTAAAATTCCAAGTGAGCAAACTATGGACATATATTGTGCATTTTTTACCTGCACAACATGTCTCTGCTGTATATTCTGCTGGTGTATAGCAATACAAAATTGGTACTGAAATCAATGGAAGTTCCATGTATGGAACATGTGTTGAATGTCCAATATAACATCACAGTGTAAATATGTAGCTTAAAGATCAAGTTTGAGTATGGTCAGTTTGTCCTATATGACTGGATAGGAACTATGTCTTCAGCATTATGCAGTTAATTGCAACCTAAACATGGGATCATCTTTGGGGGGGTTTTAAACATGGGATTAATTTAAGTGTATTTGGGCCTAGATCCAACAGTTCTTCATACACTGAATAGCAAACAGCACAAACTGTAGCACTCCAACACAAATATCATAAAACATATGCAAGCTCTGAAGGACAGCAAGGAGATTATCGTATCAGCGAAAAACAACATTAGAAAGCAGAATGAAGACAGCTGAATGTTTGCTTTAAGGAGCATCTGTTTATGCAATTCACTTTTGCTTCAAAGCTTCTTTCTTAGATAAAAGTTCTTTTCTTCATCTAAGGTAGTACATTCCACTGTAGCATCACAGGCTTCTCAGGCTTTCTAGCTCTTCCTCTGTAACTCATCACTATAATCAAAATGTTAACATGAATGACCCAGAAAGCATGCAGTTTCTTAACATTTGTACAAAACAACCTTTGTCGAGCCACATGGGTTTACATCTCTACAGCACAAGGTGCAAAACAACTTTCTGCTCTGAATGACAGCTACATTGGCAAAATACAAATGTTTTTAACATCCTCCTACAAAAATTGCAGCTCTTTGCTACACAGTGAAGTGATCTTTGTAAATGTGCAAAAGCTAAAATTCCTGCCTTGCTTTAAATTTTGCAAAACACTAGAAAGCATAGCTACCAAATCTTGTTTTTCCTTATTCCCTCACATTAAAGTAATTAAAATATAAATATTTTAAAATTATTGTTTCTACTCTGGGGACAGGAATCATAGTTTCATTTCTCCTGATCAAGTAAGAAAACTGTTACCACTCCTGCATCTGCCTTTTCTGTTACCACAGTTGATTTTTTTTCTTCAAGGGACCTGTTCAGCTATTACTAGGAAAGTAATGAAAGAGGAAAAAAAATACAAACAGCAAACTGGAAACAAATACATTCATGCAGGTAATATCAAAAGTATATCTAAGAAACAAGTCTTGCATTACAATTATATTCAGGTCACCATATTACCTCTAATGTATGAAATATAGAACTCTACAGAACGGTGTCTGTCCTGGCTTATAGACTAACTAAAGCAGAGATGCATAAGTTTTCATGAGTCTGAGCTCACTTTATCACATCAGATGTTGTGGAAGGGCCTACATAGCGAAATCTATCAGAAGGAGTGATCTGAATACAGAAGACAGGGGAAGCAGGGAGAGAAGCGTGGGGGGGCACTGCTGAGAGAAGCAAATAAGTGATAAACCAATACAGATAACAGAAATAAAAAAGACAATTCATGTAATGGGATAAGAAGTAGTCCCTGTTTAGACCATACTTAACACAATCCAGTCACTGGATGACTTCTTGTTCTACCATTTGACGTTGAAATTCATTTTTAAAATTTGTTGTCTAAGAACAGCCACTGTAAGGTGGAATATCCAGGGAAATTAAAATGTCCTGCCACAGGCTTGCATGTCTTTTTGCAACTGATTTCAGGTCAGTATTCATTTATCCTTACACATAATGAGAATAGGATGGGATTCAATACTGACAAGTGCAGGGTACTGCACTTGGACAGTAAGAACCAGCAGCATACACATAGGCTGGGGAACTCCCTTCTCAAAAGCACAGTGTCAGAACAAGATCTTGGAGTCATTATCAATTCCAAAATGAACACGGGCTGCCAATGTGAGGACAGAGTAAGGCCAACCACACTTTGTCATGCATCCACAGATGCATCACAAGCAGGGCCAAGGAGGTGATCCTTCCCCTCTATGCGACACTGGTCAGGCCACAGCTGGAGTACGGCATCCAGTTCTGGGCGCTGCACTTTAGATGTGGCCAGCATTGCAAGGGTCCTGAGGAGGGCCACTTGCATGATCTGGGGATAGCAGGACAGACCCTATGAGGAGAGACTACGGGACCTGAACCTGTTCAGCCTTCACAAGAGAAGGCTGAGAGGGGACTTTGTGGCTGTCTACAAACTTACCAGGGGAGACCAGCGGGGAATGGGAGAGACCCTGTTCACCTGTGCATCTCCCAGAGTAACAAGGATTAATGACCATAAATTGTTTGAGAGTAGGTTCAGGCTGGACATTAAAAGACACTGTTTCACAGTCAGGGCAGCTAGGATCTGGAACCAACTTCCAAGGGAAGTGGTGCTGGCTCCTACCTTGGGGGTCTTTAAGAGGAGGCTTGATTACTACCTAGCTGGGGTCATATGAGCCCAGTATTCTCTCCTGCCCAGGGCAGGGGGTTGGACTTGAAGATCTACTTAGGTCCCTTCTGATCCTACATCTATGAATCTATAAGGATTACCCCATCTGTTCAATGCAGTCAGTACAGGGGAACTGTGATGATGTGATGGGCGACCACTCGCGAACAAGTAAGATTGTCTTCCAAGGATCTTAATAGTGAGTCTGCAAGTGACTCCATAGCCCAATTCTAGATCCACATGTTTTGTCACAGTGAGGAAAGGCGTTTCCAGGAGGGATGGGCACTGTGTTGCTGCATTGGGTGTTCTGATGTTCTTTTCTCCTATTCCTCTTTTCCTCTTTGACAGCACACAGGTTGCATCTGGATCCATTGCAAGACCTCATGCCTCAGTGAGAAAAGGACTTAGGTATTCTGTTGCTTGAGAGATGTTGTTTGAGGCTGCAAGTCTGTCACTCGTGGCTACCTTGAGATGGTCATCATTTTCCAGGACAGGTTGGAGGTCATTAACGATGTATCCAAGATGTTTAAGTGGAGGGATGTACAACCAGAGAAATTCTGTTGTCCTTGTCTAAAGGTTGATAGTGTAACAGGTTAGACTGAGGTCTGTTGTTCGGAGTGGCTATAGTTTTGGGATTATACTGTAATTATGGATCACTGCTCCAGAATCTTAATGTGTGCGTCTTGATTGGTGGGATCAGAGCAAATATGGTTATAATATAGAGTTTGGCTGTCGACAATGTATCTGACGGTGTGCTCAGGTTGAAAGCTGTTGACATGAAGATAGCTGTGGTGGTCAGTAGGTTTCCATCCAATACAATGTAGTGATGATATGACCATTGCAAGCCTTCACTGTGGTGTCTAGAAAATGAATTTGCTGAGTGAAGTATTCCAGAGTTAGGTTGCTGGGTTAAAGTCTGGGTGAAATTTCTCTATAGATTCTTTCCCATGTGTCCAGGTGATGAAAATATCATTGATGCACCTTAGGTATATCAGGGGATTGAGCAGACAGCTGTGGAAGAAACAGACTTCAAGGGCTGTCATAAATACATAGGCATACTGGGGGGTATATGTTCCCATGGCAGTGCTATCTGTTTGTAGGTAGAGGGAGTCCCCACATCTGAAAAAGCTGTGTATGAGGACAATTGTTTTGAATCCCTTGGTCCCTATGTGTTTATTACTTGTTTGCTTCTCCCAGCATGGCACCCACCACCCTCCCTCCTTCTCTTCCTAGTCTTTTGTATTCAAATCACTCTCTCTGACAGACTCTTCTGTGTACTTCCTTTCATAGTACATGATGAAGCAAACTCAGGCTCATGAAACCTTATACATCTCTGATAATTCTATGAGTTGCATCTCTACTCTGTCTTCTTCCTGGTTTCATACTAACATGTCTAACTACTAGGGCTGTGAGAAGCTTCAGGTGCTGATTCAATTTGGAGGAGATTTAGCCGATTCAGTGGATGAATCTTCAAATTTGAATTGAATCAGGAGATCGGTAAAAAGGTCCAAATCAATTTGAAGCCTCCGAATCGGCAATTCAGGCAGTCATTTGAAGATTCAGCAATTCAGCCAGTCCCTACTCATCACCACAGGGAGATGGATCTGGGTTCCGTGCCAATAAGTAGGGGGTGGGGGGCACCACGGGGGGACTCCCACCAGACCCCATCCCCTGCCTGCTCCCCCAGTCCCCCCTGCATGCCCTCAACCCTTGGCCACTCTCCCAGCCTCATCAATGGCTGCCCCACCTGGCCCCAGTGTCTTGGCTCTTAAAAAAAAAGCCCTACACTCACCAGATGCTGAAGCAGTCACTGGAGCTTCTGGGAGCTTGTGGCAGAGCCCCCCACACAGCATGGAGCAGTAGGGTGCTGAGGGGATCGCCCCCTCCCAAGCAGATGAGTGCAGGGCTTTTTTTTATTTTTTTATTTTTTAAAGGAGCGGAAACACTGGGGCCAGGTGGGGCAGCCATTAATGGGGCTGGGAGATGGGGACTCGTGGCAGAACCCCCCATGCAGCTCAGGGCAGTGGGGATTGCCCCCCTGCCACCTGGCAGGAGCCGGTGAGTGCAGGGCTTTTTTTTTTTTTTTTTTTTTTAAAGAGCTGGGATGCTGGCGCTGGGTGGGGCAGCCATTGACAGGGCTGGGGGAGTTGGCAGGGGATGGGGCCTGTTTGATTCGGAGATTCGACTGATTTGGTGGTGACCGAATCTCTAAATCAGATTCAGCCGAATGGATTCGGGACAGTGATTCAAATCACCAAACAGAATCACAGTCTGCCGAATCAGATGAATCTGAAGTGAATACTAGCCACTTCACACAGGCCTACTAACTACCTCCTTATGTTCTGGCTTGACATCTTAGAACACCATGAAATCTTTCAAACCTGAAAGGTCTAAATTAAGTTTTTCTAGCAAATCAACCTGTCATATATAAAGAATGGAGTTTTTAGTAAAAGATATTTTGTATTACTCATGTTGTGCACGTTGCCATATACAACTTCCATAGTAGTTAAGGAGAATGTGACAGTTGGTTGCATCTTCTGTAAGCACTCCCTCTCAGTCCTACAGTGAGAGTGCAATCATTAGTCTTAATGATTCAGTTTGCTCACCTGAGGATGTGTCTGGTCATGACTACTAGGTAAACCTTGCAAGTTCAGTTGCCAAATTCAGCAGTGAAATGTATTTACATATAAATGATAAAAATCAGCTTAAAACTTGATCTATGACAATAAATCCCCATGTGCAGCTGTCACACAAATCAATAAATATATTTTAAACAAAAAAGCTCCACAATACACAGGACACTACCACTTTATCTAACATAGCTCTTGTATCTTCTTATATCTTCTTCTTCAAGCTCCTGATGGTGAGACGTGGTCTCATGATTATTGTCCCAGTTTAGGAACCCAGAGACCTGGGTTCTATTTGTGTGCGCCACAGATGTGCTATGTTAGGTCAGACAAATCACTCAATCTCTCTAAGTCTCAATTTTCTTATCTGAGAAATGGGGATATCTCTCTAAATTACAGGGATTTCAAAAAGCTAGCATGATGTTGGCAAAGCAGTGTTGAGTCTTCAACATAAGACACTATAAAACTGTACAAGGCTATATTATCAGAATTGAGCAAAGCTTACTTTATCTTGAAGAGAGAAAAAGTGTGCATATATACCAACCAATCCTAAATTAAATGATGCCAAGTAACTTTCTCTTATCAAAAATGTCAGAAAACATACATCTCTTTAGCCTGGTCCAACAATGAACCCTCTGCTAGTGATAAAATGCTTTCAAGTGCTGAGCACCCACAGTGAGGGCCAGATTTTCAAATGGCCTCAGCTTCCAATAATGTACCTAAACAAAGCATTCACCACTTAGAAACTCCCATGTGATACTTATGGCCAGGTTATATTAGTATCTAATGAGAGCTAAGCTGCTTGAAAATATGGCCCTGACTGTATATGTTAAACACTTAGTTAATTTTTCAACCTAAAGCTCAATAATTGAATTTGGCCCATTATTATAGGGAAAAAAATGTAAATTGTAAACTTATGGAACTGACTTCTTTGGTGCTGACATTTGGTTATTTTTCAAATGTAATTTCCCATTTAAACAATCCAAACTATCTCTTAAAAAATTAGCAACAGAGGCTTGTGTGCTTTTATCCTTTAATGACTTTGCCAGCTCTTCTCTTAGGAAATGATGAGGTTTAAAGGATGGCTAAATTCAATGAGTCACAACTGAAAGATGATAGAGGACAAATGCAATGTTTAATTTTTTTTTCCATTCTAGATCTTTTAGCAAGCACAGTTATCTAGAACAGTTTTCACATTACTTTTAATATCCCACATACATTCTAGAAACCTTTGTGTAAAACACTTCCCCACATACGTGGAGGTCAGTCATACCATGTTATAACTAGCTATGAATTTTTTATTAAGCACAATATTCTTTAATTTGCAACATCTAATCTTATTTTCTTTTTCATTTGTCACCTCACCACTGGAAGGAAAAGGTTCCTGGAGCATATGCTATTGCATGGTTGACAATATCAGGTTTGCCTTTGATGCAGACCTGATATCGATTAAAAAACTGTGTGTAAATAATTACATTTATAGGAGGTCAATGAGATATCAACAGGAGAGACCTATAGGACTCAATGAATCATATCCCACAAGCCACTGAGATTTTAATGGGAAAACATATGTGGCCAGAGATGGCTGGAGAAGAAGTTAATAATACAGCTAACTTGATTTTTAGTGCTCTGATCATTTGCAGATAATTTAGTGAACTTGCTGATCAGTAAACTAGTTTTGAAAGTGTTTGCTTTGTTATCAAATATGGCAAGTGTCTGCCTTCTCACAACAAAGAAAAAGGCAACCCTGATGCTGTTCTGTGCTGACAGCAGTAACTTTCTTGTCCTTTAGTTAAGGTCAGGTACTTCCACATGAGGCACCGATGAATTTTACATTGAGGACACCATGTTGCACTGTCATGCTAGAGAACGGGAAGGGAAGGATGGATTTCTTGAAATAGAAGAGAGATATACAAGACATGCTGTAAAACTTGTATAAATGAGAAAGGTTTTCTCTGAAGGGTCAAGACACTCTTCAGGATGCTAAAGAAGAATCTGTAAATATTTAACATAGCTAAAAGCACTGGGATTAACACAGCAGAGCTCTTTGATCAATATTTACAGCACCATTATGATTTCCAATAGGCGTTAATGGCAAAATGAGATTCACTGCCAAAGAGGCACTACCCATCGACAAAGTTTAATTTGGGTAAACATGAAACTCTCTGGATCACAAACAACTCATAAAAATGATCTTTACCTAATCGACTGTTATTATTTATTGTGCGTAATAGAGTAGCACTCAGTGATACTAAATGGGACTTGAGCCTCCCTCAAGCTTGGCTCTGTATAAACCACACACAAACCCAGTCACTGCCACAAAGTGATTAAAGCATACTTCAGTCTAAGACAAGATCAAATAAGTTAGTGTAACAAACATATCAAGGGAGAGGATGGTGGGAAGATTAGATAAAAAGCAGCACTTGGCTACGCAGACAATTTACACGCACAAGTAGGCATTTTGAATAAAAACATTTTGATTTGTTTTTTAGTTTAAGAAAACAAGAAAAGAAATAGTATTTACTATATTCCAAATCATTTCTATGCAGTTCCAAAGAAATACCTAGTGGACTGGGTACATGGGTATAATTTATAGAATGTAGGATAAAATCAAGTGTTTGCTTGCAAAGAAATAGGAAGAATCATACCAGATCAGACTAATAATCTACTTAGACTGTAAGCAGGTGAATGATCCTAACTGGGTCTCCTTCTGGACTCACCTGCCACGACTTAGATGGGAAGAAAAGAAGAGGGTATCAGTGGTCTTACTGGGTTATGAAACACTCCCACCACTCAGATGTTAACTTTTAACAGGGTTGCTTTATTTCTTCTCAGGGAGTTGAATAGTATCAATAGCCCCGCTAATTACTTAATTAGCGGCAAGAATCCAAGTTACTGATAAGGTAACTCAATGCCTGAGGTTCTACAAATACATTGTAGCGATTATTGCTTTTATAGCTAATCACCTTGTTAACCAGATGTGTTCTCCGTGTCCTATGGGTCTGTCTTGTTAAGGGCGGTATCAGCAGCTCCGCCACCTCTCTCGTCACCGCTTTTAGCATTGTAACTGGTCTAAAGGGATCGTGGGCTTATGGAAGCTCCTCCAGCCCACATGTCTTCTAGGAGGGACCCTCTTCACCCACGGTTTCCTCACTGAGCTGTCTCACGAAGCCTTGGCTTTTTCCGCACTCACCAGAGATGCTGTGATTCACCGGTATGTAGCTTGCCTCAATTTGAACAGTTGCATCACTCTGAGCTCCACAATCTTGATGTCCTCCTAGTTCACGGGGCAGTTTCTCCAGGTTCCTCATCTTCTGGGGCTGTCTCCCCCTCGTCTCTTCTTGTGCCCAAAGGCAAACTGTGAATTTCCCATTGCCACTGTTATGCCGATCGTGGCGTGCTAATCACTGTCTTGCCCTCAGTGTGTGATTCCCTTCACCTGGCAGGGTGCATTGTCAAGTCACTCTTGTCTGAAACTGCCCTAGTAACAGGGCTCCCACCTGAGCCCCTGTTACACAGATAATGTTCAGTACCTGATATCAGAGAAGAAAGTAAGGTGTAGCCTAGAAAGCCAATCTAGGCTACACCTTAGTGTAAACACTCCACTCACCCACCTCCCATGCTAGCCTAAATCAGGCCCACTGCCCTCTGCCTGCCCTCCCCAGCACCCCAGTTCCCTGCTCACTGCCCCCCCCATTACTTGTGGCTGCCTCCATTGTCTGTCCCAGAGGAGCATGCAGGGAAGAGTTAACTTGCCTGCCCCACCACTGCCATTGCTACTCTTTGTGCTGGACAAGAAGTCCTTTTTTTAAATACATAGGGGGCAAAAAGAAGGTACTGGGTAATGTGGGGCCCCTGCAAGACACGCTAGGAAATCTGGTCTTCACACCAGATGACAAAGCTAACCTATTTAACAACTTATTTGCCTCCATTTTCCTGAGCAGGGACCGGATCAGCCCCCCCACCAGGACCCCCTCAGGCCCCAGGGGAGGTGCACCTAGGCCAGTGAAGATCTAGTCAGAGAACTTCTGGAGGGACTGGACGTATTTAAATCAGCTGGTCCAGATGACCTCCACCCCAGAGTACTGAGGGAATTAGCTGAGGTAATTGTGGGACCCCTAGCATAGCTTTACGAGCACTTGTGGTGCTCTGGTGTGGTGCCAGAGGACTGGAAGAGGGCCAACGTGGTTCCCATCTTCAAAAAAGGGCAGAAGGAGGACCCAGGAAACTATAGGCCAGTTAGTTTTACCTCGATCCTATGTAAGCTTTTTGAGAGAATTATCCTGGCACATGTCCATGAGGGGCCAGTGGAGAAAGTTATGCTTAGGGGCAACCAACAAGGGTTCATTAGAGGCAGGTCCTGTCAGACCAACCTGGTGACCTTCTATGACCAGGTCACCAAATCCTTAGACGCAGGGGTAGCAGTGGACATAGTCTTTCTGGACTTTAGGAAGGCCTTCAACACTGTCTCTCACCCCATTCTCATTAAAAAACTGGGGGACTGTGGTGTCAACACTTACACAGTCAAATGGGTCGCCAGCTGGCTGGAGGGCCACACCCAGAGAGTGGTGGTGGACAGGTAATTTTTGACCTGGAGGGATGTGGGCAGT
>NW_017729006.1:8829674-8861588 GCF_001723915.1 Gavialis gangeticus | reverse complement strand
CCGAGCACTACCAGGAGTGACTAGAAATAACGGTCACAAGCTGGCAGAGGGTAGATTCAGACTAGATATCAGGAGGCGCTACTTCATGGTCAGGGTGGCTAGGATCTGGAACCAACTTCCAAGAGAAGTGGTGCTGGCTCCTACCCTGGGGGTCTTTAAGAGGAAGCTAAATGAACACCTTGCTGGGGTCATTTGACCCCAGTACTTTTTTCCTGCCAAGGCAGGGGGTTGGACTTTATGATCTGCTCAGGTCCCTTCCGACCCTACAAACTATGAAACTATGAAGCAGTCCAGCAGCAGCAGGGGCCAAATAGACAGGTTAGCCCTTCCCTGCCTTCTCCCCTTGGAGAGCAAGTACAGGCAGCCACAACCAAGTGGGAGACTGGGGAGTGGTAGAACCATGGGAGCCACCAGGGGAAGCCCAGAATGTGAAGGAGGAATTCTTAACCTTTCCGTCCTCCAGGCCCGGCTGGCCTGAACATTTGACTACTTGAGCTAGCACTAACACTGATCAACATTGGAGCAGCTCACGGAGTAATGTGTAACAGGGCTCTAAGCCACTTCATAACAAAGTCACTCCTGCTGCTAGGACCTTTGAAAGATAAATCATTGCAGACTGACATTCTCAAAGTCAACACCTGTTTTTACACTGTTTAGAAATGCACTTAATGAATAACCGAGCAGGCTCATTACTGATAATGCATCATATAAAAATTAAGTTCATTAATGTAAATATCAACAAAGAAGTGTAACTCTTGAAATACTGAACACTGACCATAAGGAAAGATTATGCATGAAGTCTATAAAAAAAAACTTTTTCTCTAAATTCTGAGTATTCATCAGCTCAGCCCCATATAATGTACAGATAAAAAAATCTTTATATATTTTACCTCTATAAAATAGATTGAGTCTTTCTTGATAGAGCGGGATGAAATCCAATACAAGCAACTCCAGTTGCTTTTTGGCCACTAACATTACTAACTTCTGTGGAGTTATGCCAAGTTAAGAGTTTGAACCCATGCAGTTTATTCAGAGCTAAATGATTTAAATAACATTGAATAACCTTTGTTGGAAAGGAAGCAGTCACCATTTTCTTCTCCCATCCACATATTCTGTTATTCAGTTGCAAGGAAGTTTATAAATTGGATCTAATTTTTTAAATGTGAGAATCAAAAGGCTGATGCCCACAGAGAGACTGACAGCAATACAAGGTCCTAAGTGAATAATATTAGACCCTGTCCCAAAAGCCAAGATAAGAGTTTTTCACAAATGAACTTTGAATAAACTTTTCCTGATCAATTATTCCAAATGCGGCCAAGAGAAAGATGAACTGCATAGTCAATCATTATTAACTCGGGTTAATTCATTTATCAAGGGTCTGACAAGGGTCATAACCACCATATTGAAAAAAACAAATCTAAAGAAAAAGGCAACCAGATGCAAACCATATACTTTCCCATAGCATAAATGCTATGTCTATGTTCAATAAAGTAGATAACAATTCTTCCTAAATTACCCTTTTCTCTTAGCATACAGACTTCCTTTTAAGCTAAAAGCATTTTCTATTTTCTTCACCAGTTGCAGTAATTATTTCTTCTAAGGCATCAAGTTTGATAGTAATATATTTAACAATTGAATCTGAATCTCTCTTTGTTTTTATTTTTAATGAGAAATCATCTGCCACCCTGAATTGCACATGGCTTCCACAACCTGGAGGGAGATTACAGCAAAAAGTCACAGAAGTGAGAGACCATCTGCATTATAACACACACACACGCCTCAAGCTACCAGGTTGATTTGTTTTATATAACTGATGTAAGAACCTCAGTGCAGACAATTCCCCTGTGAGCAAGCACATAAGCCCAAAACCATTAAAAATACTAGTGGAGAAAAACCCTAAACTGAGTGGAGACTGCAAATCATAATGTTTCCAGTGCTGATGCAATTGTACATGATATTTTTAGTGGATTTGAAGAAATAATTGGTATCCTCCTAGTTGATTGATAGATTGATATACATATATCAATATATATTAAGTGACCTGAGAAGAGATGTAAAAGAGGATACATGCCTACTGTAAAACGTATTTGTTATAAAGAACAAAGATTTCAAGCAAAAGACAAAACATCCTGGAGGAAATTTCTAATGGCACTGAAGGCCTGATTCAGATTACAGAGAGATTCAAATAGAGAGAAAACACAGTACATAGTGAGGCAGATGACCAGAAGCAGACTATTGATACACCTTTTTATGCATAAATACATGTAAGGGGATAGAGAGAAAAAAGGACTAGCGGACTAGACCCTACCTTACTCTTATGAGTCTCCTTTTCATAGACTGCCTTCCCAGGACAGAAAGGAAGACCCAGGAAACTATAGGCCCACAAGCCTCACATCGGTCTTGGGGAAAATCCTGGAAAAAATTATCAAGGATCACATCTGTGAGGGGCCATCAGGGGAGATCATGCCCGGGGGAAATCAACACGGGTTCATCAAAGGCAGGTCCTGCCAGACCAACCTGATGGCCTTTTATGACCAGGTAACTAAATCCTTGGATGATGGTGTCACTGTGGACGTAGTCTTTCTGGACTTTAAGAAGGCCTTTGACACTGTCTCTCACCCCATTCTCATTAATAAATTGAGCAACTGTGGCATTGATGCCTACACAGTTGGATGGGTCAAAAATTGGCTGATGGGGCGGACCCAGAGAGTGGTGGTGGACAGGTCCTACGCGACCTGGCGGGATGTGAATAGTGGGGTCCCCCAGGGCTCGGTCCTGGGGCTTACACTGTTCAACATCTTCATCAGCGACTTGGACAAGGGGGTGGAAAACACGTTGTCCAAGTTTGCCAATGACACCAAGATGTGGAGAGAGGTAGGCACGCTCGAAGGGAGAGAGAGGCTGCAATTAGATTTAGACAGACTACAGAAGTGGGCAGAAGGTAACAGGATGGGGTTCAATGTAGATAAATGCAGGGTGCTGCACCTGGGGAGAAAGAATCCACAGCATACATACAAGCTGGGGAGCTCCCCCCTTGCGAGCACAGAGGTGGAATGGGATCTTGGAGTCATTACTGACTCCAAGATGAACATGAGCCGTCAATGCCAGACTGCAGCCAGCAAAGCCAACTGCACCTTTTCATGCATTCAAAGATGCGTCTCAAGCTGGTCCAGAGAGGTGATACTTCCCCTCTACGCGACATTGGTCAGGCCACAATTGGAGTACTGCGTCCAGTTCTGGGCACCGCACTTAAAGAAGGATGTGGCCTGAGTTGAGAAGGTTCAGAGGAGGGCCACCCGCTTGGTTGGAGGGCCACAGGGCAGGCCCTATGGAGGAGAGGCTGAGGGATCTGAACCTGTTCAGCCTCAGCAAGCGGAGGCTGAGGGGGGATTTGGTGGCTGCCTACAAACTCGTTAGGGGAGATCAGCAGCAAATAGGACGGGCCCTATTCCCCCCAGCAGCACCTGGGGTGATGAACAATGGCCAGAAGCTGCTGGAGAATAGGTTCAGATTACAGATTAGGAGGCGCTATTTCACTGTTAGAGTGGTTAGGATCTGGAACCAACTTCCTAGGGAAGTGGTCCTCACTCCTACCTTGGGTAAATTCAAAAAGTGATTGGACAAACATCTGTCTGAGGTCGTGTGATTCCAGCGTGTACTCCTACCAGTGGTGGGGGGTCAGACTAGAAGATCTGTTTAGGTCCCTTCTGACCCCAAACTACTATGAAACCTTTTCATTAATGTAAACTTTATACATAAGTGAGTCTTAAGAATTGTAATGAACTATACACTTTAAATGTATTGGAATGAATTATGCAGGAAAGCAGCAGGAATGCAACAGATGTACAGATCTGAGGATGACATGCTTAGTTTCACTTGATGAATGTTTGTTCTGTTGTTTTGAAAAATTAAAGCAATGAAATATTTAAAGTGAACAAGAATATCTTAAATTGACTTGTGGGGTGGATTACTTCCTTAAAAGAACAGGCTTGGCTTGGTTTGGTTTTAAAATACACACTTGACATCTGGGACTTTTTGAACCATCCATGATTGCTATTAACATTTTAGTAATATCTTTGAGAGAATAATTAACCGAGATGGCACCACACTTAGCTATAACTAGAACATTAAATGACCTTCAGTATTAAAGGAAAAGACTAAGGAGTTAGAAAATGCTAAAACTTCCATATCCAGCATGTATTTAGTGTAATCGACTGGAGTTGAATAGGTGGTATTCACCTTTGTGAAGCAGCCCCTGAGTATCTAAGTTGGGTACCCAAAACTGAGCATTTTAAAGCCAACAAATTATTTTGAAAATTCAGGGGTATACTATATTTTCTACTACATCCGGTTTCCGTCAGGCACTTCAGACCACATTTGTGACAATAGGATTATCAGGAAGCTAGGTATGGCTTTCTGATTTCCCACCACAGCCCCAAAATATACAATCCCTATAGAGTGACAGAATGTACAGATAATATGTAACGTGCTGAACTGAATTAGGAAGCAGCAGGCCTGCCGCCATTTCTGAAACTTTTTCATGTAATGGACTACACAAAGCACTTTCTTCTTCCTCATCTCTCAGTACTAGGTTGGGAAAGGCAGAATAAATAACAATTATACACAGAGAAAAAATACAGAATATCAGATAAAACCGACAACTACTGTTTCCAAAGTCTTTAAATGAGACCACCCATAGAGGAAAAAAAAAACATAAAATGATAAATCAGACAAACATTACTCACATTGCACACAAATAATTTGCCCAAGGGAATAAGACAATTTTTCCTAATTTCAAAAATTAAGACTGCTCTTGACAACACCCCCTCCTTGCTGCCATTAAGGTGTTATTTATGAAGAGAGTAAAGAAAAAAAAAGGCAAAGAAGATTATGATGAAACAATCTGAGTGCATAGGCTTTGAAATGTTAGCCTCATGAGAAAGAAAATGTACTGAATGTAATGAATGTCACAGACTTTTTTTAACAAATAATTTTGTACAATACAATGTTCTTTACCATTTGGAATGGCTGTTAGCCAGGAAGTACACAGTAACCATGCACAAACGATGCAGCTGCTAGCTTAGTGGGTTTTCAGGGCCGCCAAAGAAAAGTCTTTGGGGACTAATGATGATCCCAAATTCTAATTCATTTGTGAAAAAATCACTTCCAAAAATAATTCACAACAAATGAAGCCCTGTGGTAAAAAATGCTAATTGGATAATATCTAAGATTCTTACTAGTATAGTTTTATGGTAATTTAATTTTAAGAATTATTGCTATTGTGACACAGAGTTAGCGCAGCAATGAACAGCACAAATTTTCCTGTTGGACTCTGCAAAAGTATCTTTTAGCTTCATGAAAACTCAATTAAACAGCAGTATGCAAACATCTGTTTACCGGTACTTAGGCAGCCCCATTAGTTCAGCTCTGCTTTGCTGAACTGTGTTCAGCTGGTCAAAGCATTTAACTGCTTCACTATGAGCCAGCCTCAGACAAGCAACAGTTTCTTTGCAGATTTGTTCTTTATGTCTGAAAGTCAACAATGATCTTCTGAGCCACATATAACCTCAAACTCCTACCAATATGCACAGACATACATATTCTGTGAGTACAGGACAGAAGTTTAAAGGGGTGGGATAAGCCTGATTTATTGAAGGATGAAACTCCTAAGGGCCATGGCATATCCTGGATCCTATCAGATACTCCCCGTGAGGAGACACTTTCAGCAGTGTACAGCTCTATTAGCTATTGGTTAGACTTGATACAAATCCTGTAACATTTTTCTTTCCTCAAAATTCTGGAGCATCTTTCAGCAGAGAAGGATTCCTTCTTCTCCTTCCTGGCAGTTTGCCGTAGCTGATTTCAGCAAGGATCTGTACAGGGTCAGGACTCACCCATATGGAGTGCATGTGATGGTGAGAACCATAGTTTGAGTTTTTAATGCATGTAAAATAGATGAAAAAACATCCGTATTTATGAAATGAATAGCAGAATACAATCTTGCAGGAAATCAAAGCTACGTGTGCTCTGTGAGCTACTGTCTCGATGTTTCCAAACTGAGTTCGCAAGGTGTTAGATTTGATCTATAAAGTCTTCAAAGGCTTGGGATCTTTCTACTTGAGAGAATTCCTCTCTCCTGTGACTGTAATGTCACAACTGTGCCTGGGGAAGGCACCTGATCTAGGTCTGCTGTCTCTCAAGAGAGAGGGAAGCGGTGCTAAAACATTCTCTGGGAGGGGCTACCAGCTGTGGCACAAGCTTGAATACCAATATAGCCTGAGTCAGCTGAGCTTCTAGACATGCTGCAAGGCAGATCTATATGCCAGCCTGCAGCAGAAGGCAGCTTTTTGAGGGGAATCAGATTGGGGGGGAGCATGGGGGTGAGAAATGGTGTTTTTCCTTCTGATGATTGTTTAATTGTACTTGTTCTTACAATTTAGAGTAGAGCTACGAGAGCCTTTGGTATCTGTCCTTTTAATTTTTATATGCAGACAATAACAAACACGATCAAGCACAAGAAGGGACTAGAATATTGTCCTTAAGCTAAAGGGAAGGAGTTATTATGTCAGGCTACTCTTCTCCAATGTCCCCTTCCCATCACTCCATTGGCACAAAGCATTTCTCAGGGAGTAGCTCTGTTTAGAACTGAAAACCCTCATTTTAAGAAAATTAGAATGAAAAGGCTGGAGTGTCAAGCAGAACAGGGGGAAGGCTCTAACCAGGAAACTAATGCCAGGATCCAACAAGGCCCATACACATGAAAGTAAATCCATTGCTTTTAAGGCAGGTGGTTTACTGGATTGGGGCCTTCAGATTTCTGGACGGAGTAGGCAGTGAAGAGCTTTAAATTAACAGAAAGAAGGATGAAGTGGAAGAGAAAGTAACAGAAGAGAAAACATACTAGTGTTTTTTGCTTGCTAAATCAAGTGGCATCCTCTGACAGTTGAATGTGGATTTAAGACTTTGGTACAACTTTTGAAAGTTGACAGGGAAGAGGAGAAACTTTTTGACACTGACAGACACTTTAGAGTTTTTATAAGAGAAAACAAAATTACAGGAAATACCAAAGGAACTGCTGTTTTGCTTTGGCAGATATTAGGGACAGAGATAGGGGCTTTACAGTTGCACAAGAGCAAAAGGAAATCCTTTCTGAAGAAATCCATAAAGCATTCACCTTCAACACCCAAAGCTATATTAGAACTTTGAAGGCACTAAACTTGGCTGTGCAAGTCCATCTTTTCTTCTACTCTTTCAACACTTCTGCTTTGGAAAGCATCCCTGTTCAGGTCAGCAATCAAGCAGGTGAAACTTTGAAATAAATGGAACATAAGTACGTGTTTGATTGCTTTCCTGAGTCAAAAAGAAAGCAGGGTAGATTTGTACTTTCATAGACTAACTGAATCAGAGATATATAGCATAATTGTTTGTAAGCAAAGCACTTGTGCTCCACATCTCTGACAGAGTTAGTCTGTAAATGTGCAAATCTACCTTGCTTTCTGCCTGACTTCACACTAACATAGCTAACCACCCCTTCCTGAGTCAAAGCTATCAACACATTTTAAACTAAGATTTATATTGTATTACCCTGTGAGAATCAACGTAAAGGAATATGCTTGCAGATAATTGTGGTCTGACAGCTGGGACAACAGTGTAAACCTTCCCAGCCCTGTACAAAGACTATATAATGATGAAAAATAAAACTGATCAAAATTTTAAAGAATAAAAGCAGCATCACATATGTTTAGCCTCATCAACATGAAATCAGAAGCAAAGAGGGTATTCTTCAACATTTAAAGGCGTTTCGCCTAGCACCTTGTCTTGGCTAATTAGTCACAGCATCAACAAGAAGTATTTTTGTGCCTCTGTTGTGAAAAGAAAACTGGAGGGATGCTTTACATCTACTCCAGCAGCTGCCCGATCCAGGCAATACCTATTCAACATAGAAGAAACTAGAACTGGTCACCAGTGAGCAAAACACTTGCCTTTGAAGTAGCAATAAATGACAGGATGCAGCTGGTGTCCAATATAGTGCCACAGGCAGGAAACGTGTAGATGTAGGATTTTATTTACAAAAGTAAAGTTGAGCAGAGCCTGCTAAAAACCCATGGAGGAAAATTTTGAAATGCTAGAATAAAAGAGATGGTGACAGCAAGGCAAAACTAGCTGCAGGGAAGACACGTAACACTAAGCCTACTGGGAATTGTAGAGTGACAGACTGCCATATTACTAATCAAGGGACTCTCAGGCGTGTGCACTAGGAGGGGAAGTAAGAGGCAGCAAGTTATCTTTGGAGGTATGTACAAGCAGGTTAAGTTTACTCTTACCAGAGGGGTGACCAGGAGCCTAGTAGGTTAAGAAACATTTAACAAGTGACAATATGAAAACTAAAATAAAAGCAAAATGTGTGTTACTTGTAGTAGTTGCTGTGACCTGTTGAAGTGATGATGCAATCATTGCAGAAACTTCTTTGTGGTAAGAAAGTGAAGGGCTTAATCCTATCATGGGCACATGGTAATGAAATTATTTTGTCTCAGGTCTGCAGCAGGCCTCACGTTCAGAACTGACTACTGCAGCTTCATTTTGTCCTGTAGGAAGTTTCTCTGACAACATGCTTATCTGATTTAACAGTAATTGCAAAGCCTTACCCCTATTATTATCCTGTCTTGTGAAAATGAATAGGATGAATTTTGAGTTTGGTATTTGAGAATATTTTTTTCAAGTCATTAGCTTGAGTGCAGGACCCAGTGCTTCAGAGGATTGGTAATGAGAGATCAAGGCAGTCAGTGATTCAAGCCACTAAGTTACTAAAAGCCATTCTATAGTGCTCTTATGCAGTCTGTTTGAAATATGTGTATAGTTTCAGTCCTATTCCAAATAGACACATATCTGTTTTAATAAAACCCAAGTCTCAGGTTGAAGGCAATGGACTGAAGCATAGAGTTGGTTTATCTTGTGCAATAAATGGATTGTTCCATAATACAGTGGTGGTATATGGAAGTTTGCATTAATTTTGCTATACCACCTTATGTTTAAATGGGGAAAAAAAATCAGCTTTTTACGGCTGACACTCTGGCAACTTTTCTACCCATTATACACAACAAGGGCATGTAATTGGTATTGAACAAGGTCTAAGGAAGCTTAGGCACAGAACTCCAATTAAATTCAATGAGATTTGGGCACCTAACTCCTGTAACATCCTACTCCATTATCTTTTTTTAAAGAATTTTCAGAATAACACGAAATCTATTATAAATTACACATCCAGTGTGTCATCATTTTGCCATCTAAAAGTTACTTCTAATATCAAGAAATATCTGTGTTCAGCCATACGATGGAAGGCTAATGGCTGAGTCTCCTCAATATTCTTAGAGATGCTGAACACTTTTGATGCCTACTGAAGGCAATGGGAGCTGTAAGTATCTCTGAAAGAAAGACCAACATCATTTAAATAACGAATATTAGAAGGACCCAGATGTTTTTTCTCCCTAGGCTACTAATGTTGACCCCCTCACATATATACCTAGCATTTAAAATAGCCACATTATGGGTGAAATGTCCCGCATACAGCAATGTAGTACAAACATTTACATCATGAAATGGACAAGAAAACTGAATCCAGCTGAAGCTACAAGCGAATTTCAGACAGGCACATTTCTAAATTAGAAATTGGCCAGTGCATCATTACTTCTCTAGGGTTATTACTAGTTTTCTTACAAAAATGGCATTAGGATATTTAATGACTGGACTTTCTCACATTCAACAGAGAAGGCTGAATCACCAATACAATCAAAGATCATTTAAAAGAGAAACAAAGCAATAGCATTACATTATCAATAAGAAGTCAGTAATAGGAGAAAGATTGCATCAGACTCTTAAAAACATGGGAATCAGCAACGTAGGCTCAGACCACAGAATGGTCTAGGTACCTTATCTCCTATCCCGGGTGATATTAGATGCTTCAGTTGAAGCATGAAAACATACTTAAATGCAAGTAGGGAAATGGGTGATCTCATACATAGAGAATGTGGGTAGTAGAACTTTGGCTAGTCTTCCCATGCCATCAGTCAACTACCTACCAGAACTTTTCTTGTATTGTAAATTCATCTGTGTACAGCATCTCTCAACTTATATACAGGGAGAATTCTTCATATTCTGTCAGGGCCTAAATTATCCAACCCATTTTACCCTGCTTTTCAGAGAAGCCTTGATCCATCTGGCCAAGTGCTGAATGACAGAAATCAGACATGAAGACAGCCAATTATATAAATATCCATTAAAATGAAAGGCCAGCCCTCCAAGTACAATTACTATTGCTTTACCCAGGCTTTTCCTTTCTTTTTTTTCAAAATTATTTCACTGCATCCCTGGATACACTTCCATCAGGTCTGTCAACACTGTCTACTGTGTGGTTGATCACACTGCCTTCATAGAATGGTCCTTCTTTAATAGCCTTGAGACAGAGATTCAGGCTTAGGTCTTTTGTGTGGCAACACACAGTATTCTCATTAGGCCTCTGGGCAACACGCCAGGGGTGTATTCTCTCAGGACTATATTCTCTTTTTTCCTAAACAGTATATTCATTTAAAAAAGAGTCATTTTATTCCAAAGCATCCTCAGCTAGAAGTTATGGTACTAGCTTTAACTTAAAAAATAGGTTGAAGAATAATTATTTCAGGACCAAATTCTGCATTTAGCAGTAACTTGCCTCATGTATAGGTCTTTTCATTGCATCCCTGGGTACTCTTCCACCAGGTGTGTCACCACTGACAAGGCAAGTCACTCAAAGCTCAAGATCATTGACAAAAAGTGGGGCCCAGGAAGGGTAAACTTTCCTCAAGGAATCAATCCTTCAGGAGGCAATCCCACTGCATAGAAAAGCGTGCAAAGGGGCTAAGAAACTTTCCTGGCTAAACAGGGAAATCCAGGAAAGCCTAAGGGCAAAAAAAGGGGCATACTAGCTGTGGAAGCAGGGGGTAGATACCAAGGAGGAGTATACCTCCCTGGCTTGCACTTGCAGGGAATCAGGAACACCAAAGCAGCATTAGAATTCACGCTAGTGACAAAAATTAAGGACAAAAAAAGTCCATCTTCAGGTATATAGGGAGCAAAAAGGCAGTGCAGGGCAGCATAGGACCCCTATGGGTAGACAAAGGCAGATGGTGACATAGGAGTGACAAAGCACTGCTCTTCAATGAATGTTTTGCTTTTGTATTCTTGAACTCAGATCTAGACAAATCTCCCAAATGCATTACTGACAGAAGTAGGAGAAACACCAGCCCACCAACTGTTAGTGCCAACCTAGTAAAGAGACACTTGGAGCGGCTGGATGTGTTTAAATCAGCGGGACCAGATGAGCTCCACCCAAGGGTGCTGAAAAAATTAGCCAGTGTCATAGCAGAGCCACTGGCATGACTGTTTGAGCACTCATGGTGCTCAGGTCAGGTCCCTGAGGACTGGAAAAGGGCCAGTGTGGTCCCTATTTTCAAGAAGGGGAGGAAGGAGGATCCGGGTAACTATAGATCAGTTAGTCTCACTTCTATCCTTGGGAAAACCCTTGAAAAAATTATCAAGGATCACATTTGTAGGAGTCCAGCAGGTAATATAAGGCTGAAGGGCAACCAGAACAGGTTCATAGCAGGTAGATTCTGCCTGACTAACCTTTTTTCTTTCTATGACCAGGTCACTAAAAGCTTAGATGCAGGTGTCAAGGTAGATGTCACCTACTTGGCCTTTAAGAAGGCTTTCAACACAGTATCTCATCCCACTCCTATAAACAAATTGAACGCCTGTGCCTTAGACGATTACACAGTCTTGTGGGTGGCAAATTAGCTTAAGGGTCATACCCAGAGAGTGGCGGTAGATAGGTCAGTATCGACCTGGAAAGATGTGGGCAGTGGGGTCCCCCAAGGTTTGGTCCTTGGGTTGGTGCTGTTCAATATCTTCATCAGCAACCTGGATGAGGGTGCAGAAAGCACTCTGTCCAGGTTCGCAGATGACACCAAACTGTGGGGCGAAGCAAACACACTGATAGGAATAAACTGAATCCAGGCAGACCTGGACAGGTTAGAGAAGTGGGCAGAGAACAATAGGATGCAGTTCAACAAGGACATGTGAAAGGTGCTGTACCTAGGGAGAGGGAATCACCAACACACCTGTAGGCTGGGGGATGACCTTCTCAGCAGCACAGCAGCAGAAAGAGATCTCGGAGTCATTGTCGACTCCAAGATGAATATGAGTTGTCAATGTGATGAAGCAATTAGCAGAGCTAACTGCACTTTGTCATGCATTAGTAGGTGCATCATGAACAGGCCGACAGAGGTGATGCTTCCCCTCTATGCAGCACTGGTCAGGCCACAGCTAGAGTACTGCATCCAGTTCTGGGTGCCAGAATTCAAGAAGGATGTGGACAACCTTGAGAGGGTCCAGAGGAGGGCCACTCATATGGTTAGAGGCCTGCAGGGAAGGCCTTATGAGGAAAGGCTGGGGGACTTGGACCTTTTCAGGCTCTGTAAGAGAAGGCTGAGGAGGGGACCTTGTGGCAGTATACAAATTCACTGGCAGGGGCAGCAGGGAATAGGAGATGCTCTGTTCACTGGAGCACCTCTTGGAATAACCAGAAACAATGGCCACAAGCTGACAGACAGTAGATTTAGGTTGGACATCAGAAATAACTTCTTTACGGTTAGGGTTGTCAGAATTTAGAACAGGCTTCCAAGGGAGGTGGTGCTCTCCCCTACCTTGGGGGTCTATAAGAGGACACTGGAGAAGCACCTGGTTGGGGTCAGATGACCCCAGCACTTTTTCCTGCCACTGGCAGGGGATCAGACTCCATTATCCTTTGAGGTCCCTTCCGACCCTAGCATCTATGAATCTGTGAATCAATTAAGAACCAGAACTGGTTAAAAGGAAATGTTTTCATGATTTTGTCACCCATGAAAATGTTCAATTTTGATGATATTTCTTTTTGTCAGCAAAGTTGGCAGAATAAGGCCTTACAAAATGTATTTTTATGCAGCACCAGTAAAAACATAAGTTTAGAAAACATTTACAGCAACTGAAAAGGGAAACTTTTTTTTCTGAAAATACTGCTTCTTTTAATGTTATGGACAGCCCCTTTGTGGAAATAATAAATATAACAAGTTATCTTAATGAACTTTTAGAAAGCATAAATGCAGAGCAAGATATCCCAGGGCCTTTCTTCTTTCCCTTGATCCCTTTTTCTTGTTCAGAAGGATTGCATTATTTTAGAGCGAGCTGGAAAAACATCAGAGACCATGGTGAAGGTAGTAAAACATAGGCTATTTCATACTTCTTTCAAGTTTCATGAGTGAATTGGGGCAAGACCTTCCTATGATCCTGGGATCAAAGGCTGCTAGTAAAACAAAAAGACATAACTGAAGTAGCCAGGGAAATGGACACTTACATTTGATGGGAACTGCTGACCATCACAATGAAGCTGTTGTCATGATAAAAATATTTCAAATAAATTACTAGGTCCCCTCTCCCCCAACATACCCTTATGTTGCAGCAGGCTGCTGGTGTGTAAACATGAAAACCAGGGGTGTGATATTGCTCATCTTACATTGCAGCGGTAAAAAAAAAAAAGAGGTAACAGAGATAATGTATACCCTGAGTCTACAAACTTTATGCCAAGTAAAAAGGGCCAGAGCAACAAAGAGTCCAAAAAAGCATTTCTGAAGCTGGGAAAATATTCTCTGTTGCAGAAACTTGGAGGACACCCATAAAGGCTGCTTTCCACTTTTTCCTGGCAGGCCCCAGCATAGGAGATGTGCCGATTAGGGATCAGGAGGGACATACCAGAACTGGGGTGACTGAGAAACATAAGAATAAAAAACTGGAAGGGGTCTTTTGAGCCACACATCAAAGAGTTGCATTCACAGCCAACTATTTATCCCAGGAATCCCCCAAATTATCTACGACCACCCTCAGAAACCATAGAAAGGCTTTCATTGTATCATAGATAAAAGCAGAGAACAAAAGGCACTTTTAATGCCCTGCCATTGTAATAACAGGGAAATAGCTCGTTAATAAAGTATCTCCAAAAATGTACAGTATAGTCAGGAGAAACATAAGGGCATACTGAGTGAACCACCGTCAACTATCCCCCATCATTCAGTATGGTTATCAGGAAGGGGGGGCATCTTTCATTTGATTAACAAATTAAAGTTTTTAAACAGTATTTACAACTTGAAGACATAATAGAAGCACCGGAAGCTTAGAGAAGTATGGGGTATGGGAGTAAGTAAATATGAAACAATAGTGCCAACACATGACTACTATAGAGTAACATGGAGTAGTTGAGCAAGGCACCAGCTCCAGAGGCCAACCTAGAAGAGTGCTGTAGCAGCAATAACCAGGGAGGACAGACCACATCGTGGCAGTCCCTGGAGCAAGTAAGATTCCTGCAATCCCTGCATCAATCAGCACCCTCTCTCCTCCAGTGCTTAGCAGCACCTTCCCACCCCCACAAAAAAAACTGGTCTCCAGAAGAGTTTAACCTGGACACAAACCCTTCTAGTTATGCCTCTGTGTGCCAAGTGAGCTAGAGAAATACACAGAAAAGTGTATCTTAGTGTGATGCCACTGATTTACAGTGTTAATGGACATTCCCGAAAAAGCAATTAAGAGCTCTGAAAAGAAAATGTAAGTTATATTTGAACTTCAAAGATCGTGCAATCTGGGAATATTATCAGTTGCTGAGTGTAAATATTTTATGACAAAAGCTCTATAACTTCTCAGTTTTAAAATTCTAAAACATTTTAAAATGACTTGAAACCTAAAGGAAGATTGAGGGGGAAGAGGGAAAAAAAAGCAGTGATTTCATTTTGAAAGTGAAATAATAGCCTGTGGCACAAAATGATCACATAAACCACCTGGTAAATGTATACCATATAAAAATGTCAACACACCACTCCTTATGACAATATTTATCATGGTGTAGATTACACAAACATAGCACAGCTAAAGGCTGAAATGTATTTAGTCATTAAAGTTTCTTTTTTTAATGCAAATATTAAAGGGAAGACTAATTTTTATGGAGCAGGGAACCAACAACTACCATCGGTTTGAAGTGGAGTAACTGAAGTAGAGAGCTGGTTGTATTTTAAAGAAGCCTTACTGAGGGTGCAGAGGAAGATCAGGGAAAGTGTGTGTCTGTTACTGAATGGGGGACGCAACCTAGTGACAGCCAAGCTTTCCAATACCACTGAATTTGCACTGAGGACACCCGTGACCATCACCTCACAAATCTCAAAAGGGCTTTCACTCAAAAAGGACTCTCCTCCCGAGAGGTAAATTGCACTTTTGAAAGTGCCACCTGGATATCAAGTGAAGAATTGCTGCAGGACAGAAAGAAAACCCCCATGAATCGCACATCACTAGTTATGACATATCACCCCTCCCAGGAACCTGTACGGAAAATCCTCAAACAACTGCAACCTATAATAGAAGACGACCCAATTCTTAAAGAGATCTTCCCAGAACCACCCATCCTAGCATTTAAACAAACACTGAACCTTACCAACATCATCACTAGAGGCAAACTTCCTAAGGCCCAAAATATACCAAACAGATCCAGACTGTGCCATGACAAGAAATCCTGATATCTAAAAAAAAAAAAAAATGCCACCCCCAAAAAGCAGGGCAGTGCACATGGGTGTAGCATGCACTGCCTAAAACTGGAGCCTAGCCAGCCAGAGCCATGGTCCAGCTGCCAGCCAGTTTCCAAGTACCTGGATCACTGCCACTGCAGTCTCGGGAGGCCCCAGCCTCCCCTCCCCTACCTGTGGCAATTTGCCATGTGCCGGAGCACACATGCAAGGGCATGCCCCGGGAACAACTATTTGTACCCAGGGATACACACACGTACACTTGTCTGGACTTACCCTCTCTGTCCAAATTTGCATAAATAAATTTGGGCTTTAGTGAGATAAAAAAAATATCGATATGTAAAGGAAATACTACCATAAGCTCCTCTGCATCTTCAAATTATCTTCCATCCCCATCACTCAGCATTTGAAATAAACTGGAACTGTATGCTTAAAAGGTAGGCCAATAAAGTAGAATTTTTTAAAATAAAATTGTCTGAGATTGGCATTTAAAACAGGTAAAAATCATGGTGCAAAGTTCGTGAAAGGGTAATGTAACCCTCTTGCTGTATCTATGTTCTGGTGACAATCTTTATGTGGTGCTTACCTGCATACCCTTATTAGTATGCAGGTAAAATTACTGAGAACTCTGTCCCTTGTCTGAATATCCCAATTGGTATGCATAGCCAAAGGGAATAAGAATGCTTTTTGCTTGTTATGGCTGTGCTAATCTTTTTTTTAATAGGTTGACTATAAAGACCCAGATGCATCAGGTTTGTAGCAATTTTCTGAAATTGTTAAATTTATAAGGGCACTGATGCTGTGAATTGGGTAAAGGTTGTTGCTGGAGGGTCAGTGCTTACTGTGACTTATGTGTAGGTCCAAGGTGGAGGGATCCTCAGCTCAGGAGTGCCAGAAGAGGCTGATAGAGAGCTCCACGTAGGAGCTTTCCCAGGTGGAGGATATTGGCTTTGCCCAATTGATTTTGGAACTCATTTGGCCTTGAATAAGATTTTTTTTAAAAGGGGGAGGGAAGAGGGGGTGTGTAGAGAGGCATCCTCTGGGCCTGGGGCTTGCACGTCTGCCTGGATTTGAGGAGTATTCAAAGCCCCAGACAGATGGGTCTGGGGGAGAGGATACTTGCCCAGTGGTAGAGCCACACAGACTTGACAAATGAGTTCTGCTCACTTGAATTTCGGAACTTGATACTGTGGTTTACTCAACTGAGTTTGGAACTGATCTGACCTTGGCAGAGAGAGAGAGAGAGAAAGAAAGAAAGAGAGAGAGATAAAATCCAATAGATATATATTGGATTGTGTGTGTGTATTATATATCACCAGTACTTTTTCCTGCAAGGCTGGATGGTAAATATATATAAATAAATAAAAATAAAATAAAATAAACAAATAGCTATATATATTTTACCATCCAGCCTTGCACGAAAAAGTACTGGTAATGTACAAATATTTTTAGTGGGTTCAGTTGGTACATGTTATCCACTTGTTTCCAAAAAACTGAAATCACTGGAACACTAGTGGGTCTGGTTGAAGCCTGCACCTAAAGAGCAGAAATCTTTAAAGAATTGGGTTGCTTCTACAACCGGAAATGGACAGTAGAGCAGTACCCCCCAAACCCTCCCCCAGCTCCCTCCAGAAACATAGCAGCATCCTGTGGTGGTGGCTAGTGGTGACAGTGGAGCAGTGCCAGGAGGCTGGGTGCAGCAATAGAGCAGTGAGCAGCAGTGGACCAGCACCACCCCCAACAGCAGTGGGAGCAGTGACAGCATGGGCAGAGCGCTGTCCCCCAGTGGTGGCAAGGAGCGATCACAACAGAGGCAATGCAGCACCTGCAAGTGGCAGCAATGATCAGTGATAACAGCTGCGGAGAGCAGTGACAGCAGCAGCGGAGCAGCAGCACCCCACAGCAGCAATAAGGAATCATAGAAATTAAGGGCTGGAAGGGACCTTGAAAGATCATCGAGTCCAACTCCCCTGCTCTGCGCAGGAATACTGCTGGGATCATTTGATCCCAGCAAGATGTCTGTCCAGTCTCCTCTTGAAGACTTCCAAGGCTGAGGACTCCACCACTTCCTTGGGAAGTCTATTCCAGGACAATGGCAGTGGCGGAGCAGTGCCCTCCCCCACAAGTGGTGAATTAGGGGAAAGCTTAGTCTAGCAGCTACGCAGGCTCTGCTAGCTACTAAGTTCACCTCGTACGAGACCATGAACTCTGAACTTATTGACTGCAATATAAACAATAGTTGATGGAAGTGGGCTACTGATTGTTAATGATTTCTCAAGTCTAGACCTTAGATTCTGGAGGCTGCAAGTGTGAGAGGAACAGTGAAAAAAATTGTGGTCATACCCAGCTCACTTGCCCTTTCAGCATCCACTTTCTGACACTGACACAGGATACTGGGCAAGATGGACCTATTGTCTGATCCAATAAATGGCAATTCTGCTTATTGTCCCATTTTCCTTCTCACTTCATTAACTCCTATTATGGTTTGTTATTGCTTGTGAATGGGGAAGTTTTTACACACTGAAACATCCAGGCAGAATTTATTTTCCCAGTTTTCTGGGTGGGGGCTTGAGCCAAGATAATTGTGTAAAACCCCTAAATTGAACTCGGCCCTTGTTACTGCTGTCCCATGCCCATCAGCAGGGTTACATTTAAATAAAATGAAGCAGGAAGGAAAGGGGGACAAGGTAAGTTACAGCACTGCTGGTAAGGTCTGATACAAAAGCAAATGCTTTGCTGAAAACTGACTCTATATACATATGATCTTGTGAAGTTCTGCATTTACTGTTTCTCACTGTTTTTGTGCTCTGATTTGTTTAGTGTATATACCATGGAGAGAGAGATTTTGTTAATGGTCAGCCCTGCAAGCTAAACCTAGGAACTGAAATCTGAGCTGTGATTCTTTTGGGTACATACAACCAAGTTTGCCTTCTGGTTGGGTTTACAAATACATTTGTTCAGGTTGAATCATTCCTGCAAGTGGAATCCAGTAGATAATCTGACTGATGAAGTATAAGGGATAACAAAATTCACTCTTCGCAGATGTGTTGGTTCTACAGTGCCAGCAGGTAATAAAGACATTTTTCATTAGTAAGCTAGCTCACATGACTCTATATACAAAGAAGAGATACAGTGAGTGAAGAGGCTTAGTTATTGTTTAAAGCAGAACCACACGTCAAGTCATGAAGAAAAAATTATGTTAATATTATTTTAGATGCATTTTGACACAGCAAAGACTATTTGGATAGAAGGTATGGAAAATAAAAGAAGGTAACTTTTGAGTGACACTATAAATCTGCAGAAGCATTAGAAACAAAGTATATCAGGAAGTGCTGTTACAAATATTTAAATATCTGAAGCTATTTGGAGGTTAAAAGTTTAGGGTTATTTTTTTTTCTTATTTCATGCAGGATACATTCTAGCTGCCAGCACTACAAATGAAACCTGAGATGCAAGCTGTGTCCTTGGCTCAAGCATCATGAGCGAATTAATGAAACACTTAAAAAAAAAGTATTCATTATTCCTGCTTTGGACATAATGAGAATTTCATTGGGGCACCTTTACTTATAAAATGTCCAGCCTAATGTCCAGTTTCATATAAGGTTATGTCTTTATAAAGAAATTTAAGATGTCATCTTTGTCCTGAGAAACTTACAGTCGAGTCTGGGTACGTATAAGCTAGAATGGAAATATGCAACACCTCAAGCCTTTGATGTTTCATTTATCATTAGCATCTGTATTTTAAATTGGAGGTGGAAGAATACATTTTCCTAAGTACTGTGTATAGTCTGTTGGACTATCAACATGATCTGAGCATCTTGCAGAAGGGAAAAGCAGAAAGTTTCACAGTTTGGGTAAGGGTATATATTAACGTATGAATTCTATCTGGTCCTGTGAATGTCATTTATAACTGTAATCCTGCATTATGGTCTGAATCTGCCATTTTGGAATAACATTTGTGTCATGTAAGCGATGGCTGATTAAGTGACACCAAACTCTCAAAAACACCATCAATTTCTCAATCATTCAGTCCCACTTAACCACCCACTTCTAACAATTTTCTGTTAGCAGACATTTTAGGTCTGTGCAGAAAACACTGAAGTACTTGACCACCCTTCCACTCTGAAACTTGCATGACTGAGCCATGAAAAAGAGCAAACATATGGTTCTCAATTCATTACAAAAGGCCAAAGGGAACTAGACAGGATTGTTGCAAGGGAGATAAGAGGCAGAAAGGAGAGGGAATTCCTACCTAGACTCAGAGGGTGTATCTACATGTTCTATTAATGCTATAAAGCTTACTGCACAGTAAAATCCTGCCCGGTAAGCCTTCCCTGGGAGCAATCCTACATGTGCTCCCTCTTGGGAACAAATCTGCTCCCAGCCTCCTCTGGCCTCCTGAAGCAGCCAGGGGGAGCTCCAGGCTCCCTGGGGGTGCTAGCCTGGGGTCTGGCAGGGAGCATGGGACCAGTCCCAATGAATATGGGGCCAGGAGAGCTCTGCTGGCTGCAGTGGCCACAGTCTCCTTGCCCTGTACACATCAGGAGGGGTCCTGATGTGCAGGGGGCTGGAAGACAGCTAACACTGCAGAGCTCTCCTAGCCCCCTGCACATGCGGACAAGCCCTGTGCCCAGCAGGGCTTCCCTGTGCAGCCAGGAGATGGCCAGGAGCTGTCCCACTTTTGGGGGAGCTCCTAGCCAGCTCTGGGCTGGGCAAGGATTTCCCTGCATAGCTGGGGCCAGGCTAGGAGCAGTTTCACATCTGGAAAAGCTCCTGATCAGCCCCAATGCTAGGGGGTCTGTGTGTGTGTGTGGGTGATTATGGCCCTCTAGAGCTGGGGATGGCTCGGAGCTGTCCAGCTTCTGGCTGGGCAGGAAAATTGCTGCCCATCCAGGGGCTGGCTGGGAGCTGCCCCTGAGGTAGGGCAGCTCCTGACTAGCCCCCAACTGTGCAGGGAAGCAAAGGGCTCCACATTTCCAGTGCTGCTTGAATCCCATGGGGAGCTGGCTGCTGAGCAGTGCCAGGATGAGGTGGGGGGCAGAAAGCTACACCATCCCAGGGCTGCTTGGCTCTTGGCTCCTGAGGGAAGCTGGGAGCTGAGTAACACCAGAAACGGGGGAGTTGCCCATCACCTGTGCCCCCCTAGTGTTGGGGCTGACCAGGAGCAAACTTGCTCCTGGTCAGCATCTACCCATGCACTAGTGCATAGTATCTACAGGTGGCAGCTGTGTAATAGACTAATTTACTGTGCAGTAAATAGTTCACACATGTAGGTGGTGATGCTTTACTGCACAGTAGATTAGTCTACTGTGCAGTAAAGTCTCATGTAGACACACCCAGAGAGACCCCAAATCTCCTTAAACCAAGGTAAGATCAAGCATAAGGGGAACTGTATCCAGGAATGCTGCTTTCTTATAAATCTTTAGCTCTGGTATGTTTTCTAAAAAGGCAAGCATGCATTTAATAAACTCCCCTGCAAAGCTTACATTCCTTCTCGAATTGCCACAAAGCTAAACTATGGAATGCCCAGATGGATGGACTCTGTGAGAGTTGCATAACCATTGGAAGGGCCACTACTGTTTTCAGGATCTAGATACCCCCTTTTCATCAAGGAGGTGCACCCCAGCGGTTCCCAAAAGAAGCTAGATTGAGGGACCACTGTCTATGTGTTGTCTGGAGCTGGCTGGCTTGAAAACAAGTTGCATCCAAAGTTTGGGTTCAAGTTACAGCAGGCTGGTGACCATCCAGAAGGAGGACTCAGCCAGGTCTGTAATTAAACATTCTAAACTAGCTGACAAAGAGAAGGATTGTGAATTTAGGAAAATATTGTAAACTGAAGTTAAAAGGCTGTTTAGAGGGCTCAAGATGCAAAAGAAATTTTTGCTAACAGTGAAAAGGTCCACACATGCCTTCATAGTATGTAGAAAGTAAAGGATAGAAGCAATTCAATAAAAAATGACAGCAGGGAATTGGAGACAGGGGATAAGGAAGTGGGAAATTTGTTAAACAGTTATATTGCAAAGTTCTTTACTGGGCTCATGTTTTCGGATACAGTAGGGGAGGATTTATATACTGTAGTAAGAAGATAAAAAAAAGACAATGCTTGCAAAAACCAAATGCTTGGAAGGTAGGCAAAGTACCAAATTCAGATAACATTACCATCATATATGTTTAAGGAAATGAGGCTACAAATGAGGGAATAATTTGTTTTCTGAAGGCAGATCATTCCTGAGGATAAAAATGTGGAAAAGATAAAACACTTTTTTTTTTTTAAACAAAGTCCACAGGATATTACTAAAATCAGTAGTGCGCTTTTCATTCAGAGATCCTATATCACTCAACACATTTTGAAAATGTATAATAAACCAACCTCTGAGCTCTATGAGCTCCAGATTTGAGCCTTGTTTCTGTTCTATGCTGCTGAGGCATTTTGTAATACAATAATAATGTACATGATAAATATCATTAATTATATTATAAGCCATATGTTATGACATAAAAGATATGTATTACCTGTAATATAAGCATAGATACAATGGGTGCATCTACATGAGATGCTTAACTGTGCAGTAGTGTAGTTTACTGTGCAGTAAGTGCATGTGCCTACATGTACACATGCTTACTGCAAAGTAAGGCAGTAAGAGCCCCAGGGCTCTGGGCTGGGAGTCTTCCCTGCCCCAAGGGCTCGGCTGACTCTATGGCAGCCCCTGCCCTCAGGCCTTTAAAAGCCTGCAGGCATTTTGAGCCCTGGGGCACACCAGTAGGCAGCCTGAGATGACTGAGGCTAGCCTCACCAGCCTGCCTGCAGCCCTGGCACCACTGCTTAGCATTGCAGGGGTGCAAGAAGAGCATGGCCCCTAGATGGCTGCTCTAGCACTTGCACCAAGAAGTTGTCCCCAACACTCGCCAAAAACTTCCTTGATTGCCTGGACCCTCTGTATTGCCCTCTCAGCAGATGTTACGGTGTCTCAAGGCCCTAAGGTGGTCCACAATGGCCTGAAGCATCCTGGAGTGAAAACCTCTCTGGCTGTAATAGGGGCAGTCTCTGTCAGGCAGGCAGATAGATGACAGGGATTTGGGTCCCATCCAGGGCCCCAATGCACAGGGGGAATCCCAGGGCACAGGACCCCACCATCACCACCACCAGGCAGTCGTGCACACAGAGCACAATGTCCCCCAGCATGTCCTAGAGGGCACTGCACACCATCAGAATGGCTTCCCCAGTGGTGGCTTTGCCCACACCAAACAGATGGCCAATGTACCGCAGGCAGGTAAGCACAGCCAGTTTAAGTAGGACAAGGGCCAGCTGGGTGTCTGCAGGGAGGGGTGGCTGTGTGTTGGTGTTCTGCCACTCCAGGTGCAGCCAGAGCTGTTCCAGAAGATCCTGGAAGTTGGCCTGGGTCATCCTGAAGGCCTCCAACCACTACTCATCATCCCAGGTCTGCTGGACAACACGCCGCCACCAGTTCTGGCTGGCTCGGCAGGCCCAGAGGCGGTGGGGCTGCAGGCCCTGGAGGGTGATGGCAGCCCCAGTGGTGGCATCCTGGAGGCTGTTGGTAGTGTCCCTGCCAGGCTCTGGCCAGGTGGTCAGAGTCAAGGTGCCAGGTATGTGGTGGCAGCCCTGGAACAGCATGCTGCAAGTAGGCAGGTGGTCGCCGCATGTGGGGGAGCCACTAGCAGTGAGATAGCCATGGGCCAGGTGGCAGCTGGAGTGGTGAGCCAGCAGCACCAGCACAGAGACCAGGAGGAGCTCAGGGTGCTGTTTGTTACTACCAGGAGCAGGGGCCAGAGCAGCCATGGCACAGGGTGGCAGAGGTGATGAGGAGAGTGCTACTGCTTTGTGCTGTCCTTGTGCTGCACACCTGGGGCCCACTGCAGGGCCCCAGGAAGCGGGAGGAAATTGGCAGCAAATCTGCTTCTGCTTCCCTGTACATATAGATGCCTGCCCAGCACCATTTACTCACAAGTAACTCACTCACAAGTAAACTGGTGCCACAGCAAATGCACCTGTAGACGCACTCAGTGTGAACTAGTGGGCTAGCACCTAGGCACTGTTTCAAACTCTGCTGCCAGTTTATGTGCCTTGAGACAAGCTGACAAATCTCTATTTTTCAACTACCACTTTCATAAAGCATGGATAGTAACATTTGTTTGTCTTTGTAAAGCAAAGTGGATAAGTTCTTTGGAAATGCATTGTGTTACATACACACACAAAGGGAGGGAATTAAATGAAGATTAAGCAGCTAACTGAAAGAGAAAAGATTTCTAAATCCTTAAGTCCAAAGCAGACCTGTAAAACAACAATAAAGGCGAACAGGATACCATTTGTCCATCCACTGAGGGAAAGAGAAGTGATATTGTTTCTGCACAATATATTTGCTATCCTTCATCTAAAATATTGTGTTGGGTTTTATTCACTTACACTTAAAAAATATATTGCTCTTAAGTGTGTCATTCCACATACTGAGACTATTTCTCAGGAACAAAGATTAAAAAAACGCTGAGTTCATTCTTATAGTTGAAGAAATGAAATGACCTAGAAGAAATATTCAAACTGATGAAGAACTGGAACATAAAATAGTGTTGTCCTCTGGTGAAATAATTTTTCAGCATCGATGAGAAACCAAACTCCTGGCCAATGGCCACCATTTATAATCCGAAACAAAGATTTTGCTGTCAACCCTTCCCTCCCTCTGCCACCAAACTTCAAACAATCTTCAAACTTCAAACAATCTTCCTCTGGAAGTTATGCCCTCTTTATATCTTGTTGATATAAAGATAAATCAATTTCTTCCTGCTAGAGAAGGTAGGCATTTTTAAGTAAATGCAGTATTTGTGAAATGTGACAGCTCAGTGGTTTTAGAGGTTGAAGTTCTCTATACTAACAAAGCAGATACACAACAGATGGAAAGCCACCTGACTGCAGTATGATTCAGACTTTTCTGGAGCATTCATGTCTACATAAAGAAGACATCTCAGTTTCCATCATCATTTATTCCTTGCTCCTCTGGTGAGACTGCTAACAGGGTATATACAATTAGAACCAGTTGGGGTGGCAGCCCCTGATGTCCACTAAGCTCTAGATTTAAACAGTTAATCCCAGAAAATAATATTCTACCTCCCCCCAGATCAAATATTCTGACAGTCTGCCAAAATGGCAAGTTACTAAAAAAAGATACAGCTAAAACATGCAAAGGGTGCCAATGAGTTTCGCATGAACCTTGTCAAGAATATTAAGTTTGTAGCCTTTGATAAACAACTGTCTCAGTCTCTAAGAAATATAAAGGTATTGGCTAATTATTTATGGGACAGTCGATTGTCTTGCACTGTATATCTAAGGCAGAACATCATGAAACTCTTATTAGAGCAAGCAGTGTGTGTAGTTGAGCAATTCCCTTTGGAAGGAAAGAAGCCAAGGGGTTAGATGAGCAACATCATTTGTAAGAATGATTTACTAACAGAGACGCAGCTCCTTTCAGTTTCCTTAGGTATTATCAGTCTGTCCAGTGAAGAGCTTTCAAGAACAGGGAAAACATCCTTTTCATTGTCACTGGGACAAAACAGAGCAGTGTGGAGCTCTAAGTGCCCAAATCTGCCATTTATTATGAGATGATATATGGTAGTAGAAGTTAGAAAGGCAACACAACAAATAACATATATTATCGTTGTCCTGAATACATGAAAGGGCACGGAACATTCTTGGAACCCTGTCTGTTTTCCTGTCCTTGTGGGACCTCTGAACTTGAACTCTTCTTCTTGTACCGAGGCTCTGAAATGATTGACCATAGTCTTGCTCCTAACTAGTCAAATGAGTTGCACAAAAGTTCAATCTGTGACTTCCATTGTATCTACAACTGAAATTTACTTTCCCCTGCTTCTGGTAAGGTTATTATACTTCATTTGACAAAGGAATCAGCAGCTTGGGAAGAACACTAAAATAATAACAACAAAAATAAACATATCAGATACATTTCTGGGAGGATAATAACAAGTATTAATGACCCATGATGTATCCATTATAAAGCTTATGAATAACTAGCATATAAAGGAAAGAGGATTTTGAGTCAAGAAGATGTAGCTCAAACGTGAGATTTGTTCAGTTCTGCGTCATCTCAGTCAACTGGACAGAAGGCTAGTTGAAAATTCTAAATCACCAACATTTAACCCTAAATGGATTAGCTAATTTTCTCTAACAGCCAGATCACTGTTTGAGCACCTGAGGTTAATAACAAACAGCATCACATACCTATGCTAATATCCTCTGGTTCCTCATTTTTTTAACTGAAATCCATAAAGAGGTCACAGCAATAACTAGAGCTAGTTTTCTTTTCATGCCAATTACTGTGATGCTGGGAGGATAATTTTCAGACTCTGATTGTGATTTTTCAAGTACACTGGGAGACCTGCTTCTCCATGCAGCAAGATAAGTAATTGCCAGGAGGAGGATAAAGCAAGATGCTTTTATCTTTGTTGAGAGGTTTAGATATAGGTTTATAACGGAAATGTATAAATTGAGTAGAAGCTGTGATGGAAAAATATGTCAATTTGAAGAAACCTGGACTTGTACCTTTTTGTAGCAAGTAAAAGACAAGTTAATACTGGCAAGGCTAGCTCCAATGTATATTTTCCAAACTGCTGAAAGATTATATTTGTTCTGTGATTTTATAAGTATAACTATGTTTTAAACAAGGATTTTTGCAGCAGCCTGCTTTAATAATTAGGCCCAAATGTTCATTATCTATGTATCAATGAAGCTGTTACAATTCCTAATCCATTGCATATGCAGATACACAAATCTGTATCCTTCAAGGTCAGAGTTGGTTCTGTTCAGTATTCTAGTCCATAGTTAGATCAGTCCTATCATTACTGGTATTTTCTGTAATAGCCTCTATCTTGTATTAAATTATACTTAGTTAAATGAAAAAGTCTTAAAAAATTCAGCTTCCTGAAGACATTCTTGCAACCAGATGCCTTGTTAATCAGGATAAGCAAGAACTAAGCACATCAAACAACTTTTCCAAATGAGAACTCTTTCGGAAAGTAAGATTTGATTTGTCCACGGGAGCTGAAAGAACAGTACAAGTCATAAACATTAAATCCCAATACCATTGTATCAGCTTTGAATACAGGTAACTAAACAGGTTATATTAATGAGATTCCTGTTTTGTTGCATATCCAAAGTTACTGCACTGAGTATTCAATTTAATTCACATTTGATAGCTAATTTAATGACTAGTTATGTTTCTTTACTTATTCTATTGTGTTATTTATAGTAAATTATCTTTCGTCCTCACAGTTTATTATATAACTCTTTTTATGGCTTAGTTGAGCTATGCAAAAATAAGCTATTGTTTATATGTAGAAACCTACCACTTGCATTCATTTAAAGGTATTATCAAGTGGAATATGTTGCTGATAAAAGAAATACAAGAATAGGGGTACATTAATTGAGACAGTTATGGTTAGATATAAGTTCTTTATATTCTGCTCATTTTATATCTTTTATGTGATATAATCTTGACTGAATCTGAAACTTAACTATATAGACAGTGTTGGGTTCTAATGACAAAGCCTATACTAGTTGTGTCCTTGCTATTCACAGTATTTCCATCGGGTGTAGCTATGATATTAGATAGGTTTACATTGCAGTCTACTGTATGCACACAGAAAGGAATGCCAACAGTTTAAGGACTCTTTATATGTTTCTTTGCCCTTAGTGTTAAACTAGACAAATCAAACATATGCCATGTTTGTCACAGATAATTTCTCTTACGTGCGTAAGAAAAATCTGTCACTAAATAATTAAAAGAAGTCCATAAAAGGGAATCTTCAAACTTGTACCAAATTTGAAACGATCTGTTTATAATTTATGTGATCATTGTGCCATTTAATTACTGCATTTAATAGCTGCATAGACAGCTCTCTTTTAACTAGGCCATCTTGCGTATCTTCCACATATGGAAACATGCAGCCAAGAAGAAAGGTTTTAACAAATAAGCTAAGATCCTTAGAACTATACCTACCTGCATAAAATGGAACCATCTGTATATATCTTTTAAAAGCAGGAATCATCATGTGTTGCTCTTACGCCTAGTTTTCACAAGTTCTTTTCTTGCTGTGTAAGTATTATTTATTCTTTGAAAAAGTGCTGTTCTGTTAGTTTTGCACTGTATAGTTATTTTTAAATGAGTTGGTGCAAGGACTAGGAAAATTTGCTCCCTCCAAATACAATCAACTCCTCAGTTTGTTGGAACTGGGCATTACTTTTGGCTGACATTCCTGAGTGAAAGCATTGCCTGTATGTTGTTTGTGATTTCAGATCAAGAACTGATATATGGTATTTTCTACTTTACAATGTGTATGAAAGCCATACAGTGCATCCTTGGCCCTGTCCCCAGCCCCAGCCATCACTCACAGCTTCCTGGAGGGGCTCAGCCATCTGCAGGTGACTCCTGTGCTGATCATGCTGAGCAGGCAGAGTGGATGGAAGGTGGTCAGGAGCTGGAGTTGGAGCCCTGCACACTGGGGCAGGAATTAGGCAGGTGCAGCTTCCCCCCACACCCGCTGCCACTTCCCTTCCCTACCTGCTGCCCAGAGCACTACAGCAGGGAGAGAAGGAGGTAGGGGGAGCCAAGCAGTTCTCTGGGAAGCTGCAGCAGTGGCAGCAGCAGCCCTACTGGGAAGCTGTACACGCTGCCCTGGGTGGAAGCAGGTGGGACTCAGCCCCATGTGGACCACAGCAGGGGCAGCCGCAGGATACATGCAGTTAATTGGTGGGCGCCTGCCCACAGGCCACATTCAATCAGCTGGAGGGCCAAGTCTGACCCATGGGCCATATCTTCCCCACCCCTGATGAAAACAAAGCCAAGATTAACAATCTCAGCATTTGGTGCTAATCATTCAGTGAAACATTCCATGTGAGGATGTGACATTTCTGCAGTGTGAAATTTTTCATAATGATCAGGGTCATTGTCAACCTAATGATGTAAATTTCAGAAGTGATTAGGATGATGAAATATATTTTGTCCATTTCCGAACATGGGTGATTGGTGCCTCCTGAGTCAGGGGGGGCATTCCCCACCACCAGCAGCCAGGGGGGGAGGGGTGGGCCCTTGCGGCCAACTGCACTGATGGGTTGGGGGGAGCTGGAGCTTCCAGATGTGCCGCTGGCACTTCTGGGCCGATTCAATTGGCCTCAGGGGGACCCCTCCCTCCTCATTGGCATGATCAGCTGTGGGGGGACTGTGGGGATCACTTTTTCTGGTGCCCCCCACTTCCTGGCCAGCGCTTTGAGGGGAGCACCAGAGCTCTTGCCTGCCCCCCCTGCCCATTGTCTAAGTGGGAAATGCTGCTGCCTGGGGGTGCACCAGTGCTCTCAGGGGGTGCACATGTACCCTCTATGCACCGCCCCTGTTTCTGAATGTGGTCATTTTGGTAGTGAGGAAAAATGAGACCATGCTCTTTCAATAATACTGCACGTATGAAGTATCACAACGTTACACAATGAAAATTACTAATACAGCCTAATGCTACCATTGTGATATATCCTGTTTACCTAGGGTTACCATGTCCAGCTTTTTCTGGACATGTCGTCTTTTTGGGTCCTCCCATCTCCATCCAGGCAGTTTTTTTAAATATCAACAAATGTTCAGGATTTGGGTTTTGCTCTATTCAGCATCAAAGTTTTTCCCAGCACTAGGCTGCAACAGGGTGAGGGAGGCACCTGCTCTTCCAGCAGGGCAGGGGAATGGGGAGGGGGAAGGAAGCTGCATGGTGGGGCCACAGTAGTGCTTGTGCTCACAGGGGCAGGGAAGCCAGGAGACACTTGCAGGGCTGGGGGGAGCAGGAGGTTGCAGTTCCGGAGTGAGGGCCACCAGCAAAGCTGTGGGCTGTGGGTTGAGCATAAGGGGACCGGCAGGGCTGGGGTGGACAGGGGGCTGCAGGTCAGGAGTGAGGGACACCAGCAGGGCTGGAGAGGGGGACAGGGAGCTGCAGGTAGGGAGTGAAGGGCACTGGGAGGGCTGAGGGATAGCAGGGGGCTGCAGGCCAAGAGTGAGAGGCACCAGCAGGGTTGGGGTGGGGGGGGCTAAAGGGCTGCAGGTCAGGAGTGAGGGACACTGGGAGGGCTGGGGTGGCTGTGGTTTGGGAGTGAGGGGCACCATAGGGGGTGGGGAACTGTGGGTCAGGAACACAGGGCACCAGCATGGTCTGGAGGACTATGGGTTGGGAGTGAGGGGCAGCAGAGGCAGAGGGGAGTTTAGGCTGCAGAGGGCAGATGAAGGGGAGGAGAGGGCTCAGCTGCAGGGGCTATCCCATCCACTGCTTGTACATGAAAACAAGATGGGGGTGGGGGAGCCTTCCCCCTCATGTTGAATGCGGAAAAATACTTAGTCTTGGATGTGACTATAAATACATGGATACATATATATGTGTGTGTGCATATACAAAAGAAGAAAAACCCAAATACATTATATACACTCTTTCTAAAATTATTTTTATAGTCCATACTTCTTAGGGAATGCATCTATAGGGGGCTACCAAAAATCAAACAATAACTGTTATATTTACCGCTATGCTATGTTAAAACACTGGGGCACAGTATGGAGAAAGGAAGAGTTGGGTTGGAAATATGGGTTTAACTATCTTTGAATCTCCCATGAATCTGTTCCAGGGACTATCACAGTTTGCAAACTATATGGTTTTTTCAATTCTTGCTTTCAGCTTCCCTACTCCCACTCTGGGAGCTGAGAAGGAGGAGGTAATGTATAGCTATTATGTAAGTCCTAGCTCCACAGGGCTGCTCTTGTAATAGCAAAAGTCTTTTTGAGATCACTATTACTCCTTAGTCCCTATATACCTATAGGGTATACTACAGGTCAGGCACAGAAGCATAGAAAATTACAGTTGGAAGGGACCTCTCACAAGGTCACCTAGTTCAACCCCCTCCTCAAAGCAGGACCATCCCCAACTAGATCATCCCAGACAAAGCTTTGTCTAGCTGGGTCTTAAAAACCTCCAAGGACTGAGTTTCCACAATCTCTCTGAGTAAACTGTTCCAGTGCCTTACTACTCTTTAAGTGAGAAAGTTTTTCCCAATATCCAACCTAAACTTCCCTTGCTGCAAATGGAGACCACTGCTTCTTCTGTCATCTGCCACCACTGAGAACAGTCTAGCACCATCCTCTTTTGAACCTCCCATCAGGTAGTTGAAGGCTGCTATTAAATCCCCTCTTAGACTTCTCTTCTCCAGACTGAATAAGCCCAGTTCTCTCAGCCACTCCCCAGAAGTCATGTACCCCAGCCCCCTAACTATTTTCATTGCCCCCCACTGGACTCTCTCCAATCTGTCCACATCCTTTCTATAGCACAGGCCCCAAAACTGGGCACAGGACTCTAGATGTGGCCTCACCAGTGCTGAACAGAGGGATAGATTTTCCCTAGATCTGCTGGCAATGCTCCTACTAAAGCAGCTATTTTGCCATAGCTTGTCGCTACAACGACAGTGTCTAAAAATAACTGTGCACCATGAGACTGTGCAGTGCCAAGTGTGTAGTCAGGGACACGTGCAGACATGCCCAGTATGTCATTAGCTTTCTTCATAACAAGAGCACACTACTGACTCATATTCAACTTATTGTCCACTGTAAAGCCCACTAGTAGCCTTGGGGGTGTCACTGCTGCAGAGAGAAGCACCCTGGCCTTGAGTGGTGGGGTGAGATTGCTCTGCAACAGCAAGGATTGGGCCCCTCACTGCTTCTGCTTGGAAGCAGGGTACTGCAGCTGGCAGGATGCCTGGGGCCACCTGGGAATGGGTTGACTTGCCCCTAGGGAAGTGTGGGAAGGCAGCAGGATGGCAGCTGGGTCTGCTGATGGCTGAAGAAGGTGGCAGGGATGGTGCATGGGGCACTAGAAACCCAGGTAGGTTCAGGGAAGTTCTGGCTTGGCAGGCTTCCAGTGCCTCCGTGCACCTCTCCACCACCTTCTCTGCCTGTCAGCACACCCAGGTGGCCTCCTGCTGCCTCCCCATGCTGGCCCAGGGGCAAGCCAGCCTGTTCCCAGCTGGTTCCAGGTGGCAGGAAGGCAGTGGGGACAGTGCACGGGGCACTGGAAGCTCCACTATGCTTGGGGAAGAGTTGGATCAAGCTAGGTGCTGCCTCCAAGCTGGGACAGCATCTGCTTGCTAGCAGCCCACACAGAGGGAAGAACTGCACCCCCCCCTCCCCGCAGCTCGCCCCCCAGCTGCAGGCAAGGCAGGCTCTGGAAAAAAAAAAAAAAAAAAAAAAAA
>NW_017729006.1:8822976-8829584 GCF_001723915.1 Gavialis gangeticus | reverse complement strand
AAAAAAAAAAAAAAAAAAGGATCGGGCCCCTCCCTGCTAAAGGGAGAATAGGCAAGGGGCCCAACCTTTTTTTTCAATGGAGCCTGCTCACCACTTCTGTGGCCCGGGGGAGACCTGTCAGATTAAAGGCTGCAACACTACAAGTAGAAAGGTTGCAAACTAAACTACTTGGGGATGTGGTTTAGTTTCCAATGTTGCAAACTCATTTGAAACCCCCAAACCTTGAGCATGTGTAATGTGTGATGCTACTAAGCCACACAAAGGAAACTTTTGTCACGTGTACATGATCATCATGTGTACAAGCACTCCCTGATTTCAACCCTGCATGCCCGAACAATACTCTTATGCTCCTCTCTGGTCATTTGTCTAAGTTTCTACTTCTTGTAAACTTCCTTTTCATGCTTTAGATTACTGAAGATTTCCCTGCTAAGCCAAGCTGGTCATTTGCCATACTTGCTAGTCTTCCTGCACACTGGGATAGTTGATTCTTGCACCCTCAGTAAGGTTTCTTTGAAGTACCACCAGCTCTCCTGAAATCCTTTCCTTGTCAGATGGGCTTCCCAGGGGATCCTACCCATCCTACCCACTCAGGGGACCCTTCCCTGAGTGATTTGGAGTCCACTTTTCTGAAGACCAGGGTCCTTACTCTGCTGCTCTCCTTCTTTCCTTTCCTCTCGATCCTCAACTCAATCTCGTGGTCAGTGCTGCCCAAATTGCCATCCACTTCTACATTCCCCACCTATTCTTCCCTGTTTGTAAGCAACAAGTCAAGAAGAGCCTGGCCTCTAGTTGGCTTCTCCAACACTTGCACCAGGAAGTTTTCTCCAATACTCACCAAAAACTTCCTGGGTGGCCTGTGCACTTCTGTATTGCCCTCACAGAAGATGTCAAGATGACTGAAGTCCCCCATGAGAACTAGGGTCTGTGATGGAAAAACTTCCGCTAGCATATTAAATTTTAAGCTAGGGCTTTATATGGGGCATGTACACACCATTGAAAAATACCATTAGGATATATTTCTTTCTTCTAATAGAAAACAGTAGGATTTTATTACACTATGACAAAAACAAATGGTAATCAAAATAATTTATAATACAGCTAAACTAAGTAACAGATGCAAGTATTAAAGAGGACATGAATGACCTGAAATTGAGGCAATTAAAATATATTAGTCTATACGAGTTGCTGAATTACTCTTGAAATCTTATAATAGTTGTTATATTCCTAGGTTTTTACAATGTTCACCCAGATTGAAAGTGTCACATAAAAGCCACACGTTGAAAATGAAAAATATATATGGCTAATTAAAATTATTACAGAAGTTACTTAAAATTCTTTCTGTCAAGTGTAAATCCTCATGTAGTACTAACTCGAGCAAGGAAATACTGTAAATTAAACAGAATTGGTAGAAAACAAATGCCAACAACAAAAATAATCACGGGTCACAAATGATGTGCATCGTCTGAGCCTGAAAGGCACGACAGGAATCCTGTAATACTGCAATCCCAAGCGTAATTGCCAGCACTCCCGTGTTCTAAATCAATTAACATAATATGGGAACATTTATGTTATTTCACTGAAGAAGTAACAGCAAAACTTACCTGGTACACCAGGTGGGGTTTTCAGATATTTTCCATTGAAATGTTGAATTACTACTTCACATTTTTCTGTAGACTCCATTCTGGAAAAGAATAGGGGGAAGAAGGGAAGCAATAATTGTTACTAGAGTTCTATGAAAATGTGCAGTCAGCAAATAAAGAAGCAACACAGATGTGCTAAAGCTACTCTAGCTGAATGCTGCAGAGAAACTGGTGTAGTAACTCATTACAATACAGTGCAGTTAGCAATAAGAACCTGCCTCCCTCAATGACTGTAGCTGCATTCCTGGCTGTGTGCAGGTTGTGGTGGTGACTATGAACAGGAGACACCTGAACAAGGACATTTTTATCCTGTTGGGAGCATGTTGGAAAGACTTGCTTTCAAATTTCTTATGCACCCAAATTTCCCCCGAAGAGCATCATAAGAAGACAGGATTTGAAAGATATTATTTCAGAATACAAAGACATAAGAACAAGGGCTGTGTGAAGCTTCCGTCCCTGATTCAATTCGGTGGAGATTCGGCCCAATTTGGTGGCTGAATCTCTGAATCCAGTTTGAATCAGAGGACCCTTTCATCTCTCTGAATCAAATCGGAAGCTTCTGAATCGATTTGGAGAGTTTCAGGAAGATTCGGCGATTCAGCCATAGACACAGCTTTAGAAGTTTTTTTATATACCTCTAGGTAGCAGGGGCTTGTGAATGCTGAGATGCTGGGGCGGATGGAGCGTCCCACAGAAGCACGGGGGTCTCCCCAGCGCACTCAACAGCAGATGCAAAAGTGGACCAGAACCACTTCTGGTCCACTTCCAGGTCTGCTGAGGAATGTGTTTGGGGCCCCTCTCCCCATGGCCACTGGCTGGGTGACTGGTGCTTCCTGGGTCTGGGGGGGGCACCCGGGGTCTCCCCGCGGCTGATTGCTGAGCCAGGGGGGTGTTGGGGGACCCCTGCATGCTCCCTGGTGGACTTCCAGGTTTGCTGCTGAGTATGTGGAAGGCCCCTCCGCACTCCTGTGAGACACTCCATGCACCCCAGCATTCACAAGCCATGCTGGTACCTCAAGGTATGTAGAAAAAACATTTAAAGCTGTGTCTATGTCCGCATTGCTAATTCTCTGAATCAGCATCAAATCTCCAGATTCCGATTCGGCCAAATCGAATCAGGGACAGTGATCTGAATCAACTAATCAAATCACTGTACCTGATTCGGGCCAAATCCGAATTGAATATAGCACACTTCACATACCCCTAATATGAACATAACAGAATATGAAACAAAATACGTTTATAACTGTACATTACATGGGTTCAGTTCCTGCTTCCCTGGGTGGAAACAAGACATTATTACACAATTCATCATTCACTTCATAGCATTGTGAACTGTGATTTGCAAATATTTATAGCATCAAAGCATTAAAGCTATTAATAATAATGAGCTAGCACCTGTGTGACTTAAGTTGTTCTAAAGACTATAAAGCTGGGGCAAATTTATAGCACTTTAAGAAATGTATAAGCTCTTAGGGAGGAAGACAAGGGGGAAACTGTTAAATAACTGAAAGAATTATATAATCATTACTTTTTTCTCTCTAGGAAAGCTCTTCTGAAAAATAATTTTCAATATTCTTCTTTTAGTTTGGATCTGATCTAGGTGTTCTCCAAGCTAGAAGACTTCTCTGACCTAATTTTTACTTCATTCTTACAAGTCAAGGCCCTTTTAAAATGAGTTCATAAACAAACTCTTTCCACAGGCTTGTTAGGAAGAAAAAATAACATGTAGTCTACAGAGCATACATATTCTCTAGGGTCTCAAACTGGAGCTGAGAGGGACAGTTTGTCTCCTAGTACAAAGATTTGCCAAGCATTAGGAAAACATGAGGCAGAAAATAAGATGATTAACAGTCCAAGCAGGACAAGAGCTTTTGTTAGTTTATTTCAAGTGGACGCATTAAAATTGTGCCTTCTGGGTTCAAACTGTTAGAGTCTTTTGTAGCACTGTTTCCACTGCCATATCATGTGGGATGGGCCATTTCCACAAGCACAAAGACAGCAACTTGGATTGTTCACTTTGGCTTCATTCAGATTTAACTGAGCGAATGTCTGCAGTGAGCCTTTAGAGACTCTTGTCTCTGAAAGAATAAATGCAATAAAAGTCTGTTTTCTGTAGCTGTAGGCGCTTAGTGTCAAGCCATGTTATGTTGCACCACACAGAAGTGACAATTTCATTTTAATACATGGGGCACATTTTAAACAGCCAAAGCAGCCCTTGCAAAGAATGCAATATAGAAACTGCCAAATGAAAGAGCCTTAGTGCACTTCATGCATTTTATGTGGGAAGAGAATAAAAGTGAAACCCACAGTGCTCTGGGATAAAAAGGCCATCATTTGAATAGCAGCCGTAGAAAGAATATGCCCATTTTCTTCTCAAGTTTCACAATTAACAGCTCTCAAATGCCAGTACTAGCTATCTGTAATCTGGCACACGCTTCACTTGAAAACGACACTAGCATTATCAACTCAGTCTGAAAAGGCAGCATAATAGACAAAGCAGTCTTTACATGTTCCTTTCAGACGTGCTGCTGAATAACAAGTGCATGCACTCTTCATCTGTGCTACCTGAATCCCCTGGAGCCTTTCAGAACAGTTGTGTGTGGCAGGTAGACCATCCTTCCAGCAATATGTTAATTAGCCTGCTGCCCATTAAGTAACACTTCAGTCAACTTGGGTACTTGGATCTCCCAATTGCACATTTGAATGATGTTTTTTTCATGTAAATATGCAATAGACGCTGAAGGACTAAACAGTTTAGGAAACTGTTTTTTTCACCATATATTTCCTTTCTTTAATATAATTTAGGTTATAGAATGACTGGGCTGGTATGCAGAAACGATATAACTAGAAACTAGATACAAGCATGACGCTGTAATTACATATTATACGCTGATATCACTGCCTATTAAGTTTCCCTGACACTTTTTGTTATAAGACTCTATTTTAAATTGCTTATTACTTTGCCAGATTTTAAATGTTCCATGTCAGGGATCTGTCAGAGGCTGAATATGTTTTCAAAAAGTGTATCCAAATGGATTCAATTGTTTTCAGGAATGTGGCTAGTACATCATCTAGCCTGGGTTATACATTTCTTTTATTTTAATTTGGCAGAGGTGGCTTTTTTGTCAAGTATGTCTGTCTTTCTGTTCTCATGACATCTATATTTGGCCAAATTACAAGACCTCTGAAAAAAAAATCACTTGTTCTCACATATGCAATAGATACTTCTTAGCAGCTAAATTCCCTGAAGATACCATCTTCACTGAGCATGGTCAGTCCTGAAAATAAGTAGGACTTTCCTGCATTTTCAGCTCTAGGTTGCTCTGAGCCAAGATGGACCTGTGTCTGGACACCTGAATGGAAGTGAGGAGATAAGCTTTTGTACTCTTAGTGATCCCCCTATTAGGCTCAGGCAATAGAGAAGAGGAAGCCTCAAAATCAGCATGCTGAGGAGACGAGTTTTATCTAGGAAAGCAGGAGGTAGATTGGGGCAAGGAACTAGAGGGAATCTGGGACTACAAAACTGAGACTGGAATGTGGGGTGGAAGGAGAGTGGCCACAGAATTTGAAGCAGAAACTAAGCACTGGACAGTACTATATCTGGGATTCAGGAGGGGAAAGACTAGGCTGGGCAGAGATTCTAAGCCTGGCTGCCGGCAAGAGAAATGGGGTATATCCAAGGGCAGATCTAGGATTTTGAAAAGTGGGGTGCAGGTGGTGTGGTGGTGTGGCATCATCACATAAAACATGACACATTTTTCTCCAGTTAAAGAGAAACTAGAAGCTTTACTAATATGCTAGGGGCCTGGCACTATATTATTCAATTTAAGATAAAAGCAAAAACAAATATAACTTTATTGGAATGTTCATTAACTGGCTAGATTATATAGTCACATGAGAAACAAGAAAAACAGTCAAAATACATTGCTCCATTAGTTCTGTAGTCATTATATTTAAATATACATCTTATTCAAATTCATAAAACAAAATCTAGCCTTTCTGAGAGTCTTGATGCTTTCAATACTTCACTGTCAGTCATTTCTACACCTGAGTTAAAGTCTTTAGCTAGATCTAAAAAGAGTCTGCAGGGATGGGAAACGGAAGGGAAACATTACAAGGAATGGCTAAGGCATAGCACAACTACAGAAGATAGTTTGAAAAGTGGAACAGCAAGGCTATTAAAATGGAGAGAGAGTCATTAACACCTATGGAATAAAGAGACATTAGCAGGAATCAGGTAGATTATAAAGAGCCATGGAGTCAATAGACTCTCTCAGTGCTGCCTGAATAGAAATGACACTGCTCCTCCCAGACAGCTGGTGTTAAAGTTTGGGCGGAGCAGGAAGCAATGGGGGAGGGGGGTTGCAACTGCACCACTGCACTCCACCTGGATCCACCTCTGGATGGATCTCTGATTTAATAGGTAGGGGGGAAATAAAATCAGATGAGTCCAGAATAAAACTGAGTTTGCTTGCACAAGGAGACTAGGACCAAGGAACAGCACAGTAGGGTGGGAGAAGAATCTTAATGGATCGATTGAAACTAAGAGCTGAAATTTAGGGACTGAACTGGGACTGGATGAGCAAAGAGACTAGAAACAATGAGCTAGGGTTGGGACAAAATTAATCTGAATAAGGATTGGAGGAATGGAGATTAAAATTAACAACTGATGCAACTGGAAAGCAAGGTAGGTGAGGTGCACAGGATGACAAGGTGAGGAATGGAGACTGTAGGGAACAACTTTGTAGGAAACAAGCTACCCAATCTGATTTTATTAGCGCAGGAGGCTTTCTTTAATTTACTTACTCTTTATTTCTTTTTAGATTCTTTTTTTTTTTTTTAACTTCTTTTAAAATTATCCTTCAGGGACTGACTTCCTTCATTTCACCACCCAGCCCCAGCCTGCATTCCTACCCATTGCCCTTTCATCTCTCAGTTCACTACCCAGTCTCCCCCTTCCATCCT
>NW_017729006.1:8807487-8817976 GCF_001723915.1 Gavialis gangeticus | reverse complement strand
GCCCTTTCATCTCTCAGTTCACTACCCAGTCTCCCCCTTCCATCCTCATGTTCTCATCCTTACCTAGAGCAAGACCTAAGCCTGTTCTGTCTCACCAATGCCCCAGTGGCAACTCACAGTTGTAACACCTAGTCAGGCACCTTCGCACCAGACCTCTACAGACAAGTCACAGCTGTGCAGGTCAGGGACAATCAGAGATGGTTTTTAGCCTGAACATGTGACTGCCCTAAACTTGAGCTAACACTAACACCAATCAACACTGGAAAAACTTAAAGTGTAATGTGTAACAAAGCCCTCTACCAAACATTTCATGCGGGGTCACTGAATGGTATGACTCCCATTTTTGGGGTGCCTGGATATACTGGGAGCTGCTTTACACAGCGGCAAATGAAGTCAGTGCAAATTATGAAATGCTATTTGATTCTAAATATTCTGAAATACTAGGTTCTTAGTATCTCATATTGGGCAACCAAAATAAGTAACTACCTTTGATCTTCATTTCTTTGTTTCTCAGGTCCTTCTCTGTGAAGGAGGATAACAACATTCCCCTATCTCACATGGATGTTTTGTACATAAATGCTTTACTACCCATGAAATGCTCCGATATTATGGCTACATACAGACATACAAAAAGCCCAAGCCTGAATTGTTTCAATCTTTGCAGCTCAGTCTAACCTGCACAGATTAAACCACCAAGCAAGTGAATAGACATTCACTTTTGATTCCGCAAATGCAGCCACATGCCTGCTGTGGCTCAAGCCAGAAGCTGGGGGGTGCTAGGGTGCTAGAGCACGCCTGTCCCTTCCATTCTGCAGTGGTCAGAAGGCTGGAGGGAAGCTCAGGTGAGGGGGTTGGGGTGTGGCCTGGCCCTGGCAGGCCTGAGTATGATTGGGGAGGGGTTTAAACCACCACTTTGGCTTGCAGGGACCCTACTCCGAGTGTGCCTGGAGGGGGAGGGGGAAAGCATCCCCTGCCAGGCTTTTGGCAGGTGGAGGGACTGTGGCCAGACCCTGGCCCCCAGCTGGCACTGAAGTGTTGACCCCTCCCCCAGTCACATGGCGGGGGTGGAGGAAGAGGAGGTGTAGAGCCCTGCCTGCTGCAGCAGCTCTGTGACAGCTGGGCTTGGCCTGGTTATGGGGAGCCAAAAGCAAACTGGGTGCACAGCTCCCAGGGCTGCAGGCTGAGCCACAGCCAGCTGGGAAGGGCCCTGCCACCACAACCCAGCCCTGCCCCTTTGCACCTACCTTCAGCAGCACTCCACAGGCCTACGCAAGACAGGCAGATCACACGGCCATGCCAGCCAGCATCTGGCCATACCCGTCCATTCCAATGAATGGAGCAGTGAGGAGGCGGGCCCTGACAGGGGCAACAACCCCTGTCATGGTGTCCCGGGGAGTGCAAGCCTTTTCCCAGAGTGGGGACTGAACTGTGGGTGGGAGTGATTCCCTCCCCTCCTCTCCCCTCCCCCAGGGAACCCCAACTAGAGTCTGCCTGGCTGGGGCACAGCAACCCCTGCCAGAGGGCACTCAGCCTGTGCAGGGGTAAGCAGCGGAGGTGGCAGATGGTGCTGACAGACCACAGCTGTGGTCTCCCAGTGAGAGAGGGGGGAATAAACCCCCTCCCTGCCCTCTTTGCCTCAGAGGGCCATACCAGCTGGTGTCTGGCCATGCCCCTGCCCCTGCTGCTGGAGCGGCAATGGGGGCAGGCAACCTGACAGTGGCTGCTATGCTCCGTTCAGGCAGACCCCAGATGGGGTCCCCTGGGAGGAGAAGGGAGTCAGAGGGGATTAATACCCCCTCCCTCAACCCTTCATCTTAGGCAGCTGCCCAGGGCCAGTGTCTGGCTTTGCCCCATTCCCCCTCCCCCCACCACTGGAGCAAGAAGCGGGTGAAATGCCTGGCAGGGACTCAGATGAGGACCCATACAGCTGGGAGACAGCAGCCACTCGAGGCCAGCACCTGGCCATGCCCCCCACGGCTTGAGCAGTGAGTGTGTGTATAGGGGGGAACACCTGACAGGGGCTTCTCTGCTCCAACCAGGAAGACCCTGACTGGGGTCCTCCAGTGAAAGAGGGGAGGGAGGAGGAAATAAACTCCCTCTATGTCCTCTTTGCCCCAAGGGGCCTTGCCAGGCTGGCATTTGGCCATGCCCCTGCCCTTGCTCCTGCTAGAGAGGAGAGGAGCACACAGCACAGCCCAGCACAAGACTGCAAAGTATCCTGGTATGTTGGGGGACTTTGATTTAACTTAAACGAGGGAGGGGTCTGGGACAAAACTTCCATAAGCTCATTTGACCTCACTCAGTAAAGTCTGACACTACATTCAGCCAGGTTTATCTTTAACCCATTTAGGCCATTTTGAAACTGGTTTATGTGCGCTGAACTTCTGCTCTGTTACAGGTTTAAACCAGTTTCTGATCACTTAAACCAGTTTATGTGTAACTTCCGTCCCTAGCTTATAGTGATGAGTACAATAGAAAAGTCTATTGAGTAATTAACAATTCTGTCTTAATGACAGAGATTGAACAGCATGCACTAAAGCAGGGATAAGGAATGTCTGGCCTGTGGGCCAGATTCAGTTAGCTGGGGACTCCATTTCCCAGCTGCCCCTGCCTGAATGGCTTGTGTTGGTCTCCATGGAGACCGCAGGCTCAGCCATGCCCGTGGCAGAGCAGCACAAGGGGTTGCCCCTGGAGCTGCTGGGAAATGGAGTCCCCAGACAACTCAAAATAAAAAAATAAATAAGTTTGCTCTGGAGCCAGGGCAGAACCACGATCTGTAGCATGCACGCTCCTAGCAGGGGCATGCATGCAGGGGATTGTAGCTCTGCCCCGGCTCCAGACAGGCTATCATTGATGCAAGGAGCCAGGGCAGAGCCACAATCCCCTGCATGCATGCCCCTGCCAGGAGCACGCAGGCTATAGATCACGGTTCTGCCTTGGCAAGCTTTTTTTTTTTTCTCTTTTTTTTCTTAATGCAGTCCCTGGTCGACCCGTGGCCTGGAGGTTCCCCACCCCTGCACTAAAGAGAGGTCTCAATCCTGCCAAGAAGCATGGCCACACCCACTTGCTCTGTATGAATCAAACCTGGGAATAAATTGGTTAAACTTCCCCAGTGCCATTCTTGACCTCTTTGTCTTGGCACGATGGTATAAAATGTAATGGTATGAGCCTCAAAACCTATTTCATTTAGTGTACATGATAGAAACTGTTGAGCAACTTCTCAACTTTGTTTCTGGGTTTGCTACTTGTGGCAGTAAGGAGGCAGGGCTACAGCTTTTGGAGGTGCTGGGGAATGTTAAATATCTTAGCTATTTTAATCTGAATCAATTTAGGAATAAAATTTGTTTTCTTTTTTCTCATTACTAGTAGCATAAAATGTGTACTATCTTGAAAATGTTTTTGCTCATCTCACAAAATGTTGAGCCCTGGCAGAGACCGATACATCAAAAGCTAATATCATTGCATTTTTCTTCCCCTCTTGCTTTTACTTGATCTATCCTCTGTATGTACAATGGACAGCAATAATACTGGAAATTCTTACTTTATACACCCCAAAAGAATCCAGGGGAGGAGAAAGTGAGGGGGTGGAGGTGAAAGGACCTCTGTATGGGCACAAGGTTTTGATCACATGGAGCTCAACATAATATAGAATCTTTTATCATAACTTCTTGGGTCCAGCAGTTTTGAAGCAATGGCTAAAAAATTATGTCATAAATGAACTAAAAGGTGGAAAAATGGTAATCTGAAAGATATAAAAATAAACATCTTCTATATTTTGTAATATCTTGTGTAAAGTGATGGATGTCATATATCCAAGGCACACTTCCACTAGTAGGAAAAAAACCTAAACTGTTTCCAACCAGAAGAATAAACAACTATTACTTCAAACTCTTTAATAATAGATTTTTGGTACTGGTCCAGAAATAAATGGAGAAAGTAACTTCAGATCCTACAACAACGTTGAAAGTATTAGGATGCATCCTGTAAATATCATTTGGGTAAGAATAACTTTAAAGAAAAAAAAACACTTCAATAGCCAGAGGCCAAGTTACTTCCACATTCCTGAAGGACTGATTCTTTTTTTTTAAAAGCCATGAATTTTATTTTCATTTGCCTCTGTGTCTTGGTCCTGGCTGAAACTAGAAACAATACAATCGGCATGTGAGGCGTTTAAATACTATCAAAACAATATTTTGTTTCTGGCCCAAGGGGAAACAGGAAAGCACTGAAAATCTCAAAAAGCCTGTTACTGTGTGATTTCCATCCCAAATTTGCAAACTCAAGATTCTTGGATAAAATCAATATTAAAATCTCAGACATTTGGGGCTCAGTCTAAAGTGAATCTCACCACCAAGTAATTTGAGGTCCATTTTTCACTAGTAAATATATATTTAGAGAGAACTGAAAATATATATAATTCCCTCTATAGGTCATAGTGGTTCCAACATGGTAATTTCACTTTGTTATAAGTAACGGACAGCCTTCATCATGCTAATACAGATAAATATATAAAACCTTATGGAAATAATGATACTGTATATGCTCATTATGCAAATTAACAAAATGTATAGTAAGAGTTTAAAAATACCTAAACGTATTAGGAAGAATAACATAGTGATTAAATAGATATTTTACAGTAAATATGCAAGGTCATGTAACAATCAGTTAGCATTAAAATGATATGGCTTTGAGTCACCTTTACACTAAGGTCACTTTACTCTGGCAGAGCAATAGATATGAGAATATAGCCCTGTAATTTTTATATTTGGAGATTTTGTGGAATTATAAGTTTACTCTCGTGATGAATAGAAAAGTAAAAACATATAAAATGGAGTAAGAATAAGGCAACTTGATCTACTTGATCATATGTAAGGATTTTTTGCAACCATTAACTTAGTTATTATGATATGTGGTAGCCAAAATTTTTGAAAAAGGAGGAACTTGAAAGCAGGAGGTTAAATTACTTTCTCAAGGACACAGGAAAGGACAGAGTCAGAAAGATGAGCAATCAGGAGATTAAAGTTCCCAGGTACACGTGTGAACCATTTGAACACTTTTCTTACATTGTATGCACATAGGTGCATCTGGTATACATAATTTCTTCAATGGGAATATGAGAATATGTATTTTAAACATAGTGAACCTTCAGCACAAACACTGAATTACAACTGTTAAAACTGACAGATCCTAACTCCTACTAGTGGAAGATAATTTCCTACAACACATTTTTCTAGCACTCTGTTCAGTCTACTTCTTAAAACAGTTAGAATACATTACAGAATCAAAACTCATGGCAGAGATATCTTTTATTAGACCAGCTAGATATTTGCACAAAGCATCTTTGTTTGCAAGCTTTCAGGCACAGGCACCTTTCATCAGGCATAAGAGATTGCAAAGATTGTAAACATTCTCCTAGGTAGAAATGAAAATTTGTATTTCACAGGAAAGCTATAGGTGTGGTAAAGTCTCCTGTTTGGGACAGTTAATTTTGTGCAGACTAGGCTCAGAGAAAAGTTGGAAAAGTCTTTTTACCTCAAAGTTGTCTGATGGTAAGCAGGATGTAGAATCATCACTTCATTTGTGAGACACTTACTCAGCCTATCTGGTCACACTGTCAGGCAACTGGGCATCAGCCTCTGTTGTGAGTCTAGGACTCAGCTGGCTCAGTTAAGTCACTATCTTCCTACTCTTGATGCCTGTGTATATGTACAGTATGGTACATGGGGGGAAGGTGGGATTCTTTCTTCTCCCCTGGAATACTGTTGGTCCTATTTGTCACATCCCCTAAAATTTTGTGAATAGTTATGTCTGACAAATCTGGTGGGCCAGTATGGGATCCTAGCAGGGATCATGTGCTTGAATGGGAAGACAAAAGGAACAGGACATTTCTCCATACTGGACAAAAAAAAAAATCACCTCTTTTGGGGGAATGGAGGAATTGTGGGGATGAAGGGATTTTCCCATGGTAAGTAGGAGAGGATGGGGAATCTCTTGTACAAAACCTGAACCTTTGAGCAAACCAGCACTTTGCTGCCAAACCCTGTCAGTAAACAATATATGGTTTCCTTCATTGCCTATTAATTTGTCTAATCATTGCAAAACAATGTTGGCTCCTTCTTGTTCCCCTCTACCCACACAGAAGAACAACAGTCTATTGTTTTCCTTTATATAGGCAATTGCTATTGTTATCCTGCATGAATTTATCAAACTCTAATTTTGTTCTTTGCTGAGAATATAAATATGACTGATAAAGGTACATGTAATATTCTTTGACTTCTGCAAGGTATTTTATTTAGTGCCACATGAGACTGTGATTAAAAAAATTAGCACTGTGCAACATCAACAGAGCATACATTAAATGGATTAGGAACTGACTGACTGACAGATTTCTAATAGTAGTTATCAGGGGATTATCATTATTGAATGAGGGTTCTACAGGGATTGGTTCTAGGCCTGCAGCTTATTCATCTCTGATCTGGAAGTAAATAAAAAAATATTGCTGCTGATAAAATTTGAAGATGATATCAAGATAGGAAAAACAGTAAACAATGATGAAGTCACAGCTGTCACAGAACAATCTGGTAAGCGTGGCTATTTCAAACAAAATACGTTTTGACACAGCCACCATGCAAGACTACACAGATAGGATGATAAAGTGAAAGCCATCCCTACAGAGAAGGAGGCCCTAAGCCTGGAAAAGATTTAGGGGTCACGGTGGACAAATAAACCAACACGACCTCCATGAGTGATGCTGTAAAGAGGTGAGTAGTAAGTAGGAGGAGGTAGGTGATTTTACCTCTGTATACAGCACTGGTAAAACCAATACTGGAACAGTTCATAATATTCTTGTGTCTACATTTTTAAAAAGAAGGTCTAAAATTGGAAAGACTGAAGAAAAAAAAAAATGATTTGAGAGTTAGAAAAAATGGCTTTCTGTGAAAGACCTAAAGAGCTCTATTTGTTCAGTTTGTCAAAAAGAAGACTGAGAGGTGACTTGATTACAGTGTATAAGTACTTCCCTGGGGAGAAAATACCAGGTACTAAATGGCCCTTTAATCTAGTGGAGAAAGAAATAAAAAAACTCAAAGGCTGGAAGCTGAAGTAAAAATAAATTTAAATTAGAGCACAGGGAGAAATGTTTAACAGTGCAGGGAATTAATCAATAGGACAAACTACCAAGGGAAGAGGATAATCCATCGGTTGATATCTTCAAATCAAGACTAGATTCCTTGCTGGAAGATATGCTTTATTTAAGATCAAGGGTAACTGGGTAAATTTCACATGCTTACAGTGCCCCTCTGCTGTCTACATTGGAGAGATGGGCCGATCCCTATGCGTAAGAATGAAAGAACGCTGAACTGACATCAATACCAGAAAGACAGATAAGCCTGTGGCAGACACTTGAACCTCCCTGAACTGACCTCAGGGTGACTGTTCCTACACAACAAAACTTTAAACACAAACTTGAACAGGAAATTGCGGAAAAAGAAATTGCCCACAGACTGGCCTAAGTATGGGGGTGATGGATTCTTATCCCATTATCTGGATTAGTTTTTATAAATCCCATGTACCTCAATGAGTTAACTACTTTGTCTCTCCTAACTAATGTGGCTTTATATTCTAATAACAGATTTCTATGTAGTAGCTCTGCTTCCTTACAGCATCTGATGAAATAGACCCTTTGCTTATGAGAGCTTATGCTATGCTGTTCTAGTTTAGTTCGTCCAGGGGTGCTCTGCCTCCAGCCTGTGGGACAAATGCAGCCAGCAGAGACATTGCATCTGGCCTGTGGAGTCCCCATGGGTCAGTAAATTTGGTGGCAGGGGAGTATGGCAATTAATAGAGCCAGGCCATGCCACCTTCTCCCGTTAGTTTGGATTAGGGCTGGGCCACACCACTCCCTGGGCACTGCCAATTCAGCCCACTGGGGAAAAACGTTAAGCACCACTAGTTAATCTAGCAAAGTACAAATCTACCTACCTTCTGCCTAAATTTTAATGGCTTGTGATATAAAGCAGGTTAAATCAGTGGTGCTCAACCTATCCAACTCAGAGGCTGCAGGAGTGGCATAGGATCAGTCTGCAGGTATGATCCGCCAGGCCAATGTGACCCCACACAACCGATCCAGTCATAGCATGACCCTGCATGCCAGAACTGGCCTCAGCATGATCCTATGTGCCAGATCCACTCCATGTACTAGCACAATCTGGACCATCCACCTCCCCACAGGTCCAGAAATTTGGAAATTGAGGGGTGACACCATTAACTACCACAGCTCTAGGAGCAATTCACTGCCACCACTCCCTTACTGCTAAATTTCCAGACCCACAGGGAGCTCCATGGCCAGGTGACATGGCCCCACAGGACAGATCTGGCCTGCAGGCCAGAGGTGGAGCACTACTGGGTTAGACAATATATTAGGTCCTTCTGGCCTTAAACTCTATGGCTATGGAACAATGCAGGTAAGCATGGGTCTTCTTAAGACTCTCTAGGTCTTCTTCCATTCTAATTAATTTTATTATTTCCTCCCATAGTAACATACTCAATAGATTTTTTATCTCCTCAAATTTGCTTACTTGAAATTTAATACCCCAGTGTGACTGCATTCTGTTAATCCCTCCTATGGCTAATTCATATAGCTTGTTCTCTCATCATCTCAAACAGTAAGAGAAAGATCGTGATTTCCCTGTTGGATGAAATCTCTATATTTTAGATGAAAAACACTGTCCTCTTTGTAACCTGAAGGAACATAAGGCAGACTAGACAGAATTACTCATTGGGGTAAATTATCTCCTTGTTTGCCATAAACTTCACTTTTCCCCCATCTCACACTGTGTGCCCTCCCTAATTTTTTGTATTTGTGTTTGCTTAAGTTAAAGGGAGCTGTGCTTGCCATCATCTATACACACACAGAATATTTACAGGGAGCATCAGGGAAAAGAGGATCCTCCCTTCTAAGAGATCTTTTATTACATACAGTTATACTTAAGAAAAGAAAACTAAGGGCTTACTTGTGTATAGCAGCAGCAAATTCCATTTCTGTTTAAGTTGGTGTAATTAACTAAAAGATTATGGATCACATAGCAAAAATAAAGCCTAAACCTCAAACCCAGTTAGCAAAAACTCACAATTATAGATCCTCCAACATCTAATCACAAAAGAACAAGGCTATTTTCTCTATATTGCCTTTTGTTTTGAGATAATGGAGACGCATAATTGAGAATTTCTTGACTTTTGTCACTCTCTGTAAACAACAACACAGCATTATTTTATGACAGTTTATGCTGGACAAATTCTCTTGTGTTATTTGGAAAAGGAAAAGAATAGCATGAACACACAGTCACTTCTACATGAACCTGGAATGATTTATGCTGCTGTCTTCATGCTCTCAAGTTAAGTATTATACTGGTGCCTGCTAGCACTGCAATAGTTGAGCACCTGACTGTCAGCATTTCTATCATAAATTTTGTTTTTAGAGGCTTATGAATTTGCTGTGAAATGTCACTTGGGGAGAGGGGGGTGAATCTTACAAGGTCGTTTTAAGTTACAAACAGCAAATAAAATAGTGGTTTCTAACACTGTTTTTATACTTTACTATTCAAAAGGACCTTTAAAAAGCTTGATATGCTGTTCAATCTATAGTGTAGAACATTTAAACATGACTTTAAAAAAATGTAAAGCTTCATATTATTTACATGAGAAATAAATTATCATAGTTGAGGAGCAACTATTTAACAAAAGTATCCAGGGGGTTTTCATACAACAGTTTTAGGACTCAATTTTAGATTCTTTTTTGATCCAATGGGATCAGGATTTGACATTTGGGTGTGTAAGAACTGGGTTGTAAGTAGTCTGGAGCAGTAGGCCTCCAAGGGAGGGCAAGAGACAGGAGCTGGAGGAGTCAGAGTTACCAAATCCGGGCAGGGGGGGAAGAGGGAAGTGATCCCGAATTCCAGAGGCACAATCCAAGTCACAGGCCAAGTCAGGGTTCTGGAGTCAGGGACCAAGTTATCAAAACCATCCTGAAATAACTGGATCTTCTCAATCTCTTTCCGAAACAGATATTGTTTAGCTTCCAGTGTGGCATCATCTTTGATTCTAAACCCTTTTTTTCACATATCCTTCTGAATACATCTTTAATTATGCTTACCACTATTTGGTCACAGAGCATTGAATTGATGCCACCTGTCCATATCACAACTTCATCCTTTCTGCCGTGATTACTCTAAGTATTTATAAGTACTTGGAGCTAGCTCCTCAGATGCCCACAGAGTGTGGTTTCTTCCATATGTGTTTAAGTTGTAATGTCACATTAATCTCAACTTCATGCAATTCCACTACCTATACATTCATTTCCAGACACCGTTAACATTTTTACTTCATGCTTTTAACTCTCCAAACAACTTCTCTCTCATGGACCCACCCTCTCTTTCTCTCTCTCTCCTTGGTTCTTTGTGACCCTGACCCAGGGACCTAGCAACCAGTTCCA
>NW_017729006.1:8798515-8802487 GCF_001723915.1 Gavialis gangeticus | reverse complement strand
CTCTCCTTCTATTCCTATCCCTTCTCTGATCAATAAAATTTCCAGCTTCAAGTATACAAAAATCCTGGATTAGAATCCAGTAAATATCACAAATTTAGCTTTAAAATAGTGGTATATTTTTAAAATTTTGTTTCCCGTTGCTTTGGGGATCTTTTCCTTTGGTTTCTAGTTTCTAAGGCCTTATAATGTTTTCAGATCAATGTTCACAAGTCTGAGGTTTAGAAATGTATCTTTTAATAAAAATTCCATTTCTCAATTTATAGGATGTATTACTTCCTGGGTTCTAAAGGCTATGGCGAACTGCCCCCCTCCCCCTCCTCCCCCTAATCCTGCAGAATTACAAAAAATGGGAGAATCACAATGCCAGTCTGGTGGAGAGTCTAGAACCAGGAATCACTATTCTTGAAGTATATAACACTGTCCAGGATACCTAAAGGGTCTACTAATACATTATCAGTGGAAAGAACTTTTATGGAGCCACAGCTACAGTTTTAAAGCTCTTCTGTCTCCTTGCTTATAACTTTCCTCACAAAATATCCCTTGAGGGTGTAACTGTTCACACTTGTCCTCATATAGACATTCTACTTCTCCTGGGAGGAGAAACCATGAGAAGTTCAGGTTTTTTCTCCCAGAGTAAAAATGGTTGCTCCAAGAGAAAAAATAACCTGGGAACAACCAGGGTTAAATCACTTCCAGGTGAGTTTCTCCTGGGACAGAGAATGTCTGTACATGCTGACAACACACACTGATCATGGGCAGTCTGAGCTAGCCAATCAGGGCTGCCCTATGCATTTCTGCCATCTGTTGACAGGCAGATTAAGGAAGCCTGCAGAGCACACTGAGGGTGTACATAGGGACCCCCTGGCTGAACAGTGTTAGCACTGCAAACACTCCACTCTTCAGGGCCTCAGCATTTGAATGTCTGTACATGTGGCTCTGGGTTAGTTTTTCTATCATAAAAACAAACCTGAGAGAATTATCACAGGTTATTTGAATATGTACAGACAGCCTCGGTCAAGCTGCAATGAAACTTTATGGGAAGTTTTAGGAGAATCTGTTCAGTTGCTTTCAAGGCAAACAGAAGTGCAGGAACATAGTTTTCTACCTTAAACAAACTAACTATTTATAGTCTTACAGATGCATAAATTAGGCACAGATTATCTTTACATGTAGCCAGATAGTACTGTGTTAAATCTGACCCAAATTGCCACCTATAATACAATGCAGCAGCCATGTTAAGCTTAAACAGTTACAAAGAAAAGCTGTCAATAACTGATTAGTATAAGTTTTTACTTCTGGGTGCTTTCTGAGCAAATTTTTTGACTATCATGGGGCTTCCTATGCTATTTCTGTCCTTTTCAGCATCATAGATACATAATGTTTTCTATGCTGTGCAAGCAAGAGTTCTAGTAATTCGCATTCAATTCAAGGAAGCAAAACTATGGCTTAAAAATGCTTCTTCTGATTATTGACTTCTTTGGACAGAACATAAAACATTTTTTTTTTATTAGAAGTTTAAGTATCATAGTATAATAATTATACCTCCGGGGGCTTAAGTAAAAACGGCTGTTATGCCAATCTTCAAAACCGCCAGAAGACCAGTCATTTCAGTGGATGCAAAGTAAACCACTTCAACTACATTTCTGGTATGTAGCTGCAACACATACAGCAACTCTACAATCATGGAACTCTACAGTCATAGAGTTGGCTAACAAAATAAATACCATGTATACAAATACATAAAGACCAAGATCACCAGCCCTGGCTGAAGAGAATGGATGAAGTTTTAAACTATGTTTATGTTTCCCTGGTCAGCTAGGAATCGCCAGATCTCCTGGCTAAATTGCTTTCCTCAGCTTTGTGCCCTGGTAAATCAGAGGACAGAAATAGCATGGAAGGCATCACGATGGCTTCATGTCACCCAGGCATTCCCCTAGACAGAAGCAATCTTTTCAGCTAAATCAGCTTTAGCATGCCTTGCAGTAACTCACAAGCATGAGGGCCACAGACACTACATACAAGTAAAACTGACACCTTGTTTTGTCCTACATATCTACTGTGCGCGTATATTATGAGGTGATAGAATGCACCTAGCATGCTTCTAAGTAGGCAGACCACATTAGTTTTAAGGAAATCTGGGAAAGCTGGGACACTCCTACCTCCTAAGTCAGCAGTGCTGCTGCAGGTATAGTCCGGTGGGGAAGTAGAACTCCCCAGAGTACCATACCGCTCCACCTCCCTGCCAGACTGTGCCCTGTGCCCCTGCATTTCCTCTGGTACTTCTCACCAACCAGCCAGGACCACCCTATGAAATCCAGAACTGTCTTGGCCAAACCAGGATGTATGGTCACCCTACTTCTAAGCAACAATAAATTAACTCATCTATATACAGAGACACATTTATAAATGAAAGACCCTGAATAGTGTTTTGTTATGAGAGAAAGATCATGTGATCATGCCATTAATGTTTGTATTGGAATTGTTAGCAGTGCAAAGGCAGAGTTAAGATTCAGCTTTTTTTTGCCTTTTATGCATTTTGTTAGAAGTCATGGCCTCATTCAACTCAATGTGAGTTTTGTAACAGACTTCAATGAAGCAATGATTTCAGCCTTCCTGTTCTCATGTGCTTAACCCTATAACTTTCATTGCATTGATATAGGTTTTTTTTAATTAATCACACACATTACCAAGAACACGGCCAACTTTTTAAAATGCAGGTTTATCATCTAATTAAACAACAAAAGCTAAATATAGATCAGTGTAAGTCAGACTAACACTATTAAATGAGAGACTGCAGAAAGAATGGTGTGTAATCCTTCAGCCTGAATGATTTGTCTAATACCTTTTGAATTCAGACAGTATTATCTTGACATTTCCTTGTGTATGATGATCTTTTATATCAAGGACAAAGGTAACATTACAATTTCAGTTATCTTGCAAGCTGCCTCTATCACACAGCAACCCCATTTTACTCAACAGTGTTATGGCTCTGTGAGAAGTGCCATGATATAACAAGATACAATGTATTACAGGGAAATTCATGAGATAACAGAGTCATCATTCTGCCTGCTCTTCAAAAGTACAGTGTCATGAATGTTCTGTAAAGCAGAGTGATTTTTGCTTTTCTTTTGAAACAGGAGATTCAATTATTTACAGCATAAATTGATATCAAGTGGTTTTCTCCCACTTTCCTTTCCTACACCTTTGTATGCACTTCTCCATTCCTTATTTTTTGTCAAGAACCTATTCAGTTTAACACTGTTCTTCACTGATTGAGCCCTCTGCAAACATTTCCCTATAGTTAAAATGGAAACTTCTTTCTTTTCTGACAATGCCACAAAGTACAATAAGGTGGGTTCTATCTTTCTAATGCATCAAATTATTCAGCCAGGGTTTCTTAAATGAAAATAGTCCTCCTGTCTTCCTCTGACAGGCACACAATCCTTGGGGCTTCCAGGTATTCAGATGCACTTCCTCCCTCTGATCTTTTTGCTTATAAATTTACCTTTCCTCATTATGAAATCTTTGCTAAACTGCTGCATTCCTTTTTCACTACATGTATGCTTTTGGCTATAGGACATTTATTATTATCTAAGCTTGATACTCCATGGACAGCTCAATATTCCTTGCAATTTTTATGTTCATTTACACATACACAAATTGCAAGGAGAACACGCACACACATAAAGCATAATGAACACATTTTAGACTAGTGAAACAAAACTTCCTTTGCAAAAATCTTGCTGGTCTAATAAAAGATATCATCTCTACTGTGAGTCCTGACTTTTCCTTTTACATTGGTATGCTCTGTATAAATGGAAACTACAGACAATACAGTCTGATAAACCTGCTGTCTCTTTACTGCTTTGCATATTCTTAGCTATATGGCTTTAGAGAAGACAGCATCTGTAAAGAGCCAAAGCTGACACCAAAAAAAAAAAAAAAAAAAAAAAAAAAAAAAAAAGGAAAGGG
>NW_017729006.1:8791056-8793515 GCF_001723915.1 Gavialis gangeticus | reverse complement strand
ACACATTTTAGACTAGTGAAACAAAACTTCCTTTGCAAAAATCTTGCTGGTCTAATAAAAGATATCATCTCTACTGTGAGTCCTGACTTTTCCTTTTACATTGGTATGCTCTGTATAAATGGAAACTACAGACAATACAGTCTGATAAACCTGCTGTCTCTTTACTGCTTTGCATATTCTTAGCTATATGGCTTTAGAGAAGACAGCATCTGTAAAGAGCCAAAGCTGACACCAAAAAAAAAAAAAAAAAAAGCATAAATCAAATAAGGCAAGCGTTTCACCTGGCAAAGCCGACTCCTCTGCTGACTCCATTAGCATCTCTTAATATTCTGGTGGAAATGACATGTCCAAAGGGTTTCAGCATGTTCTCCAGTTCCTGCTCATCCATAGAAATCGGTAAATTTGAGATGTATAGATTTGTAGGGTCTTGCTCTTGTTGCTAAGACAAAATAAAAGAAACAGCCTCAATTAGACCCAGTGTTTTGAAAGAACAGCTTGTAATCTTAGATATCCAGAAGCAGGCAATACTCAAAATTATTCTGAGCCAAGAATTCATTACAGGGTTAAAAGAAGAGCTATGCAAGCTCTTCACAGCTGACAATTTATTTGCCAAATTAAGTCCTCAATCCTGCCAACCTTCATGCATGGGCTTAAGTCTGCGTACATGAGTAGTCATACTGAACTCAATGGAACTACTCATTTGTAGAAAATTACTCATATGCACCAGTGTTATCAGGACTGTAGCCTAATTTAGCAAACTGACTGTGAACAGAACATGATTTTCACAAATGTGTTCACTGTACAGAAACATTCAACTGTTTTATGCAGAGATGCACATTCCAGCATGTGCAATGTTTGCAATCGTTTTACTCTCAGTAAGGTTTCTTGAAAACAGAGACCATTTTCCACATAACATTTCTATGCATTTATCTATCTTTATGATTATTCAGTGAAAAACAGTGTTGGCAGAAAATTTCCCAACAAGCTTTAATTATGATTTGTGCTTTGGCCATGCAGTATTTGCAATTCAAACTTCCAATTTTTTTGACTGGACATAGAAGTCACATATTTGTACTTTGATCGGGCAAATATGACACTTAGGCTGACATTACCAGTAAGAATATTCAAGAGTACATATTTTAAAGTCAGGTTCTATAAAAATTCTACAATTGTAACTTAAATTCCCAGCAGTAAACTTGTTCGCTGGAACGCTTTCAGCCTGAACAGAGAGAAACAGAGTCCCAGTATATAAAGCAAACACCCTCTTGCACAAATTTAACTGAACTTGCCTAAAACTACATCTGCAGTTAAACCAGTGCACTGTGAGTGGACAAATACAAATGATCATGTGCATGCCCAGCTCTAGGAAGATGCATGAACAGAATTCAGACTCAGAAGGCCTGTGTTCCTCCATTGCCTTTCATATCATTCACCCCTGTGTAACAGGAATGTGAAAATGAATAGAGCCAGTAGAGGCTGTAACTGTTAATTCAGTAGCATTCTAAACTCATTTTACAGATATGTAAATGACTGTACAAGTTACAATGATATAGAGAATGAGGTCAAAGGCCAAGGAAAGTTCCCTGGCTAGAGTATAGTGAGCAAACTCCAAGGCTAGGGACAGAAGTTACACATAAACCAGTTTAAGTGATCAGAAACCAGTTTAAACCTGTAATAGAACAGAAGTTCAGTGTACATAAACTGCTTTCAAAATGGCTGAAACCAGTTTAAGATAAACCTGGCTCAATGTAACACCAGACTTAACCAATTTAGGTCAAACTGGTTTATGGAACTTCTGTCCCAGATCTCCTCCTGATTCAAGTTAACTCACAGTCCTCCAGCATCCCAGGATGCTTTGCAGCCCTGGCCTGTGCTGTGCTATCTGCTCCAGCAGAGTAGTGTCTGTCCCACCCCTCAGCTCCCTAACTGGAGCAGTATCACTGCTTTGGCTAGCAGAGAAGAGGGTGGGGCAGGAGACCCTAGCACTCGACCCCAGCTGGGGTCTGCTTGGTAGGGGTGAGGATGGGGTGAGGATTTTCCCCCGCTCCCTACTCAATTGGAAGCAGGGGGCATGGCCAACCCCTGGCTTGGCCCGGCAGCCTGACTATGACTGGGGGGGCAGGTTAAGAGCCACCACCCTGACCCAAACTGACCCCAGCCAGGGTCTGCCTGGTGGGGGTAGGGGGTGGGAAGAAAGGAAGGGGGGTGTGGCCAGGCCACCCTGGCCATACAGTATCAGCACTGCAAGCTCTCCATTCTTCACAGCCTCAGAATTTAAATGTCTGTACAGGTGGCTCTGGGTAACTTTCTCTACCTGGAAAGAAAACCTAGGGAAATTCTTCCAGGGTGTTTGAATATATGTACAATGCGTAAGTTCTCTTATGGGTTCAACAGATTAGGAATTTTACTAAAATATTATACTATATATATATATATATATATATATATATATATATATA
>NW_017729006.1:8772233-8790955 GCF_001723915.1 Gavialis gangeticus | reverse complement strand
TATGTAAACTGCCTCTCTCTCTTTCTCTGTATATATATAATATTACTAAAATATTATACTATATATCTACTATATTATACTATATAATATTATAATATATAGTATAATATTTTAGTAAAATTATTTATATACAGAGAAAGAGAGAGAGGCAGTTTACATATACACGTGCACGTACAAATATATATGCATTGGAAATGGTGTGGTGAAAGAGGTGAGAAATGTTACTGTCATGTACAGGGTCCTGTACAATGCTCGCAAAGCTCCATGTTTTTCTTACAGCCCCAGCTCCAGGGTCAGGTCATTAAGTAAGAGCCTCAGTTTCTTTCTTTCTTTGGGAAGTCTATCCTTTATAGCTGGGGGGGGAAGTCTTGAAAACATGAACTCTAAAGATTGATAAATGTAATACTAACTACAGTAAAATTTTAACCCCATCTCATAATGAAGAGGTTCTGACTTGTGTGTTTTGAATGCCTGGGTTTGGCAATACTAGTAGAAAATGCATTTGATCTTCTTAGTGTTGCTTTGTCCCCAGATGCACATGTAGACTAGAGTTACCTGTAATATTTCAATCCTTGGAACAGTTTGAAATGTCTGCCATTTGTTTAAAACCAAAATACATAAAAACAAAATAAAACTGAAATATTTTCATGTAACTACCACAGTAAACCTTATAAATAAATATAAAGTAAAATGTGGACCAGAAAAAACATAAAATGCAAAAAGGTCAGTCAAACTGCTGAAAAGTAAACTGACTGAAAAGTTAAAAGACAAGAAAAAGAAAAGATAAAGCTTACATTATGTTTCAAATCTGACGGGAGCGAGGGACTACAGTAATGCCGTTGCAATATTTAGCTAAACTTGAAATGGGAATAAACTCCTACCTAAAACGTTTGCTCCATGACCTTGATTTACCTATCACATATTTGGTCAGTATGATAAGGCGAGAAATAAACAGTATTATTAAATCATAAAAGGTAGTGTTAATCTTTGGGGCTACATATTTGTTTCTCTGGATTCTCAAATTTTCAGGTGACAAACATGCTCCTTTCCCCTTTCCCAGCTTATACATGCATCATTTTAGTTTGAAAAAAAGATGTGTTTTTCAGAATGTTCATATTTATTGATGGGATGAGCCTAATTCAGGCCCAGAATCCCAAGCACTCCCCCAGATTCTAGGGGCATCAAGGATCTAAACCATTTTACAACAGATTCCCACATCAGCAGAAAAAAAATCACACCCAAACCCACTGCTCCAGGAAGAGCCAGACACCTGGCACAGGAGTATTTTTAATTCATTTAATTCTCTTAGATTTGTGTATAATACTTTTGAAAGCAGATTTCCCAGGTTGGGACATTAAAATCCTATTTGGTTTTTTACAATTATTTGCCATTTTATCCTATTCTAAATTGGCCTAGTAAAGATCTGCCCCATTTGCAAAGTGAGGAGATTGGGACTTCTATGTTGTAAAAACAAAACACTTCAGAAATGTGTTTCCCATATATAACAAATGAGTTAGCACTATCATGCAAGTGAAGCATAAATATTGAGGGGGTGGAAGAAGGAGGATGAAAAGTGTTTCCTACGTACCTACAAGGTAGCCACTGTTTTGCTCTGTGAAGGCTAGCCTTTTTGGTAGGAATGGTAGAAATTAGCACTGTCCCTTCCTCAAGTGCCACTGTGATCCCCTTCCCCTAGCTAATCTGCTTCTCTGCTTTCTGTTCCCCATCTTGTGCTCCCTGTCCAATGTGCCGCTCTGTTTCTGCTTCCTTCCCTATCTGCCACTGTGTTGCCTGCCCGCTCCCCAGTCTGCTGTGGGTTACAAACAGAGGCTGCCTATGCCATTTATTGGCCACCCATGCTTCAGCCTACAGATCAGATCGGTAGCTGCAATCCTTCTATACCACCTGTCCCAAAGGGTGTTGGGACACTACTGCCACGTGGATTTTGTGGCCCTTATCCATTGATATATCCACCAGTGTCCTCCTGGTGCTAGTTTATTCTGGTAAATGCTAGTTTATTCTGGTAAATATAAAACCTTCTTCCATATGTCAGAAGACTGAAGTGGCACTTCTATCCCATTGCATAGTTGTGAGGTAGCCACATCTATGGCAAAAGCAATGTAAAAAGCTTGGAACTGGCTCTCTTCAGTGGACTAGATTTCACCTTTGAGACACATAAATATTATCTGACTGAATCATCCTCTCTCGGACAAGCTATTTTAACAGGAAAGAAAGGGTTACATTTTCAAAGACAAGAAATGCAATTTTTATGCATACAACTGCAAAAATGGGAAGAATACTAATCTGGTCAGTTCAAAGAGCCTATTCCCCATTTAAAATTAGTGTATTCCTACTCCCTTGTATTTATTCTTGTGTCTGCTGATGCACATGTTGGAGAAAAAAAGAGAGAAGAGATGGTAGACCTTCAAAAATGCTAGCTCAAAGCTGGTTAAAAAATGCCTTAAAGGTTTAAACCTTTTAAGACAGCAAGTTACCAGTCAGTTAAAAATAACAGTTGCGACTAAAACTCAACATCAGAGCACTTCATGCACTGGGCAGCAGGTGTACAACATCTCTAAAGTTCAGCAGGCAGGAACACTTTGCGGGGGAGTGGCCATAAAATGCTTCATTGCTTATTAGGGAGATCTGAGGCAGGCACTCAGATAGGAAGCGCTGTACCAACAAGATGTGAAAGATGTCTAAGAGCGGGTAGGCTGCAATGCACAATGAAACTACAATTTGTGATATGGGATCCTAATATCAAGGCTGGAAGAACAAGAAGCAGAAATATTTTTCAACTGAGAACAACTATGATTCTTCACTGCTGCTATGGGATGTAACTAAGAGTCTGAATGTCTAAAATTCTGCGTGCGCCATGTTATAGCCTGCATATACGTTATTCTTTGAAGATCTTTTTCTGTTTGTCTGTGTGGTTCTTCAGAGGTTTAACTGGCAGTGTTTGCACCCTGGATAGCAGATTCATACCTGATAGGTTTAGTGCTCTGGGGCACTGGAATGGAGGCAGGAGTTGGGGGAAAAGGGAATCAAGGCTCTGCTCTGTAGTTGGTGCCAAATTAAGGGCTTAGAATCATGACCTGTCACATAAATCTGTGGTGGTGGCAGGGCAGGGAAGTCTTTACCTGTTTGCTGGTAGTGACAGTTTCTTTCACAGTAGCATCCGGCCCTAACTGTGCTCCGCTTAGCTGGAGCCTCAAGCCCCTACCTCCATTCCAGTGCCTCTTACCTCAGTGAGGAGGGAAACTGAAGCTGATAATGCGTCTCCTGCCTTCCAACACCCCACTATAATTGTTGGGGCTCATGCTCCAGGCACCCACCCACAGTCATGCTACTGCGCTACTTATTAGTTTGGATTTGGTTTTGTCTTATAAAAATGATACCAGGATAATTTAGAATGGAACCAACTCAAATTGATTTATTCAGGAATCGTGTGCTTTACTTTTGCTTATTAGCCATCCATCATAACTCCTTGGAACAGTTTGCACAAGGGAGTGACTCACTAGTGACTATTTAAGAGGAGCTGATCTTTACATCTTTCAAATTAATTTCAGTGTCCCTGAGAATATATTGCAATATCTGCTTTGGTGTCACTCAAAATAATGCACACGTTCGGTTTTTATATTTATGGATGATATAGTGTTGTCCTCTAATAATTAGAGGCTTCCATTAGCTTCACAGGTAGGCTGATACTGTTCAATACCAATTACAAATCAGCCTTAAAATCACTTCTATCTTTCATGTTTTAGGTTCTGAATTCAGGTTTCGTTTTCCCTTGAAATCATAGCACATATAGGTAGATGACACCTGTCCATAAGCACAGCCTATCTGCCACTTTGCTACCTGCCCACTCCCCCATCTGTTGCCTGTTACAAACAGAAGTTGCCATTTGTTGGCCACCCCTGATTCAGCCTACAGATCAGAGCAGTAGCTTCAACCCTTCGATACCACCTACCCCAAAGGGTGTTGGGGCACAACTGCCAAATAGATTTTGTAGCCCTTTTCAACAGTCATACCACAAATTTTCCATTTCTAGCTACTATTTTGAAAACTGTAGTGACTAGAGTTTCAGTTTTCCTCCTCAGTTTCCTCTACAAACAATGCAGACTATTCCAATCTAGACTAAATAGGGTGGTAGTATTGTAGATGAGATGGTCCAAGAATTATGCAAGCACCAAGGATTTTTTGTGATACCTTTTATTAGACCAACAATGTAGTTTGGAGAGACCCATACTTTGTGCCCAAAAGCTTGCCTAACATATTTCCCAACCAAAGAGTTGTTTCAATAAAAGATATTATATTTAAAAGAAAACTGGATTAAAAACTAAGATCAGCTCAAGTTCAAACTTTCTTCTTCAATATTTACATTTTTTGATGCTGCAGATTATGAGCAGTTCCTGGAGTATTTAAAATATAAACCAAATCTTTCAGGTATCTGGAGGGTGATTTGAAACTTGCAATCTTCTACAATGAATATGAATTACAAGTTTTTGTTATTTTTCCATTTATGCATTTTCTTTTTTCCTACTATTTTCCCAAACTGGAGTTAAGGCCAGCATTTTCAAACTTGATGCACAAATAGTAAGTCCTGCAAACCCTATTATAAATACAGTGGTTCTGATGCTAGATAGGATAAGCCACAACCCCTGAATGATGTTACAAGGCCTCAAAAATCAGGTGAGTAATTTAGGTGTCTTTTGGTCTAGCCACCCAACTTTATGGGGGCAAATCTAAAATTTTGACCTCAGTATTAACATTCTGGCAATAATAATAAATGCTGTACCAGAGATTATATGCAAATCTACTACATTCTTCTCATAACAATCTTCAATTTCCCCTTTAAGATATTAACTGTCCTCAATTTTCCTTGACAAATCTACTAAAAGTTAAATGAATGCTATGGCCAGTGTCCACCACATGGCAATCTGAAATCAAGCATGGCTTGAAACATTTTTGCTATATATATCAACTTTGGCTTCTATTTAAGAATTATAGGTTGGGACCTCACTTTATGTAAATCAGCATAGCTCCAAAGAAATCAGTGGAGCTATTTGATTTATACCAGATGATAGGGGGCCCAGTTATTTTCAAATTAATACTTCCCTTATAAAAATACTACAATAATAATTCAAACCACTTAGGCTTAAAATAGTATTAGCACTTTACTTGGAACCACAACAACAGTAAAAGCAAGGCATATAGAGTTAACTCGCCCACTTTGCCAGAGCTCACAATCCGTTTTACTTGCATTTCAATAGGCACATTTTTAATGGCAAGATCGTCCTCAGAAATCAGAACAGCTATGAACACAAACATGCCAAGAATACTCACAAGAATTTACAACAAAAGTGCTCTCTTGCTAATTTTATAAATCTTCTTATTACTTGCATGAATAAACTTGAACAATTATGAACTTAAATAAGACTCTTCCTGTCTATAAAGTTCATAGTGGATCATCCAGGCAGAGAAATAGAAAAATACTATCTGATTTATATAACCAATCACACTGCGCAAACAATGAACAATGAATATGCATAGCAAGATGGCTTGTTCACAAACAAGTCCTGGGTGAAAATTTGTTCTCTTGGATTTGTTAAGCAACTATAAACAAGCACATTCATAAAAATCATGACCTGTAGATAGAAAAAGGGCAAAAATATTTAGGCGAGTTATTTGTAATAATACTTTGATTAGCTTTATAGTGCAATATTATTTATAAGTGCGGTTTTAATGAAAAACATGATATTTAAAAGGAGTTCACAGTTTATATGTAAGGAAGTCCCCTCACTGGGCAAAATTCCAGAGTACTCTGCTTTGTTATGTAAGCTGGACTCAGATTTCTTTTAATGAAGGCTAAGTACAGGTGTTCAAGAAGCCTGACATGGAAGCACTCCAAGTTTCAAACTTTACTTTAAGCGCCCAAGGTGAGGTTGGGACCAAGTAGAACAGATATGGGCCCTTTGATGGAGGGAAGCCTCAGAGCCTGCCTCTACTGACCAAGGCCAGCGGGTAGGGGGAGCTCTCACACACCTCCCAGCATGCACCCTGGGCTGCTGAAGATTCTCAAACAGTGCTGAACAGACAACCCACCCCTGATTGGCTGCTGGGAATAGGCCACCACACTCCCAACCCTCTGCCATGACGACTTGCACATGCTTCCGTGTCCTGGCCCCTGTGTACCCAGTCATGGTGTGCTGTCACGTGTGCCTAAGCAGGGGGACCCAAGAGGTATGGCAGGTCCTACTGGTCACCCTGTGTGAGTCTTACTGGAGGCTGAGGGACATCACGGCCACTCATCTGTACTTAATGTGGCAGTGGCTTGCCATGGCATGTGCCCTCAAGGCCACAAGCCACCAGCCAGCGCACCCTGTGCTCTCCAAGCATCCTGGACTGGGCTGCCAACTTTCACACAGCTGATGAGAACGAGGCCCACTCCTGCTCCCTGGGCTGAAGGAAAGCAGGTGCTATTTTCCCAGGGTTTCTGATTGCATCATCAGTAACATCATCATCCCCCAGTCCTTGTTGGGGACCCAGCCTATCCCCCCAAACCCTGGCTCATGAAGTCCTATGGGGGGTAGCTCAACTACAGGAAGGAGAAATTCAGCACCTTCATTCACCTCAAGGCACTCAGGCAAGCTTTGAGGTGAACAAGGACAACCAGGTATGACTGATTGCTGCCATGTGTGGCCTCCACAACATGTGCAAGACCAGGGCTGAGGAGGCATGGCACATGGACCAGGCCTGGCACTGTGGGCACACATGGCACAGGGATGAGGGAGAAGTTGACCCCCCCACCAATTTTGATGGACCCAGCCCCACACAATGGCATGCTGTCTGGATCCACAAAGCCCTGGCTTACTATATCTACACCCTTATGGACCAGGAATCCTCCCCAGATGAGTAGGACTTGAAATCCCCTTACCATTGCACCAGGCCCTAGGTTTCCTACCCCAGGCTCCTCTGGCCCTGCATCATGGGCAGTGCTGCCCCAACCCAGGCTGCCCACACACCATTCCCCTTCCCCTCTCTAAAAGCCCCTTAGGGGCAATGACTGAAGTATGAGGGAAAGCAGCACAAGGAAGATGTGTGCCTCAGTTTAATAAAACTTTGCAGCTGCCAAACTTGTCATGTGGTTAATAAACAAAGAAAATATGTTGCATATGGCCTGTGGCAGAAATTAACACAATTAACACAAACCAGCAAAACTTTGGAGAGGCAGGGTTGGAGTGGGGGGAGTTGAGAAAGAGGCAAAAGAACCTGGAAGGGGAGGTTATGGCAGGAAAGGGAAAGGAGGTGGGGAAGGGGAAATGTTATAGGGGCTGAACTCAACACACATGAAATCTTGGATGGAATGAGGTACAAGTCAGGGGGCTTTTGACCTGGCATCCTCTTTCAGGGTCCGGAGTGAAGACCACGGACTTCTCCATGTAGGAGCTGAACAGGTGTGTGACCTCAGACCCAACGTCTGTCTGAGAGAGCTGCAGGGTAGGAGTTGGCTGCTAGGCCAGGGTGGGAGGCTGCAGGGTGGAAGGCATTACTACAGCAGATGCCATGGATTCCTGGCTCTCCCTGGCCCCTTGGTCCCACTTCCAGGGCTATGTCTCCCCCTCTGAGGACCATGAACCCTTGGCCCACACCTGGGGCTCATGTCAGGCAGCTGGCCCAAGCCTGGGGGCTGCCTGTCCCTGCCAAAGTTGTGCCACTGCCTTTCAGCAGGTCCCCCCAGGCCTCCTAGCTGGTGGGTGGACAAGCTATAGCTTGCAGGCTCTGTTGCCAGAAGCTGTCTCAGGAACAGCCTGGCCCAGTGGGCTGGTGGGCCATACTATCCCCACAGTTCTGAATATTCCTGTGCCCTGTTCAGGCCTGGAACAGCTTGGAGGGCCAGTGCATATGGGGCCACCACCAGTGGTCAGAGTTAGCAAATTGGGCTTGGAATGGGGACAGTGCCCCTGAGGGCCCTGGTATCAGGTCTCAGGCAGCCCAGTGTCACTCCCCTCACCCACTGATGCTCCTCAAAATGAGCCCTGCTGGGCACCTTTCTGTCTCCTTGGATCATGGGTCAGTGGCTCCCATGCACCACTTCTCTTCTCCAGGCTCCTCCTTGCCCCCCCGCCCACCAGAACCTACCAGTTAGCATGTGGTGGGGAGAGCTTCCCCACATCTTCCATCCTTGGTTCTCCCCTTGAGGCACAAGGAAGAGTCCCTGGAATGGGACATTTTCCCTGATGGCACTGTGGGGGGCTAGGCAGCAGCCTGTCCCACCACTTTCATCCAGGATGACTACGGGCTTTCCATGGGAGCCAGTGCTGGTGCCAGTCAGCAAGCACAGTGACCCCAAGTGGTTCAGGACCCTATGCATAAACTCCCTATCTTGGCTCTGTGACTCTCCACTCCACTGGGGCACAGGTCATCTCCTCCAAACAATGGCCTGAGACAGAGCTGTGACCATGGGGACGGCCTGTGTAGAGGGCCAGTAGAGGGCATTCCTGCGCTGAGCCACCTGCCTCACTTTACCTGACCAAAAACCATGCTTTGGGTGTCTCCCCTGGGGCACCTATGTCCAGCCAACCCCCTTCCTTGAGCACGTCTGCAAGCCTAGGATAACTGCAAACCACTCGGGTTCAGAAATACCAGTGGAAAGATCACTAATCCCTGGTGCCAAGAAAGTGAGATCTAGTAAAGGAATTTTAAAGCCCAGGAAATAAAACTGCAAGAAATGGACAATTCTCAGAGGTTCCAATTACCTATGCATGCAGAGAGCCTGGTAGAGGTCTAGATTAGGGGTCTAGAATGCAACCTAACATGAGTCATGATGGGATATGGCATAAATATTCAATACAGCACTCTAACCTTCAGTGAAATAATCTGATACCACACCTATCCAGGGTTCTCTTAGAGCAGGATCTGCCATTTTTACAGTACTCTATGTGCCCTGACTGTCTGATTACGGCTATAGAGTGCTTTCTGCATGCTCATTGCACACTAGGTACAATGTCTGTACCTGGTCTAAGTTTGCTCAAGGAAAGCACAGCATTTGCTAAAGTTATATACTGCTGGAAGTGAACTATTGTCCAGATTTGTTTCAGCATCTTCCATCATTCATATCATTTTCCAATGCTGATTTGATTTGCCCTCATATTATGTTGCAAACATGGGAGTTCTTATGAGCTGTGCTTTTAGAGCACTGCATCAAATCTGTGGTGCGAAGCTCCTTTTATTGCATGCAGAATATTGTCATCATCCAACTAGAACTAGCATAGAATGGTGTTAAAATTATTCTTCAAACTTTTGGAACTTATAAGTCAGACTGATACAAATTTCTATTTTGCAGCATTCCTCAAGAAAGAAAAAAAAAAAGTGTGTTTTCTAATTTGCCCACTAGGCTGCAGTCGGGATGCTAACTCACACTAAGCAAAATTACCATGTCACTTCAATTTGGAGGGAGTTCTGATGTCTCCAGGTTCAATGTCAGAATGGGTTTAAAAATGTTTTGATAACTTACTAGATGGTATGTCATTTGCTAACTATGTAGTCATCAGGGTTACAGTTCTTGTAGTAATCAATTCACTCCTCCATACCAGTGGAGCTCAACCTTCTGCTCCTCTGGGCCAGATGAGTGGCATGGGGTCAGTCTACGGATGTGATCTGGTATGCCAGCCTGGCTGCTTATACCATCCTGGCCCCATGTGCCATGTCCAACTTGGTGCGATCCTAACCCCAACACACTAGATCTGGCCAGGCACTGCTCCAATCCCATGCACCAGATTTGGTTAGATGCCAGCATTATCTAGTGAACAGGACCATGTCATTCCATCCATGGAGCTCCTCAGAGCTCTGGAAATTTGACAGCAATTAAATTAAATCAGCAATCTGATAGCCACCACTCCCCTGCTGCCAAATTTTTGGATGTGTGGAGAAACCTGCAGGCTGGATGACGCAGCCTCATAGGCCAGATCTGGCCCATGAACTGGAAGTTGAACATCTCTGCTGTAGACTGTTGGAAGAAAAACCATAAAATATTCTACAAATACTATATAGTTTTGTAGAATGTGCACCTTTTGAAGCACACTGATGGCCACTGTGACCTGGTGGCAAATGGCTGGTATGATAAACAAATTCCAATCTAAGTCTAAAGTTTTACCTACTTATTTTAGTCTGCCTCTGTGTCCTACTGAACTTGGCCATTAGTGTAAAACACATATTATTGCATCAAATATGTTTATTTTGCTTTAGATTATACCAGGTTAATGGCACTTTGATTGACTTCGGTTTCACAAAGTACATCCTTATTGATATGTAGTCCTTTACTCACATCACAAAGTCAAGGGAACAGTTGCAAGCAACTCTTATCGTGTACTGTTTGACTGAAGTCATTTGGATGTTGCATACTACCCATTCCACACAAGCTGTTTGTGTGTTGAATTTTATTTACAAAGTACACAGCATCAAAGTATGTAATAATAAAAAGTACTCTTATTTGATGCTAGTGAAACAGAATTAGTTTAATCCAATACCTAATATGCAAATATCCTATAAAACTAATGGAATTCAGAGTTAGGTTGCTCTTAAAGATGTTATACATACACACATTGTATCACTGGATGCCACTGATTTGAAATCGTTTCTGTTTAATAGCACCTATGTATCTTATGTTTGTCAAAAACTATTTAAAGGGCGCTGAGGGTGTTTAGAAAGTAATAATAGACCCCCCCCAAATGAAAGCATACAGAAACCATAAAGAAGTCACATCGTATTACAACTTCCACCCTAGTACGGACTAGGTTTCATCCAAACATAAGTTGAAATACAGAAATTACAGAACCTCAGTATAGATTTATATTGAAATTACTGGGTGTTTTAGAGCAGTGGTTTTCAACCTGTGGTCTGTGAAAGATCATACTTTGATGATCAATCAAAAGTATGTAAATACCCACACTTACAATTCAAAAGGTTCTGCACCTCCATTTGAAACTTTTCAGAGGTCCACAAATGAAAAAAAGTTGAAAACCACTGTTTTAAAGTAAATAATTAGGGGCATTTTTACATGTGCTCTAGGATGCCACACAGGGCGCTTTAATTAGTGAGCTGTGTTAATTAAATGTGCTGTGTCACGTGCATCAGCAGCCCTGTGCATCCCTGCACTAAAAAAATGGCGGCATGGTGATTTGAACTAAAGCTCATCAAATGTGTTTGATTTCAAACAGCCTGCCACCATGTTTTCAATGCAGACACGCATGGGGATGCCGATACACGTGACAGGGAAGGCTCCCAGAGTGCATCAATTTCTGTGCTCCAGCCGACTCTATTAATTGAGTCTGCTCTCATGTACTGGATTTCCAGCACACTGAAGCAGGCTCCCTGCACATGTCTATGAGCCCTAAGAATCTCACCTATAAAACTGCTAGGTCATCTTCTTGCTTTCAACAAGAGGTATTTCTGTTGTTACTGTTAGATTACTGATATGACGCATTACAATTAGTAACTGTGAAAATAAGACTAGGATCAGATACTGCATTTGTTCCTTGATCAGTTATATCTGTATTTGTCTGAGAACAGAAACAACCCAGGATTGCTATGCATACACGTAGCCCTCCCAGTCAGGTTTTTAGTGAGAGACAGAATGCACTGCCACCATTGTGCAATCGATTCAGTGATGTAATCCCAACGTAACTGTTCAGATGCATTTTAAAATGTCCCAAGATAAACTATTAGTACTTCTTATCCCAGGAACCTTTATACAATTTATCTTAGGACAACAGATGTGGACATCTGAATGACTTCATTTTGTCCCAGGAGAAAACGGTTTATCCAGCGACAAATGTGACATCTATTTGTAGCCTAAGTCTCCGTTCCACAAATTCATCTTTGGCCACAATCTATCAGCTTACTACATGCAAGTGGAGTCTTGCACCCATCCACTGGATGGATTCTTTTAACCCTTAGTGGTGCAAACTAAAGCAGCTAGAGATATTTACTAGTGAATATTTGGAAGCTGCAGCTTGCACTAGATACCCATTCATTGCTCATAGCATGGGGTGTTCCAGATGCAAGGAACATGGGAAAGCTGTGTTTTGTCCAAGGCATCTTCACAATATGAGTCAGAGCTGCTCCCATATTTTTTTTAAGTTGCATTTGGGTGGCTTATAGTCATGAAAATGGCACATTCTCCATGTAGGCTGCCTCTACACCCTTGCCTCTGCATAGACTTTGAAAGTCACCAGAGAAAATTCTATGGCACCCTGTAAAAGCAATAGTGTCTGTTCTTCATCCCATCCTGAATAAAGTCAATGGCAAAGTTCCCATAGATGGCAACAGTACAAGATGTGGCCTTAGCTTTCAAGATTTGGCCCTTTTAAAAATGTGAACCTGTATCACCACACTTCTCCATACATTACATATTTTGTTTTCTATTTATTTATCTTTGTAGATTTGTAGACTCCACTGAGGAAACTTAAGATAGAGGCAGATGGCCCTGTGCAATCTACAAAGGGCTAATCTGATGTATATATTTTCCCTGTCTGTAGATCAATAGAAAATGTTTGTTTCTCTATAAAAAGATATTTCAGGTTTCTCTCTGTAGTATCCAAAGAGCTACTATTTAACTGTCTACACTTACATTTGAGAGAAACCAGTTAATATCAAGGGGACTAAATTATCAGCATTGGGAGCGTATTAGAGACTTTGAAGAGATTTTTTGGGAAAGTATAACGCTCTTTAATGTTTGACCTATTGACTCAGAGGCGAGTTCAAGCGGCATAAAGATCCCATGTGATTGCTTGTGAAGAAAAACTAATGCTTTCTTTTGTCATATTTTAAGTTATTTCCTATAAACCATAAATGAAGTCGAAATCTTCTTGTCTGGGAATTCCTGTTGGGATAAATGCTCAGCTCCATTTAGCCTGAGTCCATATAGATTGCCAGTGAACAGTGTTACTCATCTTGATGCATGTGCCAGAAATGGAAATCAACTAATCCTTAAGGATGCATCCATTTCAGGGAGTCTGGATTTTTTTTTAATGTACTATAGAAACTTTGGGAAAAGAACTAAATAGATACCACTTAAGAAAAGAAAATCCATCATAAAATATTGCCTTAATAGTTTTATTTTGAGAAATCTGTAATTTACACAGACAAGAATTCTGTTAACATTGAACAAGAATGTATTAATCTGGCTAATACATAACACAAATTTTCCAAGTTCTGCTACAGTCCTTTTCTCTTAGTTTCAACAGGTTGCCAAAATTGTGTTTCAAAATATTTGATTTTAGCATTTCTGCTTAACACAAAGTTGACTGCTGCTGTCAGCACCAGTGATCTCTACCAGAGCAGTAAAACAGTAAGACAACAGGCTAAATTAACAATTTCACAATACTGAACTTTCTATTGTTATTTTTTCATGCCCTTTTTGTTTGATATTGCATATGGATTTTACACATGATATTTCATGCACATGTATAACTATGCATGCAATTATTAAATATATTTTACATATGTACCTGCATGCATAACTTATGCATGCCTTCCTTTTTATAAATAAGGATGATAAGAATCTGCATGTTTAGAAAGACATGCAAGAAGCTACTCCATTTTTTTTAAAATGGGTGCATACCTAAAATTATGTAGATGCATATCTTCACTACATATACAAATTGGGTATCCACATAGATAGTCATTTATCTGTTAAATATGGTATGTTATATGGGTCTGTGTTTCTGGGTATGTTTGTATACATATATAAAGGGATGAGATACTTATTTGAAGACTGATGCTGTTTCTTCATTACTATGGTGTAAATCACATGCCAAATGACTTATATGGTAAAACTGTGTGCAAGGACATGTCTATGTTAGCTCTGTACTGCTCTCAAGGCTGCCAGCAAAAAACAAACTCCAGCTATTGAATCTGGCTCCACATTCTCCAAATCTAAAACTGAGATTCATATTTCTGGAAACATTAGTTCCTCCTCCTGCTCCCAAACCAATGGCTGCGCTTGAGATCTCTTGTCTGTGGCAGGCTTGCAAGTAGTGGTAAGAGGCACCAGTATTTATGAGGCCTGTGCGAAGCAGCTAGTATTCGCTTCGGATTCGGCTGATTCAGGGGACAGTGATTAGATTCGGTGATTCAGATCACTGTCCTGAATCGATTTGGCAGCTGCAGAATCTCCAAATCACCCAGGCCAGTCCCATCCCCCACCCACTTGCCCAGCCCGGCAGTGGCTGCCCCACCTGCCTCAGCTCCCAGCACTTTGAAAAAAAAAGAGCACCGGCTCACTAGGTGTTGCCTGGTGATCCCTGCTGCCCCCCACTGCCCCATGCTGTGTGGGGGGCTCTGCATGAGCCCCCTAACTCTCCCTCCTCCAGTCCCCCCATGGCTGCCTCACCCAGCCCAGCTCTTGCTCTTTTAATAAAAAAAAACAAACCAAGAAACCCCCCACACACACCATTCCTGCCCAGCAGGGGGTGATAGCCGGTGCTCCCTGCTGCCTCGCACTGCATGGGGGGCTCTTTCACGAGCCCCCGCCCTGAAGCCCCAAGGCAGCTGCAGGGGCAGTGAGTCCCAGGGTTTTTTCAGTTTTTTTTTTTTCTTAAAAGGCCAGAGCTGGGGAGGGCGTGGCAGCCATGGGGTGGCTGGGGAGCTCATGCAGAGTCCCCCATGCAGCATGGGGCAGTGGGAGGCAGCGGGGATTGCCCCCCTGCCTGGCAGCACCTGGTGACTCGGAGCTTTTTTTTAAAGCACTGGGAGCTGGGGCAGGTGAGGCAGCCATGGTGGGGCTGGGTGGGAATGCTGGAAGAGCAGGCAGGGGATGGGGACTGGCAGGGGTCCCGCCATGCTCCCCTCCCCCCTCCTCCAGCCCTGCCTCCCGGCCCCTACTTTCTGGCTCCGAGTCCGGCTCCAGCTCCCTGCTGTAGCCACCAGGGACTGTCCAATTCAGAGAACTTTGATGATTCTTTTCCGAAGATTCGGAGAGCTTCGAATCAATTCAGACCTTTTAACTGGTCCCTGATTCGATTTGGATTCAGAGATTTGGCCACCAAATGAGGCTGAATCTCCTCCGAATCGAATCGCCATCTGAAACTTCACACAGCCTTAGTATTTACTCAGTGGAAAGTGTTGTAGCACAGGAGAGGGTGGTCAGAATTTACTTTTTGGAAATGGTCTCAGGAATGGTTTGAAGCCAATATAGACCTACCCTTTGAGTCCCAGCGTAGAAGACAAAAGTCCAGGTTCTCTCGGGAAGGAAAGCTAGATAGCTCTTTGGTGGCTACTACTAAAATATTCCAAGTTATTTTGATCTTGTTTTAGAATCTTTTCTGTCTTAAAAAAGGACAGCCCTAAGAGGAGCTTGAACTAAACTATAACTTGGGCTTTATTTTACTTTTCCTGGCTGATATATCTGCCCAGAAGCTTACAATGCTATGAGTGCACATAGTAAACATGGTATACATTAAATAAGTTGCAAGCCTAAAATAGAATGTCTAGGTGTCCATTTTTTATAGTACCTAAATAGTAGGGCTGTGCAGAGCAGGTAATATTCAATTCAACAGCCATGTCAAATATTAAACTGGGTCCCACTTCGATTTGCCATCCACTTCGAGTTGAAGCGGGTCCACTTCAACTTGGGGTTGAAGCTCAGTTGAATATTTGAGCTGCTTCGACTTCCCCATAGGCTATAATGGGGAAGGTCAAAGCAGGCTATAACTTTGGCATTTCTTGTCTGATCATGATTAAACTTGCAGGAATCATAGCTCCTGAGGAGCCCACAAAGCATGCCAATTTTCAACAAGATAGGTTCAGAGGGTGCAGAGAAACTGCACCCCAAATTCTTGAGAGCAAACTGCCTGTAACTTCTATGTGCAAAGCCACAGGGAGCTCAAAACTGCAGGCGTGCTAGCCCCTGAGGAGCTCACAAAACCTGCCAACTTTCATGGAGATAGGTGCAGGGGTTTGGGGGAAACTGCACCTAAGGCTGCTGTAGACAAAACTCGTGATATAGATGGAGTGAGGAGGGTAGCACTCACTCCGTCTGCACCTGGAGCTTGGGGAGCCCCAGCAGTGGGAGGTTCACCTTGAGGAACACCAGCCGCTCCACCAAACCAGGATGCAAGCAGGTGCGGTGGGGTGTCACAACATCCACAGCCATGCTGAACACCCTCTCGTTTGGCACACTGGTCGGTAGAGAGGACAGGTATTCCCAGGCAACTGTGGCCAGATCCGGGGGTCTGGTGGGTCTGGACCCCCTAATGTTTGCCATGGCCTTAGCCCATATTGGCGGTGCCTGTGGTGGAGGGGAAGACTGGCTCGTGGCTGGCAGGCTGGGTTCAGGCAGTGATCGCCCTGTCCCACTTCCCCCACCTCCGCCGTTCCACCTCCGTCACTTTCTTAATAAGTACCTCCTTCCAGTGACTCAGTGTCTCGCTGCCACATATGGTGCCCTTCACCCTTAGGTCACAGATGGCGGCCAGCGTCTGTGTTGGATTGTGTTGGACCCCAAGGGGTCAAGCTTTTTCCTAAGGCTGTCCTTCAGCCGCCTCACCAGTGCCTGCACATCTGGTGAAAGCGGCCTGCCCCAGCCAGGAACATTGGCCCCCAGGAAGCTCTACATTTGGCTGCGGAGCTCCTTCATTATGGGGGCCACCTGGCTGAGGAAGGCGTCAGCAGCTCTGAGGGTCTCAGTGGCCTCAAGGAAGGGCTTGAGGACCAGCAAGATCTGGGAGATGGCATCCCACTCAGCTTTGGTCAGGGGGCCACTGATGCCAATCTCCCCAAGCAAGGCCAGCTCATGGATGGCCTTCTGTTGCTCCACCAGCCTCTCGAGCATCAGGTATGTGGAGTGCCACCGAGTCTCCACATCCTGGATGATTGTATGCTACGGGACATTTAGCTCTGCTTGTTTGTCCCACAGCACCTTGCCCCCCTTGATGCTCTAGTGGAAGTAGCTTGCCACCTTCCTGCATCTGGAAATGAGCCTGCTGGTGTTGCTGGCACCATCACTGGCAGCCCTCCAAGGCATCCCTCACAATCAGATGTAAATTGTCTGCCACACAGCGAATACCAGCAAAGTTGGCATCACGGACTGCCTTGACCATATTGGCCCCATTGTTGGTGACCGTGAAGCCATGGGTGAGCTCAGCCTGCCCAATGCCTAGCCACCCCTGCACCATGCGGTTCATGGCCCCCCTTATTCCTGCTGCTGTGTGGGACTCATCCATCAACTTGGCATGAAGGAGAGCCCACCGATGGGCCGGCTGGCCACACCAGTGCCCTGTGAGGGAGAGGTACACATGATCTCCACCCCGGCTGCTCCAGATGTCCGAGGTGAAGTGTACGGTCACCTGCGGACCTGCCTGGTGCAGCTCCTCCCTCAGGCGCTCCCTGCATGCTTCGTATAGGGAGGGCACCACCGTCCTGCTGAAGTTGGTGCAGGCGGGCACCTAGTACGATGGAGCCAGCAGTGCCAGGAGCCGCCTGAACCCTGGCCGCTCAATAAAGATGAAGGGCTCGCCATCCAGAGCAAGCATCTCCCCAGTGGTCTGGGTGACCTTGCTCGCATTTGCAACTGGTCCCTTTTGCCCCCAATGTTCCAGGGTGCCCTGCCTCTGCTGTGGGGGGACGGGGGTGTGGAGCGAGCAGGGGCCATTCCTGTGGCAAACGGGTGGTACCTGCGGAGATACTTCAGCATCCCCAAGGTGGTCATGCACTTTGTTCCCTTGCCCCAGCTGATTTTGGCTCAGCAGTGCACGCAGATAGCAAACGTGGGATCATTTGCCAGCTCATAATGATCCCAGACCATGCTAGTACTAGGCCTTTCCCTCTGGTGTGCGGGTGCATCTGTGGATGCTGCTGAACTCTCCCCCTCTTCAGCAGTCAGAGGCACAGCAAGAGAAAGAGCGGACTCAGCTGAGCCGCTTGCCTTCACCTGTACAGAGGCACCTTCTGAAGTGCCTTCTGGGAAAGACCTCGTGGCTTGAAAGGAGAAAACCTGAGGGGTGTCGAGCACAAACTCGACTGATTCCCCCTCCTTCCCCAGAACTTCCCTTGCCAGGGCACCGAGATCCACATCCAGCGCCAGCTCTTCTTCTGGTGCTGGAAGGCTCAGCATAGGCAGTGACACAGTGGTGGAGTGCGCTGCTGTGCTGGTTGCAGTTATGGTGGAAGAGGTTGTGGCTGCTGTGTCTGGACATGAGAGAGTCTCAGGCAGTGGCTCTGGTGGCACTGCTGCTCCCCTCTCTTTACTGCTTGTAGCAGCCTCATCCCTTGTAGCGGGAGGAAAGAGGCTGCGTCTGAGTTTGGTGGGGGAAGAAACTGTAGCTCTCCCACTTGCAACCCCCCTTGCTCTCCTTTGTGCAGGCTGGCCAGTGTGGCCACCTGCCTCTCCACCCCGCTTCATAATGTGTTCCTTCGTATGTAAACTGGAACCTCTAAGCGTGCTGTGCGCCGCGGATTAGATTTCTGGATGTTATGTAAATGTGTTTGTGTGTGTAGATAATATATTGAGAAGCGCTGGTGTGGTGGAAAGAATGAATCATGTATAAAAATATATATATATATAAACTAAATTCCTATATATAGAATAGATCCTAGGCTACCACTAACCCTATCCAATATAAGCATAAACTAATATGACAAGTAGTTATAACATAAAAGCACCAATTTCTCAGAAATCCTTGTTGCTAGTGTTGCAAGCAGGGAATCTGTTGAAGATCAGG
>NW_017729006.1:8745492-8767233 GCF_001723915.1 Gavialis gangeticus | reverse complement strand
ACTATGTCGAATATTTGTTGAATCGAATATTAAATCGAAGTTTTGCACAGCCCTACTAAATAGCAACAGAAAGAGACCTTATATAATCTATTACACATTAGGAGTATTTTATTAAAGGAATGCTCTCGGTTCCAATGTTTTTCACAAGCAATACTGATGTCAGCAGTTATCTACCTGCTAAAACTGGCATCAAAATAAAACCATGCAATATTTGGACAGCAATTTAAGTTATTTCCCAAGAAGATAATGTGGAAAGTATTATCATTTACACATTTATTGGAATAGTTACTCCTGAAATTCCTTGTATTATTCATATGCTGATGGGAATACCGAGTGCCTTATTTTACACACACACACACACACACACACACACACACACACACACACACACTTCAGGATCCTATATATTCACATTTTAAAACTTGAGAAATTAAACTTTATAGCTTACAGCTTTGACAATTTTGTTGACTTCAAATTCATGACACAAATCAAGTTAGTTCTACATTTCATCTGCAGCCCAAAAAAAATGCACACTATATACGAAAATAATTCCTTTCCACACAAAATATTTTCAAACTTAGTAATATACTGAGTTCCCCAAGGGAAAAAAGTATACAACATTCCATTGAGACCTAATGGTGAATGTCTCAGCCCTATGCTTTTTCAATCTTGGTCTTACAGATCAACCGCTAGTCCAGCAGATACACATTTGGCAATCTCAGAATGTGATCTTAAATTCAGAGACTTCAGAATGAAGGTATGCACAGAAGGAAGGAGCTGAAATACTACAACATTAAATCGCCACCTCTCTGTACACATGACACTTCTGAAGGGAAGATATGTGGATGGATCAGTGAGAGCACCATCAACAATGTATATCATGTTTTTTAAACAAAATGGTTTAAAGTTACAGGACTATTTTTACAGACAGATCAAGTTGCATGGTCTTCAACATTCTTTGGAGATATAGCTCCATTTTTAAAAGACTGTAAAACCTAACAAGAAAGGAACAATTTGAAGAGTTAAGATTATTTAGATGGACACATCTACAAGTTTGTTTGTTGGCTTAAAATATATTACAAATATAAAAAATATTAAAGTGGTGGAAGGAGGTCCACGAATCTGCCAATTCTAAATATCAGGCAATAAATGGGAAGAGAGAGTAAACCATATCTCCACCTTGTAGATAAAGCACATGTAGGAGTCACATTGCAGTATTCCCATTACATGTTCCATTACTTTTTTTCCTTCTAGTTTTGCTTTCCAAACGCACTTCATAAGCCCTAACAGCAGCATTAACTAATTAAAAAAAAATTCGAAGACAGGTCCCAGGTCATTCAGTAAAAGTACAGAGTAGATATGTTAATTCCAAGTTGGGCAATTACAGTCAACCTTCTATCTAACTTTACCTTCTACCCTTTATCTATCTTCTACCAATCTACCTTCTACCCAACTCTTCCCAGAGTTTCAAATTTAGGAGTTGTTCTTAATTTCCTTCCTATAAAATGTGTAGTTTAGTGCTCCTAGTGAAGAGTGGCTATATTTAAGTGATGACAGAATAACCCATATTCAGTATGGAAAACAAATGAAAGGTGTTTACCAGTCAATCTGGGTTGCATTTCTTATTGTTACAAGAATAAGAAGCCCATATAGAAGTTCCTTCATATTCGTCTCATTCAGGAAGTACCCATTTTATCAAATTATGCTAGGCTCTTTTGTGTAAATACAGGTAACATTTACAATGCAAACATTGGAGATGTAAGATTGTCTTAAAAATATACAGAACTTCTACCACTTTAAAAATAATACATATCACTTTTGAGCCAAAAAGATTAATGATTTATTACCAGGCTCATTAATCAAAAATTGTGCACTTGTTTTTGAAGGACCGATTCCAGTGTTCAAGTCAATTAGGTCCTCTAAAGCTATTACACTGGGAAGAAGCTGCAATATTATTGAGACTTCCCAGGGTGTATTTAGAGTATAATATAAGTGCTATTATTCAGGAGATACTGAATTGCTAAGCTTCTTAAATTTGTACAGTTGGGAACTTGAAGTACATTAAAATGCTGAAACTCATTAAGAGCCCTTTTCACAGCTTCAGAATCACTAGCATTCACCGCACTGTTTAGAACAATAAAACACTCCCAAAACCTAAGAAGGGGTGACTTCCGTTCCTTGAGTTCTGCTTTAATGAGTCATTGAGGCAGAACTGGTATCTAACCTCCCAGACAACCTCTTCTAGAAAAAAAAACAGAAAACACACAAACCAAAAAAACCAAACCAGCACTAATATTCTAAGCAAAACAGCAAAGTCTGCTAACATGCTATACTTAAAAACTCCAAACAAGTTACTTAACATTGATCTCCTGTTCAAGCACAATTTAATTTTCTCTTCCTGTCAATAATAGGTAAATTGCCTTCAAAATAAGAATATAATCTGCTTTTTCTTCCATCCACCCCAATCAATCCACATCCATTAGAAACAGCTTCTGGTGTCAATTCTGGTGGCAAAAGCATGGGAATAAGCTATTTCAGCATCTGTTTTCACTGAGGCTACTTGTACATGGGCATTCTGTATGCAACGCATTTAACATTTCATCACTGCTGTATTCACAGTGGTAGTGGGTCTTGTGTTTGCAAACTGACACTGAAAGAGAAAAACAGTTGTCAGAATCCTCCATACAACTGCTGGATTTGGCATGTGCATTTCCTGCACAATAGGTAACTGAGGCTGAAAAATGTGGATCCTGACCATTGGTAGGAGGCATCTATCCTAGATTAACCAAAATTAACTTCCTCTGACTGAACTAGGATAGTGTGTGCTAAACTTGCCTCAGCTGGAAGTCAGTATTTTACTGAACAGTAGGCAAACAGCAGTTAGAGACAATGTTTCTCCTTGATCTGATAATAGTGCATTCCATAGGACTGAGTGACTGGTTTCCTCCTCAATAGGGAGTGTAGAAATTCTGTCTGTAATTTCTATAACCTCCCCCAGTCAGAGGGTGAAGAAGTACAAATCTGATCAATTGTAGCATGCTTGAGCCTGGAAATTTTCTGTAGCTGAAGGGTCTGTTGCTAAGTGAATTTTCATTGAGCAAGTTGGTAGGTTTTTGCTGGCATTTGGGAAGAAGAATTTTAAAGTATCTGCACACAAAACTAAGTATGAGTAAATAATCTGGGAATAGTGATTATACCAGGGATTTTCACAAGTTAGCTAATAAGACAGGTATGACACAAAACTGGAAAAAAAAATCTTGGGAATATTACTTAGGTTTTTAAATGCTACATGAAAACTGTACGTGTTATTGCAAAATTTTCCTCAAGGCAATGAACTGGGGGACTGACGCCCTGAGAATTATGTTTCCCTTTTCATTCATAACATTTTGGTTGGATTTTAGGAATGTGCAATATGCAAACAGTGAAAGAGATTATATATTCTAGAAAGCCATTGCCTTGTAATGAACTTTCCACAGAGGCTCTCAGGTTAAAAATCTATTTAAAAGAAAGACACATATACCTGTATATTAGGGCTGTGCGAAACACCATTGTTTTGTTTCAACATCTGTTTTGCCATTTTGAAGGGACATGTTTTGTTTTGTTTCGAAGCACTGTCCCGGTTCATCGAAACTATTTCAATGTTTCAACGAATTTCGACGTTTCACCCTAAGGTTATAATGGGGAATCATGAAAATGGCTAAAACTTTGTCATTTCTTTCCTGATTTGGATGAATTGCTGGGATGATAGCCCCTTCTGGGGGCATGAAGCCTGCCAAGTTTCAAGGAGATAGGTGCAGAGGTTTCTGGGAAACTGCACCTCAAACTGTTCAAAGCAAAGGTCCTGACATTTGCCAGCAGTGGCAGCCTCCTCTCTTCTGGGGTGCAGATCTGGGGGCCTGCGCCCCTGGGAGGGCTGCAGGGCTGTGCCAGACTCCTCCTGGGGGTACAAGCCCCCAGATCCGTGTGCCAGATGAGAGGAAGCTGCCTCCTGGGACCAGCACCAGAGAAGATTGCTGCTGTCATTTGGGACTCCTCTCAGCCGGTGCACAGATCCAGGGGTTCGAACCCCCATATCTGCACTGGATGAAAGAAGGCTCAGGCTGTGGCAGCAGCAATCTTGTCCGGTGCTGGGCGCAACATGTGCCCAGTGCTGGTCCCAGGTGGGGGAGGCAACCTGAGCCTCCTTTCATCTGGGGCACAGATCCAGGAGCTCACAACCCAGGAAGGGCTGTGGGGCTGTGCCAGACTCCTCCTGGAGGGTGCAAGCCCCCAGATCTGGGTGTTGGATGAGAGGAGGCTCAGGCTGCTGCCTGGGACCGGCACTGGGTGCAGCCCGCGCCCAGTGCCGGGTAAGATTGCTGCTGCCACCAGTCCCAGGTGGCAGCATCAGCCTCCTCTCATCCGTCTTGCAGATCCAAGGCGCAGATCACACCCTCAGGAGGAATCTGGAACAGCCCCGCAGCCCTCCTGGGGATGCGGGCCCCTGGATCCGTGCATCATATGAGAGGAGGCTGCTGCTGCCACCTAGGACCAGCGCTGAAGTCAAATAAGCCCGGCTTCAAAACTCAAAACATTTCAAAACTTTCAAAATGTTTTGAGTGCCCTTGTTTCGCTTCAAAGCTGTTTCAAAGCCTTCTGTTTTGTTTCGATTTTGCTGTTTTGAGCTTGAAACGCATCGAAATAGCTTCAAAATGAAACACCTGGCAAAATTTTGCACAGCCCTAGTGAATATATGCATGTCTGCACATCCCTAGCTACATGAAGACAAATGCAGAAAAAAAATAACACTATAAAAATGGACAAAATATGACTAAAATTAGTTTTAGGTGCTTTGATATTATATACTGAAAAGGTTTGGATTTAGCTTTGAAAAAAGAACAAATTTCAGTTGAAGTCTTATGAGTCTTATAAGTCTTATGACTAAGCTCAGTGGCTCTGACCACTACAGCAGAAAGCAAATAAATAAATAACTTCACTTATGAAAGCAAACTGCATTGACAACTGATACAAACTTTCACCAGTCTGTATTTTCATTCTATAATTTGGAGCACCTGCAAACTGAAGACAACAAAAAGATATGGATGCTGACAGGCACAAAGGAGCTATTCCTTAGGCAGTTTCAGGCCACATAACACAAGCTCAGGAACAGGACTGCTGCTATTATGTAGCTGTCAGCAAACAGGTGGTAGTGTAGGTGTCAAACACATTAAATAACAGGAGTGACAGATCCCCAGTTTTCTACAGGCAGTAGCAGATCCCCAGTTTCCTACAGATAAAAGGCCCAATGGGCAGAAGAATGCCCCAGTTTCAGTCAGACACCTCTTTGAGGTTTGTATTAAACCAATATTTAAATGAAGACATAACCCCCACCCATCTTTTTAAATTTCCCAGCATATCATGTTGTTAGAAGCTTCTTTACCCTGAATCAGGAAGACAGACCCTAGTAAAAAGAAACTTAAAATGGCTTTTGATCCTTTAAGTAGTTTGTATCCTGATCTTAGGATTGTCTTCCTCTTTGTTATCAGACCGGTTCATTAAGATAAAGGAGGCATTTGAGTTGACAGCCTTAAGATTTAAATGGGGGAGCTTGGCGACAAGATGTTTCCAGGAAGCAGCCCTTGACTTTGGAATTCACTTCCTCTCACTCTGTCCAAAGTCCAACATATTTGACCTTCAAGTCATGTTGTAAAAACCTTTCTATTTAAAGGCAATTGTGTTCTTTTTAGTTCCTCCTTTTCCTTCCTCCCCTCAGTTTGAAATGGTTGAACTTTTGCCTCCTCTTTTTTTTGGTGGAAAATTTAAAGGAGCCTTGCACAATGACACTTCTAACAGAAATAATCAGAGTCTGATTTTTTTTCCTTTAATTCGTTGTTTGTTCATATTGGAAAATGAGACAAGTATGGTTATTTGCACACAGCCCCACTGAACAGCTTTCAGTCTATCTGTAGCAAAACTGCACTTATTATTACAGGTGTGATAATCATATTTATTTTAGTGCATGACTCACCAGTTGTGCATAATACTGCCTAAGGACTGAGCAGGAAAGGAGACTTAGCTTATATAGACTTCCTTGAAAACCTTTTAATACTAGAAATTAGATATGCTCATATCATTGACTATAAAACAGTATATACTGTGACATGATTCTGCACAGATAAAGTCTTTAGATTTAGGAGGCCTACATTTACCTTGTTCCAAGTGAACTGGCTACAGCATACACAAACTCAATTTGTGCAACATTCATCCCCCACCACACACACACTTGAATATATAAATGTCCAAATGCGGTACATTCAAAGAGTTATGGATGTTTTCTTGTACATCTAGATAGGGCTCTTAATGTGGAGAATAAAATTTATTTTTGTCAAGTTTAACAGGTTTTCCTGAAAGGCAAAATTTACAACTTTTGTTTCAAATTGAATGAATAGCTCAAATACAGCGAACACTTTTCTTTTGTCACTTGACACATTGTTAAAAAACTGTTTGTCTTAGAGAAAAACTCTGAACACTTCCCGTGCATTGTCCAAGTATACATCATGAAGAAAAAAAGTGGGGCTTGCCAAAGTGTGAGGCTCATGGGAAAGGCAGGATTGGCACAGTTCTGTATAATCTTTATTGCCAAATTCAGAACTTGTGTAAGTGGTCCAAATCCCACAGACATACACTCGGGGGGTAGGGTGGGGGCGAGAGGTAGGTCTATGTGGCCTCTTAGAATCGAGGAAAGAGGATCTAACGAGCAGGTTGCATCTTTTTTATCACATACAACCTGGTTTTAGTGAGGGTTCAGATGAAGGCACTCCAAAGCTGAATGCCTTCATTAACTCCTGTAAGTTCCTGTGCATGAGCAGGGCTGGGCTGATATAGGAAGGGGGAAAGGGAGGGGAAGGACAAGGGGCTCCAACCCTGAGGCAGGGGGCTCCAATCCTCCTGCCCCGACTTCAGCTCAGGCTGGGCAAACCCCAGCCCACAGCTCCCTCCCCCTGCTTTCTCCCCTTCCCATCCTGCAGACAGCACTGGGTGTGGGAAGGGGGGCAGGGCTAAGGGAGACAGGCTGCAAGCCAGTATCTCCTCAGGTGGATTGGCTCCAAAGTGGAGCTCAATCCCCCCCACCATCCCCAAACTCAACAGTGAATATCAATTGGGTTGGGTTTGGAGGGGGGCAGTCTGACCCATGGTGCTTTCTGTGAAGAACTATGAGTTAAACTGGGGAGCTGCATGTCTGTCTCCCACCTACCCTGTCAAAAATACATGTTCATTTTAATTTTTTTTCCACTTTTTTCGTCCCCACTTTTTAAAATAATCTACATTGAGTGTTCAGCCCCATCTGGAAACACATTATTGAACCTTGTTGTAATGTGTTTGTCATACCATTCAGCTTAGATACCTAAGGCACGCAGGACCAAAGTTGAGTTTAAACTCTTTGTGAAAACCAGGCATGGGGGTTGGCTACTTCTGCTCTTTGGAAGACTAACTGTTCAAATCTGGGGTTTTAAACATGATTCAAACCACAGTGCGATCAGTGCTACAAGACCAGGTTAAAGATCTATTTTAAAGAGTCATATACGAGCATGTGTGCACATCCTCAGCAACATTAGACAAATGCAGAAAAAAGTAATGCTATTAAAAAATGGACAAAATCTGACTAAAATCAGTCTTGTACTTAAATCACCAGGTGCCTGGATGTTATATAGGGAAATAGCTAGTTAATAGGTTAAGTACTAGGAGATAGTGCTCAAGAATTCTAATCCTAGTTCCTGGGTTTTTTAATCAATAATAAATGTTGCAATTAGTTTTCTTTTTTCAATCCTTTAAAAATCCTCCCTCTTGTTTTCTTAGGCTTTACACAGAACAGACAAGGGAGAGGATTTATCATACTGGGTAAGACCACTGGTCTATCTAGTTTAGAAGATGACTGTTCTTGATCACCTCTCTCACAATATCCATTTAGCCAACACAAAAACTGGTACATTGTTTAGCATTGGCTTCCATGTAAGAAAAGAAAACGTTAAACAATCATCACAAAATCATATTGTTCCTGCAATGGAAAACTAACTTGCCACCCCTGAAAAGCTTAGGTTCTCTTAATTTGCAATTTACATTCTGGATGGAATTAAAATATTCAAAGCTGACGGTGTACAATGACATAGGGGCTTTTGCGAGCCACCTCAGCAACCTCCTTCCCTCGGCCCAGTCTGAGGCAACACATGCTCCCTCCATTTGTAGAATGCAATATATTTTCAGAGAAAAGTAGGACTTTTAAACTGACATCACCTTTTAAACGTGTCAACTACAGCTACTAAAACTATAACATATGCCTCCTGAACTGGATTTTTTAAACTTAATTTACAAGGGCTGTGAGAAGAAACGGGCCATAAGTAAAATAATTGTTTTATACCATACAACAGGGACTGAGACCAGAGACATCAGCAGCCTAAATACTTTTGTGTACCAAGCAAAATAGCAAAACATATCACATTTCATTTTCCTGTGATGCTTTCTGAGCTTTTTATTATAATGGCATAACACCCACTCCCATGACAAGGTGTTGATAGGCAAATCCAAGTTACGGACTTTGGCTTGCAGAACATTGGGAACAACATATCTGATAAACTTATACAAGAGAAAAAACAAAATAGATCACTCCTCCCAATTCCAAAACACAAAAATCTTAGTGTAATCGAGTTTGGCACACTTCAAACTCCCAGGACTTGAAAATAACTGAGAATTCAGTATTGCTTGGTAGTAATGACAAAACGAAGAAATTAAATTTGTGCCGCTTCCTACACTTAGTAAAGGAAATTACGCATTTCTCACAAAGCCTAATGCCAACTCTACAGGGATTATATTACTATTTATTGTTTTGTTTGCTCAAATAAAACACCTGTTGAGGTCAGCTATTTGAAGAATTTTTAATATACCAGCCTAACACTATGGAGAGCCAGAAATGTTTATAGAGGCACTCCTAGTAAGATTGTTGGCTTTTTTTCCCCCCAGGTAGGTGCATAATGATTTAATAACAGAAACAGCATGCCTGCAAACCTCTCAACCTCATATTTAAATAAAAAACTAATATATTCGAAATCTGGGTGTCAGTCTCAACTGTTCCGTCAGCCTTCTCTGTTATGAACGGAGGGGTATCCCTAGGATACGGCATCTTTCTTTTATACAGTCCCGTCTTAAAGTGTCAGAAGTCAAGGAATTAAAAACAAAAGCAGCATAAATCGCTGTCAATCATTTAAGTCTTTGATCTGCTCTTTACTTCAAAAGGCATTATGCTTTCTAAATGGAGGGATCAATCACCGTACATTAGACCTGCTGTTAGGCACTATTCTACCACACTGTCAGCTTGAAGGCCAGCTAGTTGAAACACATTCCATTTAACATTTAAGACAAACCAAACAAACATATGCAAGCAGTAAAAAGTGTTGCATAACTATGCTGCACAATTACTTCCCCTATTGGCATTTTAAAGGCTTTTCTATAAATGACAGCATGCTTTGGCCTGTCTTTTCTAAAATGTTCTCTTTGGACATTCTACTGTTGCTATTCTTCTTTGACAAGCAGAATTATAAAGAGAAAATTAAAAAGAAATCTCAGAAAGGAAAAACAGACAGAGAAAATTTACTTCTTTCTAGGAACGTGAAATATTTTGTGGGTTTGTCTCAACATGCTTGATGGCTTCTACGATAACTGAGACGTTTCCCTGAGTAAAAAACAACATGTTATTTTTCTCTGCCCCCACAAAAAGTTACAATCAGATATAATTGTTTTGCTAAGACAAAGGTGGAATTAAAACAAAACAGAAGACTGGTGCTTTTAGGAATGGAAATGGACACTCTGGTAGCATCTATACATGCAAAGTTATAAAATTATACTTCAGTTGTATCTGAATTATATATCTTTCCCCTGCAAGGAGGTCCACTGAAATCCAATACAATAAGCTGTGTTGTTACAAAGAGGCCTAGGTGTAATGAAAAGTGAGGAATTCTGGCAAAACCATGCCGTCAATTGTAATTGCCCATTTTCAGGATAGCTGCTATAGTAGTTTATATCCTAGGAAATGGATTAATCTTAATGACAGTGAATGGTAATAACTGCTAGCTAATAGAGACAATATTGGCATAAAACCTGCTTAATGGGGATATGTTTGACCAATGACAAGAGGTTAAAAGATGTTTAATTCCATTTTGAACAGGTGGATAGCTCTAGAAATCTGTTCCTAATGTAGAAATAGAGGTCAGATCCTGTTGCCCTCACACATTATGCCATACACCAGGCCTTCACTTTCAAATTAAGATGGGAGAGGACAGAACTGAGCCTTCAGAAGCAGGGATTTGACGAAGGAAGAAAAATGAAACAAACGTGAAATGAAGTCATACCCATGCTGGGCTTTTATTGAGTGGAGGAGTTTATTTCATTTCAAGGACCAGGTATGCTGGCACTCTCTAGCTGTCCTGTATCACTCCTCTACGTAAAGCACTGGAAATGCAGCCTGGTCAGCCAGGTAAAGTGAGTTGTATTCGGCATTTAGTCTCAGTGTAGCCATACAGCAGCAAAAGCTAGCCTTTAAATGTACTTCTTATTTTTAGAAACAGACTTTCTTTTCAATCAAGTCAGTTGTTCACTTGGGACCGTGAGTTGTCCAACAGAGAATCCTAATGAAGAAGAACTGAATATATTAAGAAAAAATCTATTCAAGTACCTTTGAGGCAGAATTTGGAAATCTTATATATACTTGGTTTGGCAAGAGTATCTGTTTGGAGAAAACTTATCTCAGAATCACTCAGCCCAGTGATTCTCAACTAGGGTGCTATGACTGGTTGAGACCTACACAATTCACAAAATAAACCTGTAGGAATCCACAGTGCCAAAAGCACTCCGACTCGTTGTGGTCATTATGAGTTCTTTGCAACAGAAGAATTGCTCTATAATTTTTTTGTAGTAAAAGCTAAGACTGGCATTTTCCAAGGGGTGCATTGAGTGTAAAAATGGTTAAGATCTACTGATCTATGCAAACACCTTTCAGGTAGAATTTGGATGTTTTACTCATCCTTTGTTTGGCAAGATTATCTGCTTGTTGGAAAAAATGTGCATCTCAATATACCTCATTTTCAAATCTGATTTTAAGTAGTTTCTAATGCAATATGGTATTACCTGTTGTGAAGGTAATGACACATTTAATTAGGGATAGAAAATGAGAGAAATAAATATATGGGCCAGATGAATATTTTGGCAAACATGAAATGGGAGGGGGTAACACCTCTCAACACCTTTCTGCTCTGCTAATTTAATTTAAAAGGGACTTTGGTATCTTCCAAAAGTTGACGTCAGTGCTACTTTCACTGGTCTTCAGTAACATACACATGCAAGAGCTGTATTTGTTCATGCACATCATTATATTGGAATCAACTGAGCAATTACATGTCTGACATGGTGCTTTTTCACCTGTTTATTTCTTCCTTCATTGTCTAGAAAGAGCTGATACTCATATACTCCTAAGATCTCAGGAGCTACAACTTCTCATTTCCCGAGGAACATTAAGGTGGAAAACAATCTGCAATCTGGAGCTGGCATTTCCTTTAAATTTACCTCCAGAAGGATAGTTATGGGGCACCTCTCTGGGAATTGCATCTCCCTCATCTGGCTTCCCTTCCAATACTCTCTTCCTTTCATGGGATAACTATGAAAAATAGCAACCAGAACAGTATGATTTTGATCATGTTGATAAACAATAGCTCATTTAAAAAAACATACTGATTCTGCTTACTATACAGCTTCCCTTTTTTGTTTCATTCTCTGTATTTCAGGTTGTCCAAGTTAACTTGATGTTTATAGATTCATAGATGTAGGGTAAGAAGGGACCCAAGTAGAACTTCACGTCTGACCCCCTGCCCTGGGCAGGAGAGAATACTGGGCTTATATGACCTCAGCTAGGTAATTGTCAAGCCTCCTCTTAAAGACCCCCAAGGTAGGAGCCAGCACCACTTCCCTTGGAAGTTGGTGCCAGATCCTAGCTGCCCTGACTGTAAAATAGTACCTTCTAGTGTCCAGTCTGAACCTACTCTCAAACACCTTATGGCCATTATTCCTTGTTACTTGGGGAGGTGCTCGAGGAAACAGGGTCTCTCCCATTCCCTGCTGGTCCCCCCTGGTAAGTTTATAGATAGCCACCAAGTCCCCTCTCAGCCTTCTCTTGTGAAGTCTGAACAGGTTCAGGTCCCATAGCCTCTCCTCATAGGGTCTGCCCTACTGTCCTCAGATCATGCAAGTGGCCCTCCTCTGGACCCTCTCAATGCTGGCCAAATCTCCTAAAGTGCAGCACCCAGAACTGGATGCAGTACTCCAACTGTGGCCTGACCAATGTCACAGAGGGGGAGGACCATCTCCTTGGCCCTGCTTATGATGCATCTGTGGCTGCATGACAAGGTGCAGTTGGCTTTACTGAATGCATCCTCACATTGTCGGTCCATGTTCACTTTGGAATTGATAATGACTCCAAGATCTCTTTCTGCCATTGCTTTTGAGAAATAAGTTCCCCAGTCTATAGGTATGCTGCTGGTTCTTACTGCCCAAGTGCAGTACCCTGCACTTGTCAGTATTGAATCCCGTCCTAGTCTCATTCACCCACCCCTGTAACTTGTCCAGGTCCAGCTGTATCCTGTCCCTCCCTTCTAGCATGCCCACTTCGCCCCTAATCTTGGTGTTGTCAGCAAATTTGAACAGGGTGCTTTTCACCCCCCTTGTCCAAGTTGCTAATAAAGAGATTGAACAGTGTGGGCCCGAGGACCGAGTCCTGGGGGACTCCACTGCCCACGTCCCTCCAGGTTGAATATGACCCATCCACCACTACTCTCTGGGCGTGGCCCCTCAGCCAATTTGCGACCCATCTCACTGTATAGGCATCAATGCCACAGCTGCCTAGCTTTTTAATGAGAATGGGGTGGGAGACAGTGTCAAAGGCCTTCCTGAAGTCCAGAAACACTACATATACCACAACACCTGTATTCGATGATTTTGTGACCTCATCATAGAAGGCAATCAGGCTGGTCTGACAGGACCTGCCCCTAATGAACCCATGCTGGTTGCCCCTGAGCATCATCCCCTCTGCTGGTCCTTCCCAGATGTGCTTGTGGATAATCTTCTCCAACAGCTTCCCCAGGATCAAAGTAAGACTAACAGGCCTATAGTTGCCCGGGTCCTCCCTCCTCCCTTTTTTGAAAATGAGGACCACATTGGCCTTCTTTCAGTAGTCTGGCACCTGGCCAGAGCACCACGAGTACTCATAAAGCCATGCCAGGGGCCCCGCAATAACACCTGCCAATTCCCTCAACACCCTGGGGTGGAGAGCATCTGGACCTGCTGATCTGAACACGTCCAGCCCCTCCAGAAGTTCTCTAACTCAGTCCTTCCTGACCCTAGGCCTTGTGGAGTCTCTCTTGAGTCTGTCCTGAATCTCAGTGATGGAGTCCTGGTCCCTGCACAAAATAATGGAGGCAAAGAAATTGTTAAAAAGGTCTTCCCCTTCCTCTGGCAACCACCAGATTGCCAAGCGTATCCCTCAGGGGCCCCAAGTTACCCGGTGCTTTCTTCATACTTCCTATGTATTTAAAAAAGGACTTTTTTATTGTTCTTGATCCTTGATGCTAGCCCTAGTTCCGTATCTGCCTTAGCTCTCCTAATGACCCCCCCTACAAACCCAAGTGATGGAGGGATACAACTCTTTGGGGATTGCTCCTCCCTTTCACTGGGTGTACGCCTCTTTCTGGGCTTTCTGGCATTCCTCAAGGCCTTTGGTGAGCCAGGGGGACTTTTGAGCGCTCTTGCCCCCTTTGATTCTCATTGGGAATGTTGAATTGAGGCCTAAAAACACTGAAGTCTAGTTACCCACAAAACTTCCTTCCAGGAATTTTTCATCCCTGCATCCCATGCACATATTGATTACACCAGAAAAGAAAAAAGTGCAACACATTAAGCAAGCTAGTGCAGCAACTCAGGTCTTCAAGACCTGATTACATTCCAATCTTGACTGATGTCATAACAGCACTGTACCAACTTCTTAGAGGATAAAGAAACCGAAGAGGGAATCTTGTACAGATACAATATTGAAACAGTATTTTTTTTTAATATCACCAGTTACCCATACATCATCTTGCTGGCTATTTCAGTGCAGTGACTACAACGTATGTAGCACTTAATTACACAGCGTGGGATTAAACCGATCCTGAAAGTTGAATTTCACTGACACTTTCAGTCATAATATGATTTCATTGGTGCACACAATTTCTGTTCCTGACATCCAGTGGTAGGCCTTCCAGGATGAATTCCATATGTCTTGGTTTGCACAGGGTAGCGATTATTCTGTCACAACAACCTAGAAGCCTTGAGAACGTGACATCATGTCCTGGGAGTCTCAGTGGCTCAGCATTGCCACCCAGCTTGATGCGAATGACAGCTATCAAAGGAGGAACAGAGCCATCACTAACACACCTGCTGCTATTTCACTAAATGAACAGCAATTAGCCAACAAAAGCTCACCCTAAGAAAGTCCAATTTTCTGGATTATTTGCTCTACAGGGAAATAGACTGAACTTGGGGTTACAAGAGTGATGATGCCATCATCATGTTATTTCTACTGGGGTATAATATTTGCCATTACTTGCAAACATAAATCGATTCTGTTTCAAGTCCAGTCCATTGTGTGCCTCCTCTAGATGATGACCTAAGCCTTTTTTATTTGCTTATATTATTTATTCTGGGCTCACTGTAGGGCTTTTCTGATAACAGCATTGTTTCCATTTTCAGGAGTTGGGTCATTTACACAGGCACGTCAGAGTTAGTCTCAGCAGAAGTAAAGGAAGGAAGTGACAAGCCTAATTCCTCAGTGGAATAGTTCATCAATTCCACCTACTCAATCCTCTTTTGCATGCAAGGTACATCATGCAAGGCGAAACAGTAATACTAACTAGGAGTCTGTAACCCTGCTAGAAGGAGGTACTCATGAATTCAGTATTGAGATACTAATCTCTCTTCTAAACTACTTGCTCTCTATGTTGCTTAATATGCAGAACTATTTGGTTTAGTTGCTGAGTAGGTGCAACGTGTCACTCAGTGTTATGGTGTCAGTGAGCACCTATACTGTGCTCAACATCATCCTGAACATCTTAAATGGAACATCATCGTTCTACAAGACTTGTAGTATAATTCTCCTGAAGTAATTGGGGAACCAGCATTTTCTCCTACTATCTTCTTCATCTCAATGAAGGCCTCAGTTTGCTGCAAAAACAGGTCATAGGAGATAAACTAGTGACATGACTTTTTCAGTAACCCTGCTAGTATATTTGAAGTTTTGATGACTTCAGTCTCTTAGAAATTAGGATGTTGCCTTCATAGACAATGGAAGTTGACATCTCAGACACACTGGGAAATGTGTGCCCTCAGAATGAAGGGGTTGGGATAAAAAAAAATATAGAAAATAATTTCCCATTTTATATATACCCTAGATTTGAAGATAGAAATTGATGACTCATCTTTCCTCTTTCCCAATATCAAATATGAGGAATGTGAGGAAAATGTTAAATTGAGTTATAAACTTTATTTTGGGGAACCACTGTTACAATAAGAATATAAACATTTATCTTATCATGTTTGCATTATGACCCCTTTTAGAAACGCCTATACTTTTAGGTTCTTGTCATGAAATCTTACCAGAATCGAATCTGAGGGGAGAAGGAAGACTGAAGCAGTGAGATTGCGTGCCCCCATTCCTTGCACTGCTGCTGCTGCCATTGTCCCCACACAATGTGGGCACTGGGGAAGCCCCTGGGCTGTGGCTGTGTGAGGTGCTGGGCTTGATGGGACAGCAGTGGCAGCAGGTGGGTTTTCCTGCAACTGCTTCCTGCTACCACGCCCTCCCCTATGTCCCCTGCTGGTCACTGAAAAGAAGCACTGGAAGGAGGAACCCAGCCATCACTGCTGCCACTGTCACTGGCTGACTTGGGTACAAGGATTAGTTGCATGGGGGGACAAGGGGAACTTGGGACAATGGTGGCAGCTCACAGGTTCGTCCTTCCAGTGTTTCCTCCCACCCAGTGGAGGACTCTTGGAGGGAAGGAGTAGGCCAGGAGCAGGCACTGGAAGCAGAAACCTGCATGATACCATCACCATTGCTGGCCAAGCCCAGTGCCCTCCACAGCTACTCCACACAGGCCCTGGCTACAGCACGGAAGGAGAAGCTCTAGAGCTCCCCCAAACCTAGGTCAGCCATAACAGCGGCAATAAGTGGGGTCCCTACTTGGCATGCCTGTTTCTTGATCAGTTCCCCAATCTCTTCCGACCAGCCCCTCCACAACTCATCCCCAGGCCCTATGGCCTGAGAAGCAGTGGGCTGCACCCCCCTTTAGTAAGTCCTGGATCTTACCATTCTTTTAACATACATTTTTATGGAATTCCTTATGCAAAAAAAACTCATAAAGGGCATAAAGAAAGCTAGGTCTGCAAGCACAACTGAAGACATTAAGGGTATGCCTCTGTGGCACAAAACACTCAGGCTAACTCTAAATGAGCTGCTCAGTAAGGTAAGTGAAACTGACTAGGGTCCTATATTAAAGAGATCATATTGATTCTGCTCCTGAGCTGGTACATTTCTAAAGCAGATATCACCACACAGAACTTTATTCCAAATAGGAAACAAGAGCATACAGAAGTAGTGAGAGTTTGGGACTGTAAGGGCAGCAAGTAAGGGGAATTAATTAGGAAACAGCACGGGAAATGAAGAGAAACTGAATCAGTATTGGGGAAGAGGTAAACTAAGAGAAGTAAAGAATATGTGGTGAGTTCCAGGGACTGGAGAAGGTACAGAATATACAGAGTCCAAGGGGCAAACAGATGGAACAAGGGAATCAGAGGGCCTTGTTACCCATAGGTTTCTTAATGTGGTAATGAGACTTACGATTAGCTTGAGTTTCAGGCTAAAAACCTCTGATTGTCCCAGATCTGTACAACTGTGACTTGCCCTGAGCAAACAGGGGTCTGAAGGACTGAAAGATAAGTATCCCCACTGTTCCCCTCCCCTCCCATTTTGGGCTCCCTTGTTATGCCCCTTGGGGCATCCCCTGTTCCCCCAGCCCTTGTGACTCTTCTGTGCCTCACTGTCCCCCTGGCTCAGTTGTGGCTGTTGGCATTGTCCTGGGGGAGCAGTCAGGGAACCTGCCTACATGGCTACCACCACTAAGCCATAGCTGGTCTCTGGGCTGAACCCAGCCCAGAGAGCAGCAGAGGTGGTGACAATCAGGCAGGCAGGTTCTCCTTCCCTGCCTACTCTCCTAGAACAGAACTGGCAGCCACAGGTGAGCCAGGAGTTGGAGGAAAGGCAGGGGGATTGGGAATTTGGGGCCCAATGGATGCAAAACATGAATGCCAGGCTCAATCTTGGCTGGTGGAAAAGACAGACAGGGGAAGGTAGGGTGTTACACTAATGTGTAGCCTAGAGTCACCACTCATTATTGTAACATGAGCTGGATAACACAGATCACAGATAAATCTACCCTGGAGTGACATAATTTTAAGACACCTAATGGGTGCTTAAAACTAGTTTCACATTTTAATGCGAGGCAATCCTGGGGTTAGGGGTTCCTTAAACTCTCTAAAATTGTTTAACAAAGCCCAGAGATGTGGGAGACAGACTGGAGTGTAGAAGGACCGCAGGGGCTATAGAGTGTGGGGAACAGGAGACAGGCTCTGGGAACGGACAGGGTGTGGAAAAGGACTCAGGGAAGCTTTGGGTACAGGAAGCCTTTTGAAATGGTGAAGGTGCATGTGGGAATTAGCAGGAAGACTAAGATCAGTGTCCATGACCACAGAGCAGAAGACCAAGGGGCCGCAAGGACCTATGGCCAGGCAGACAGGGAGAATGTGGTAGACAGGAGACTTGTTAAGGTGGAAGGAGGAAAAAAATATGGGGCCCTGAAGAAGCTCAGAAGGGGAATATGGGTGAGGTAGCCACCTAAGCACTTTTGTTCTGAGTTAAAGGGAGGATACAATGCTCCACTTCAAATCTTATGGACAGGGAGAACCTGAGCTGAATTCTCTGTAAGCAGTGGACAAAGTGAGAGAACTTTTGTGAGCATTTTTAAGGTTGAGTTTTGACTCCGAAATAACCACATGCAAATTACAAAGAGGAGTCCCACTATGAATTCATAGATGTTAGGGACTGGAAGGGACCTCTCAAGATCATCAGGTCCAGCTCTCCTGCACTTGAGCAGGGAAGACTGCTGGGGTCAGATGACCCCAGCAAGATGGGCATCAAGACGCATTTTGAAGATTGCCAGGGTGGATGACTGTACCACCTCTGGGGCGAGCCTGCTCCAAACCCTCAGCACTTGACGTGTAAATAAGTTTTTCCTTACGGATAAAAAATAAGGACTATTTTAAAAATATTATTAGCCCTAGATGTTGGTGATTCTGACTTCCCAAAAAACTCTCAGTTTTTTATTTTTATGTCTAAATAAGTATTGTAAGCTATGCAATTCATTGCCAGGGTAAGTAAAGTAGTGACATGCTTACAACTAAAATACATACAGTATATATCCAGTATAGTGAGCATTTTTATAAACTAATAGTTTAGGATCGCAAACATAGGTATAAGCTATGAAGGGAAACTGGGAGACAAAGGGTTGTTAGGGTTGTTAAGTGACCTGCCTGTACACAGCGCTGCTTCAAATGGCAGACACTGCAATCCTTTTCGTATTCACTGTGTTCACTAGTTCCAATCAGAGCATTCCTTGCCATCTTGCCAACCTCCAGCAATTCATGTTGGAAGAGAATGAAAGGGTGACTGCCCAGCAGCATAGTGCAAGGTTCACATATCACTCAGCATCATTCATAAGTATGGTAACATTCGTAATCTCCAGGCTAGATATGGAGAGAAATTTCCCCCGCCTCTTTTTTTCTCCCCAAATAACAAGCTTGTATGCATTTATCTCTAGCAACTTTACTAAAGATGCAGTCTCTCTCTCTGTCTAGGAATGAGTTTCATTTTTTTAGGCTGAACTTAGTGCATAAGCATAATACTTTGTGTGACTCAGAATCATGCAAACCAGCTTCAGATCAAATCCCTAGTGCTATAATTAGAATAATTGGTATGTCCAATGGAATAGCTGTAATTTCACAGGAATTTAGACAAAGCCAAAGTGCCTTTCCTTCAAGGGAGCCATGTCATATACCCTAATTGTGTAAAACTATTGCTTTTGGTTTTTTTAATTAGTTATTAAGTTTGGGGAATGTACATCAGATTCTATAACAATAACCACCATCAAATATTCTTGAATAATATTGCTCTGGGCATGTTCTTTCACAGTATCTGACAAAGTGAACTCAGAATCATGAAAGCTTATGTAGCTCCCATATATAAGGTGCAACTCTACCCTGCCTTCTGCCTGACTTCAGTCTAACATAGCTAAATACCTCTCTCTGCACCATCAAATGTAATGCTGAGAGAACTGTACTATCTGCAGCTGACAACAATTATAGGCAATTCATAAAACATGGCTATTGTGAGTTATTTGGCATGTTTTCTATAGTTTTAGTTAAAGGAAATGTTCAGTGTAGTATATAGTTACTCTCTGATTTAGCCACTGTAGAGTGCATCTCTATGCTGCCTTCTTAGAGTAATACCATGCTTACACAGTCAGCTAGTTTTATGTTTGCCCCAAAAGGAAACAAAAATCTGAAGCTCAGTTAATCAAGAGTATCAAGACATATAAGTGAAAATAATAACAAGTCTCCAAGTGGGTTTCTGTCCCAAAACATCTCAATATAATCATTTCATATATGCAGTTTAGCAAATCCTTGAATACTCTACATCACCTATCGGAAATCACTGCACCCTTCTGCTAGTAGCATTCCCTTTGGTCAGTCCAGTACTGTAGACCAGGTGCTTGATTCCAATAAAGAAAACAAGCTTTACCTCAACTTCTCCCTGACAGTGCCAACTATTTTCTTTCCTACTTGCTTCCTGTAAACACACACACACACACACACAGAAAATTGGACTTCCAGTCCCTTACCCTTATAGGTGTTATAGGAGAAGAGTGAAAATACCATCTCCTCTCTGGCACAGAGGTTGAAGGTATTATTCATCCATACAGCGTTGCCAGTGCTTGTAATAATATTATGAGCATGGGAATCTTCAGAAGACTTTTTAATTGCTCATGATCACAGAAACAACCACAGGCAGCTCAGGAATTTGGCCTCAGATGCTTGCAGTTCCCACTTTACCTCCCAAGCAGCTGACTGTAGTATTAGGGTAATACTGTGCAGTCTAAGCAGGGCACCTTTGGAACAGATGCAACACACTATGTCTGCAGCCTTTCCATCAAAATCAACATAATGAAGATGAGTGAATGGGGGCAGAAGTCCCCTAATCATGCAAACTAGAAACACAGGAGAGCTGTTGGAAATTTTCTGAGTTATGGCATATGACGGTTACTGGTGCCCTTGCAGCAAACCTTGGGGATGTGAAGCTGCTGTAATCCGTCACTGGGGGTGAGGTACACAAACTAATTAGGAAGCTAAGAGTGTTCTTAGCAATGGGAGTAGAAAATATAGAGTTGGGAGCAGGGGTCTTGGGAGAGAAACAAAAATCAGCATGATAATATACAAGGAAGTGTGCCTGCACTTTTCCTTGCAAATTTTATATGCGTGTAGAGCTAAATTTTAATTTGTCATTGACACATACATACTGGTGATGGGCAGAGAGAATTTGAAAACCAGAAGACAGAACTAAAAATATTATCTTTTCTCTTAATCATACATTTAGGTTAGTCCAATGATGTTCTTAACTCCTAGGGTAAAGATTACAGCAGGCATATGCATGGAAAGGGAGCTAAGGGTGATTAGGATGCTAGAACAAGGGTTGCTCTGATGGATTCCTGTTCCATGCTGCAGGAGCTGCAACCCCAGGAGAAGATGAAATTCAAGGACACAGACACATTCTATCCAAGTGCACTGATTCAATAAAAACAAACATCTGGAACCTTTTTTCCAAAGAAAAGGAGAACTACATTCTTAACAATCCTGGGAAAGCTGCCATTGATTTGCCCATAAAACATCCAGTCACTTCAAATGCAGGAATCTGCTATTGGACTGAAGCATGTATAAATCAGTTTTCTGGTACAAGTATATCGATACTGTCTCAATATCTAATTTAAATTCTACCCAGTTTGATATGGCCATAAGATAGTATGGAGATCCACCTTTTCAGTAGTCCCTGAGAGGCAATGGGTAACCTCAGGGTTGCCAACCATTCTGGAAACCTTACTGAAAACCATACTTTTTTACTGACATATGTTTTACATAATGCAAATATAACCCTTCTGCCAGGCCCTGGATAAAGTTCAAATTTAGGGCTGTAACACAAAATATAGTAAAAAAAAAGTTTGGTTGTCAATAAAAAGTTTGAAGGACATCAGTAATTTTTGTTCCTGGATTGGCACCTGAGCTTGACTGAATCAATGGTTTTACACTGTGCTGCCTCCATCCCAGAGATCCCCTACTCACCTCCACATCCTAGTATCTCCAACTGCACTCTACACAGTGCTCTTCAATGGGCCAAGCCCCACACCAGGCAACCCATGCCACATTTTAGACCTCACCCATTGGCCGGGCCCTGGGCAGCATGCATAGCTTACCAGCAGGGCTGCTTCTGTTGCAGATGCTGCTTGTTTCCCTTTGACTCTAGCAGAA